>NC_044551.1:127406666-127740241 GCF_007565055.1 Rhinopithecus roxellana | reverse complement strand
TCTTCTTCAACTCAATCTTTTTTTTTTTTTTTTTTTTTTTTTTTTAAGATAGAGTCTCGCTCTGTAGCCCAGGCTGGAGTGCCATGGCACGATCTCTGCTCACTGCAACCTCTGCCTCCTAGGTCCCAGTTCAAGAGATTCTCCTGCCTCAGCTTCCTGAGTAGCTGGGATTACAGGAACGCACCACCTTGCCTAGCTGATTTTTGTACTTTTAGGAGACACAAGGTTTCACCATGTTGGCCAGGCTGATCTTGAACTTCTGACCTCGTGATCTACCCGCCTCGTCCTCCCAAAGTGTTGGGATTACAGGCATGATCCACCGCACCCGGCCTTGTTCAGCTCATTCTTTATTACTTTTACTTATTCCTCATTGTTCTTAGCTAACTTTTACTCACCCGTAAGGTTTTCCTATTGCTGCACAAAATCTACACAGACACACCACACACATTATATTTCTCTGGCTTCAGTTTTAAGAAATCTTCTTCTGCTCTGTTCTGGCCACGTTCATTGCCTAGCATTTTTTAATATGCCAGACATGCATCACTTTAGGACCTTCACATTCATTGGTTGATCTCTCTCACTGTGATTCTTTTCTTTGGGAATTAGTACGGATAACTATCACCTTATCCAACTCTTTTGGAAATGAGGCCTACCTGTGCTGATGTGTTGATAATCCCATTTCGTATTGCAGGTGCTCAAACCTTTGTTCCTCTTCGGCCAAGCCATCTACATTAACTGATCTGACATTGCTCAGCTTTTACATTGTTGTGGCCGTAAAATTTACCATCTGCTAACATTCAACATAATTAATATATTTATTTTGTTTACTGTCTATTGTCTATGCTCCTTTTCACAATATAATGTAAACTTCTTCATTTTTACAATAGTAGAAATCTCTGTTTTGTTCACTGATTTACCCTAAGCACCCTATGTACATTATTTGACCACAGTTCTGAGTATTTTCACAGAGCTGGCTTTTACTTTTTAATTTGCAATTTCAAAGTATATGGATATTTATTTATTTATTTATTTATTTATTTATTTATTTAGACAGAGTGTCTTTGTCACCCAGGCTAGAGTGCAGTGGTGCAATCTCTGCTCACTGCAACCTCCACCTCCATGTTCAAGTGATTCTTCTGCCTCAGCCTCCCAAGTAGCTGGGATTATAGGTGCCTCAAAGTATGTGGCTTCTTTTGGAAGTATTGATGTATTATTGTCGTTTTTATGTAATGTTTCTACCAATTTATGTTTTAACCCATACTGAATGAGCATCATTTTTTCTGTGTTCTCAACAGAATAATATATTCCAAGTTAACCACTATGCTTGTTGGAAAATGGTGTCTCATTAAAAATCATTCATTTTAAAGCTTGTTTTAAAATTTTGTTTTATGCAGACATTGAACACCATTTATATTTTTATTGGGTTATTTTTTCTTCAGTGAGACATGTTATGCCCTTTACATTATTTTCTATTTGGGTATTAGTGTTTTCCTTACATATTTGCAATACATGTTTACACATTACTTTATGTTATTTAACTTAAAAATCTTTGACTAAAATTTTATTGCTGTTTTTCAAATGATTATTTTCTGCTTCCTTTTCTAAATTATTATTTGAATAATTTATCTTCTTCCCTCATTTATTTATTGTCTATGCTATCTGTGCAGACACATTATTACCAGGTTTACTGACCTGCTCACCAATAAAACTATGAGCTATTTTTTTTCCTTGACCTTTATTCTCTCCTGTTCTTTTGAAGAAAACCTGCCTTTGACTTTAAAAGTGCTCATATTGGCTTTTATCTATTATTTCTCAAAGCACATTTTTGGTACTTTACTTTGAGATATTTCTTCTGTAAACAAACTTTAGATCATCTTCTGAATGATTATATTGTCTTTCTCAATATTCACTTACTGAACAATGTGTTAGTCTCTTAAACTTGAGCAATTTTGTTAAGATAATCATAGTCTGCCCTCCATCTCTATTTTATTGTCGTTGTTATCGAATCCTAGACCTTCTTGATAAAATGATAAAACATGGAAGTTTTCTGTTTCTGGAACAAATGTTTTAGTCAGTTTGAGAAAAGAGAATGTGGAGAAATAGGAACACTTTCACAATGTTGGTGGGACTGTAAACTAGTTCAGCCATTGTGGAAG
Source organism: Rhinopithecus roxellana (assembly GCF_007565055.1). NCBI lineage: Eukaryota > Metazoa > Chordata > Mammalia > Primates > Cercopithecidae > Rhinopithecus > Rhinopithecus roxellana. The sequence goes on along the minus strand of NC_044551.1, from coordinate 127,738,085 downwards.
ACAGTGTGGTGATTCCTCAAGGATCTAGAACTAGAAATACCATTTGACCCAGCCATCCCATTACTGGATATACACCCAAAGGATTATAAATCATGCTGCTATAAAGACACATGCACATGTATGTTTATTACGGTACTATTCACAATAGCAAAGACTTGGAACCAACCCACATGTCCATCAGTGACAGACTGGATTAAGAAAATGTGGCACATATACACCATGGAATACTATGCAGCCATAAAAAAGGGTGAGTTTGTGTCCTTTGTAGCGACATGGATACAGCTGGAAACCATCATTCTCAGCAAACTATGGCAAGAACAGAAAACCAAACACCGCATGTTCTCACTCATAGGTGGGAATTGAACAGTGAGATCACCTGGACACAGGAAGGGGAACATCACACACTGGGGCCTGTTGTGGGGTGGGGGGAGGGGGAAGGGGTAGCATTAGGAGATATACCTAATGTAAATGACGAGTTAATGGGTGCAGCACACCAACATGGCACATGTATACATATGTAACAAAACTGCACGTTGTGCCCATGTACCCTAGAACATAAAGTATAATTAAAAAAAAAAAAAAAAAAAAAGAAAAAAAAAAAAAAAAAGAAAGAAAATGTGGCGGCCGGGCGCCGTGGCTCAAGCCTGTAATCCCAGCACTTTGGGAGGCCAAGAAGGGCGGATCACTAGGTCAGGAGATCCAGACCATCCTGGCTAACCCGGTGAAACCCCGTCTCTACTAAAAAATACAAAAAACTAGCCGGGCGAGGTGGCGGGCGCCTGTAGTCCCAGCTACTTGGGAGGCTGAGGCAGGACAATGGCATAAACCTGGGAGGCAGAGGTTGCAGTGAGGTGAGATCCGGCCACCGCACTCCCGCCTGGGCGACGGAGCGAGACTCCGTCTCAAAAAAAAAAAAAAAAAAAGAAAATGTGGCACATATGCACCATGGTGTACTATGCAGCCATAAAAAAGAATGAGTTCATGTCCTTTGTAGGGACACGGATGAAGCTGGGAACCATCCTTCTCAGCAAACTATCGGAAGAACAGAAAACCAAATACTGCATGTTCTCATTCATAGGTGGGAATTGAACAATGAGATCACTTGGACACAGGAAAGGGAACATCATACACTGGGGCCTGTCATGAGGTGGGGGTAAGGGGGAGGGATAACATTAGGAGATATACCTAATGTCAATGACGAGTTAATGGGTGCAGCACACCAACATGGCACATGTATACATATATAACAAACCTGCACGTTGTGCACATGTACCCTAGGAAAAAAAAGAAAAGAAAAAGAAAAAGAAATCATGGTATAATGCAAAGTGTCGTCAGTGATACACTGCTGATTTATACTAGGTGGTAGGATTTTGAAATTATGTCCTGATGTAATTGTTACAATTCATCTAAGTATGCCTTGGGGTAATATAAATATATCTTGGGAATAATATGGAGCACAATTTGCTATATTTATTTTCTGGCAGATTTATTTAAATTATTATTTTTAATTCAATAATTATTTATTAATCCTTTACTTAGCCTTTTCCACATGGCCTGAAGGTAACTTTATGCAATATATTAATTAATTTTGTGCATGAAACAAAGTTTGTATTAAGTACTCATGTGTATAATTTTTCACTTGTGGCTTCATGTCAGTGCTCAGAAAGATTTGGATTTCGGAGCATTTCAGATTTTCATATTAGAGATCCTCAACCTGTATATAAAGGGCATATAGTCTGATGAAGAGGGCAGACAAATAAACAGGCAGTTATGCCCCAGCATGATAAATGCTAAAATAAAACAAAGGGAGCTTTGGGAACATATAAGGAAGGATTTTCAATACAATCCCAAAGCATGCAGGGAAGGTTTTCAGGAGGAATTAAAGGCCATGCTGAGACCTTCATTTTTAAAGACACTAGATAAAATTATAGTAAGGTAAAAAAAGTCAAGAAATCCAATGGTAAATTGATATCTCCCTTAGTTTTCTTGGGCTACTTAAACAATATCGTAGGCTGGGTGGCTTAAATAACAGATAGTGATTTCTTAAAATTCTGGAGGCTGTATCATGGACTGGGTGGCTTAACACCATATCATAGACTGGGATGGCTTAAACAATATATACTGATTTCTTACAGTTCTGGAGGCTGGAAAGTCCAAGATATAAAATGCCAGCAGATGAAGAAGTAACTAAGGGGAAGATATCTCCCTTAGTTTTCTTGGGCTACTTAAATAATATCATAGGCTGGGTGGCTTAAACAACAGATAGTGATTTCTTACAATTCTGGAGGCTGTATCATGGACTGGGTGGCTTAACACCATATCATAGACTGGGATGGCTTAAACAATACATCGTGATTTCTTACAGTTCTGGAGGCTGGAAAGTCCAAGATATAAGATGTCAGTAGATGAAGTATCTGGTGAGGGCTCTCTTACCAGTTTGCAGAGCCTTGCCTGCCTTCTTGCTGCATCCTCACATGACAGAGAAACAGAGTAAAAGAGAGAGAGTTTTAGGGTTCTAAAAACCTCAGAAGAGCTTTGTGGCATTGACCACATCTATAGAAACCTTGAGAATGCTTTTACCTCTCTTTAATTGTAAAATTGTAAAATTATTGTCCTGTAGCTACTCTCACCTGTGATTTTAAAAAATGCTTTGTAAAATATTTTCATTTAAAATATAATGCTCAAAGTTCAATCATCTGTGTTATTCTGTATATGCAACTCAGAAATTGGCCTCTTGGATATATCTGTGTCTTTTAGGAAATGCTGATTCTTTTTGAGGAGACTTAGAAAAAGGGGTTGATAGAAATGTGAATATAGATATAGACATATTAAAATGTTTTTTCATTGTTAGACTCAAAATAAAAGTGCATTTTTTCTCTCTAAATAAATGCTAAACATAATGTAAAATATTATCTTCTCTTAACTCTCATGCTACATAAATATACCAAAAGAAAAGGAAACTATAATGTGGAGGCCAGAATCAATGCTGAATTTAGCAGAAAACATGACAGTGATTTGTGAGTTTCAACGCTGGGTGAAAGCCCAGATAATAATGATAGTAACTTTTTAGATGCCTCCGTTTAGAACTTGTCAGAAATACTGAATTCTATTGAGTTTAAATCATGCCAATTCAATAGGAATATGTTCAGATCTCATTTTTTAGAGTGGACTTTGGCACAGTCAAAGTTTTCCATTACCGAGTTAGCCCATTAGCTCAAATGGATAATGGATCTGGAACTCCTTAAAATACAGAGGGTTTTATGTTGTCAGATCCAATATCAGTGGAGACTAATATTTTTTAATAATTCAAAATAGTCTCAAAAGCTCAAAATAGTCTGTATCATAATAAAAACAATACCTCCAATCCATCAATATTTTAAAAATTCTACTAGCATAGCATGCATTAAAGCATAGAAACCAAGTTCCTCCGGTAATAACAATTTTATGATTGTAGAACATGTGACAATAACCATAAATTAACATTACTTTCATATACTCATTATGTATAATCAAAATTTACTTAATCACTAGTTTATTTTATATACTCATAATTCAGTTCACTATTACATTACTGATAAACAATGAAGAGACAGATTTCAATTAGATTCTATGAGAACTGACAGCAAAAATAAATATATCACCAAAATAATTCAGGTTTTCAAAAGACATACAGGTTATTTTAAACTAGGTGATACTTTGAGTTCAATCTTTGTGTGCTGTTTATTTTAAATAAAATATAATTGAATTAATGTTAATAGGTTATAGATTTTATTCATTCATTTTCCCTTTCTTTCAACATTCAAAATGTGTCCTTTTTATTCTAATTCTAAATAACCATGTGCTAAAAGCCCTTGAGATACCAAGACATTAAGATATGATCCTTCCCATCCACAAGTTTATATTTTACTGATGATAATGATTGTATAACCCATAGTAGGAGGAGTGAATTACACTTTTCTCAAGTGAAATGACCAAAAGAAAATAAATATGTAGGCTAAAAAACTGAGAAGTAGATGAAGCTTGCCATGAAAGCAGTCACTACATCATGAAGGGTCTTATATGTTAAACTGAAGAGCTTGCTCTTTGTCTTAAATTTAATGAAATACTGTTGATTTTTAACCAGGATGGTGGCACCATCATACTTATGTTTTAGAAAGATATCTCTAATTGCAGGGTAAGTGAGGGAAAATCTAGATAGATGAAAATAATTTAGGAGGTTTTGAAAAAACTCAAGTGAGAGATGATAAATGTCCAAAGTAGGGAATTTACAGTTTTAACATTTTTACAGAGAGAGATTTATAGAACTTAGTCACCAATTAAATGTGGATGTCAAGGGAACTCAGTAAGTCTGGCAATATCCTCATGATAAGCTACTTGCAGGATCAATGTGTATTATACTATGTAGAGGATGAAATAGGGAAGTTGAGTGTAAGATAGATTAATATAATTTTGGACATCTTCAGATTGACTTGATTGTGGGTTTTAGAATTAAGAAATTTTTTCTTCAGTAAAGGTCAAGGTTATGGAGTCCCCTGATTATAAGTAATAGTAGAAAGCTATGGATGTGGAAGAATTCCCTCAAATAGAATGTGTAGAGTGGACTAGAGAGATCCGAGAATGAGCAGTTTGAGGATACTGAATATGAATGACAAACAAAATGGAAGTAAATCAGAAAAGCAAGAAAGAAACTTCCATTTCAGAAACAGAAAGCAGTATCGAAGAGTATATTATAAACTAATGTGCTTAGACATCAAGCAAATGTGGCTTACAAATTTTTAATTGGATTCAGCAACAGCAGTATATGAAAATTTTATCATGGATGTTTTCAGATGACAGATAGGAAACGCCAGGTTACAAGATGTTTAAAAGTTGAATGCATGATAAAAAGTGAAGAAGATGTAAGTAACTTTTCAGTGTTTGAGAAGAAAATTAGACATTAGTAAAGAGGATTGAGAGGAATACCTAGTCAAAATAATTTTCTAATATCGGAAAGATTTAAACATGCTTAAATGTTGGTGAGGAAAAACAGACAAAGAGTCCTAAGAAGAAGACAGGAGGTAATTAATGAAGTAATGCCACTGATGATACAGGAAGAAAAAAAGAAAAAAAAAATTGGTGAGGCATCATAGAGAAAAAGAGACACATCATGCACCAGTGTAAGAAGAAAGGGTAAGTGTAGATATTTGTAAATGGCAATATTTTCCCAATAAAATTGAAAGTTAAATATATTGTCATGATTGAGGCAAGTAGGCTTCGTATGACAGATTTTGGAAAATCTGGGAAAGTTTTTTAACTAGCTGTCCTGGAGAATATATGCATGCTATCTCTAAATACACCAATATCACTAGACAGTATAGAAAACATAGTTGATGTTAAAACCATGAGGTAGTTGTGCAGTTGTAAGGTTCTCTCTAGAAATGTATAAAAGCTTATGTATAGAATTTAGAAAATGGACAGTCAGTTAATATTGGAACAAAATATTACCATGAGAGTACAACAGAGGAGAAGAGAATTGAACATTTTGATAGTTTACTGGTTGAAATTATGGATGTTTGTGTCCAAATGGATATGGAAAACAGAGATGATGAGCACGGAAAAGAAAGCAGGAGAAAGCAGAACTCTGTAAAGGTTAGGCATTTTAAACAATTAAAAAACACTTCAGAGAGAGTAAGACAATGACAACTAAAAGCTAGACACACAAAAAAGATGTGTCCAGAGAATGAAATTTTTGTAATTAAGAGCTCAAATGAGGGCAGACCACAATGATGACAAAGACTACATGGATATTGTGATGTGATGAAGGATGTAACAAAAGATGACAGATATTCTGGAATGAATGGGTATTAAAATTATGAAATATGTATATAAAATTACTTTATTACAGATATGTGATAAGTATTCTTTTCAGATTAGAGGCCCTATTCTATGGTCACAAAGAGTATTTGGAAACAATATATAATCATACCAAATGTTTCTGAACTGGAATCTCCCCCCTCTCCCTCTCTCCCTCCCTGCTCCTTCCTTCTTTCCTTCTTTCCTTCCTTCTTTCCTTCCTCCTTCCTTCCTTCCTTCCTTCCTTCCTTCCTTCCTTCCTTCCTTCCATTCCTTCTTCCTTCCTTCCTTCCTTCCTTCCTTCCTTCCTTCCTTCCTTCCTTCCTTCCTTCCTTCCTTCCTTCCTTCCTTCCTTCCCTCCCTTCTCCGTCCCTCCCTCCCTCCCTCCTTCCCTTCCTCCCTTCCTCTTGTTTTTCCCCTTTTCCTCCGTTTTTTACTTTCTTCTAATTTGTAAACATGTGTTAAGAGCATGTTTTACGAATGAATTCTTGACCTCTAGGACTTACTATCTAGTAAGAACACAGACACATAAACATGTAATTATAGCAATGCATTAAACACTTTTACAGAGTTAGGGACAAGCCCCTATAAGTGCTTAATTTTCTCCCTGGAGAGGCCAAAAAAGCCTTTCCTGAGGAAGCAACATTTGAGTGTGAATAAGGTCATTGGTCAGAAAATGAATAGGATGGAAGGTGGTATACCAGGAGAAAATAGCATGTAAACAAATGCAGACTCTGATCAACCATCTTAAAGGGTACTATGACAAGTTTTGTTTGCCTTAAGCTTGGAATACCTAGCAAGGGTGAGAGATAAGAATAAAATGGTAGTACAGAGACCACATCACAAAGGGCCTTTAATGGCAGGCCAAGAATATGAGCTTCATAAAGATTTCTTGAATATCTAGTGAAAGTTCAAGCAGGAGATCACATGATCAGGTTTGAATTGTAAAATGATAATTCTGGATGCCAAGTGGACCATATTTTCAAGGAAAGCAAGACTGTGGGGTAAATTAAGTTTTTGAAAAAATAATGATAGACACAAATCAATTTATGAATTAAATTCAGTAACAGCAGTCCAACATAATTTTATGAATTGGAGAGGGACTTGTGAAAGTGATTTCAAATTTATCTTGGAATACAAATGTGTTCATTTGTATTCCAATATGCAGCTTAAATATGCAGTTAATGGATTTGAGTTATATAAATACGTTCAGTATTATATAACTCCAAGTCAAATGACTGAAGAAAATATACATTGTAAGATAAATGTTCATGGTTCAACAGGAGGGATAAGACAACACATGTGGGCTTTCTGTTGCTCTTGAGTCCAAAACAATTAAAGAATCAAAGTGAGTAAAGGAATACATCTATAACACAAAAGTGAACAAGTTCAGGGAACTCGTTAAGACAGAACAATACATAAAACTTTTCAAGAATTGAAAGACAAAGGGAGGAAGAATGCAGACTTGACAGAAGGAGATAAAATCACACTCGGAGATATGCTACAACTGAGTCTGCAAAAGAAATGGGAGCTAATCTGTACAGTGGAATCTTTGAGACATTTGGAGTTGGAGTCAGAAGTTTTATAATGGAGAATGTAATTGGGCAATAGCTCAGAATATTGGAAGGAATTTTAATTTAAGGTCAACCCTATACCTCCATGAATCGTCACCCATTTCTTGCCTCCCACCCATTGAACAAACGTATAGATTTTGGGCCATTTTTATTTATCTTAATGTAAAGCTCTTTATCTTTTCACTAAATAAATTAAACCTATGTTTGGGGAAAGATATAGTTTCAATAAATGCTTGAAAGAATGGAGTCAAGTCTTTAAGTATCTGGGAGAAAATTATTTTCATTCTAGAATTCTGTATCCAGACAAGGTGTTATTAAATAGATAAGACAGAAAGATATTATCAAACACGTGCCTACTCTTCTAACCAGCCTCCCACTTAAATAAAACTATAAACTGAGACAGAGTAAGGAAATTACATAATAATGTTAAAGAAAACAACAATTGGCCGGGCGCGGTGGCTCAAGCCTGTAATCCCAGCACTTTGGGAGGCCGAGGCGGGCGGATCACGAGGTCAGGAGATCGAGACCATCCTGGCTAACACGGTGAAACCCCGTCTCTACTAAAAAATACAAAAAAAAAAAAAAAAAAAAAAAAAAAAAAAAAAAAAAAAACTAGCCGGGCAAGGTGGCGGGCGCCTGTAGTCCCAGCTACTCCGGAGGCTGAGGCAGGAGAAAGGCCTAAACTCGGGAGGCGGAGCTTGCAGTGAGCTGAGATCTGGCCACTGCACTCCAGCCTGGGTGACAGAGCGAGACTCCGTCTCAAAAAAAAAAAAAAAAAGAAAACAACAATTATGATAGCTCTCCAGTAGGTCTAGAGAAAAATGAGTGCTGATTAAAGTAAGTGAGAGATCTCTAGAAAAGTAAGGGTTCGTGTGGTTTAGTGAGGATGTGGAAGGTGATGTCATAAGCAATGGTGAACCTGGTGCCTAATATTACTTTCTGCACATAGCAAATCGTTAATAGATGATTTCAGTGATAAGAAAAATCAAACTTATACAAATAAGGCTTATTACTTTTAAGGATGCTTCCACATAGATTAATTTATTCAATAAACTTTTGACAATTCAGATAGTTAAGTATTTTTGTCACTTAAGATGATCTATCAAGTATCTAGATGTACTATTATTACCTGAATTGAGGGAGCATTATGATGCCTTCCTTCTGAAATCCAACTAGTGAATCTAAAATCATGCCAATTTCCAATAGATCAAATCTTACTCAATTGTTTCTTGGGGTGCTAGAAAACTTGCCAATGCTTCCTTATTTTTTAAGGTTTAGTTTCTTTTTGGGGGGTTGCACTAATATGTTTTTATCTTTTATTAAGTTCAATCAAATAGAAGAATGCATGGTTTGTTCACAAAGAATTGTAGTGCAATATTATTGGCTTAATACCAAAATCATGTACTTACTGATTTCTTTCGGAAGGTATATGCCAAGACAGCAAATACCTCTGTTTCTTCCAGAGCATCTCTGACACAAACCCACTCAAATAAATTAATATTCTGCACTTGACTGGCTTACCTGGCCAGAATAACAAAATGTTGTGCCAATGCATGATGCAACTCTGATGACCAATGCTTAAAAAATTATGAGTAAGCATTGCTTTCATTTTAACAGTTTTTTCAGAAGCCTGTTTTTCTTTCTGTTATCTCCCCTATAGATTTTACCTATTAAATGGTGCAGTAAGCGAGTTGGCACATACCTTTTTAGACTTAAAAAGGAGGCAGGGATATTAAAGACGTTGTGCAATTTGTGCCAGTGTAAGGCTCACTCTCATTTCTTTTAGTGGAAGAACCAAAGCGGAGTTAATAGAATATTGCTAATTTGTCTGTTAGTTTGCTTTTTCACCATCTTTCCCTACATTCACTCACATACACACACACACAAACACACACACACACACACACACCCATTTATAATTAGTATTTTTAATTATTCTTTTTATTGTGTGAGAATTACACAATTCTCACACAATAAAAAGAACATTGCATTTTTTAATTTAGAGTTGGCATTTTATTTTGAATTCTCAGGATAAATTTTAGAAAAAAAAACTTCAGAAAATAATAGTAATATTTAAGCAAATCAATATATTAGTGCTGACTTATATCTGGAAATTAAGTGTATATAGTAAACATCAAATAATCTTCACACCAACGTCATTAAAATGAGGTTCAAATATCCATCATAAGATATGTGGTTATCACCTCATTTAAATATGTCAGTGGTTGCACAATTTGTAAATATCGTCTACATTTACAGACATTTGAAATTTGTAATAGAGGAATAGACAATGATCTGACATTGTTTAATTTTAGGTTTTTTTTTTTTTTTTTTTTTTTTTTTTTTTTTTTTTTTTTTTTAGAGTATTAATCCATTGAAATTTCTTCTTAGTGGGGTCATTTCCAATATTCATTCATAATTTGATTTTCCCATCACTTAAGCTGCTTTTTAAAGTAAATTAAGCATATGAGGTTATGCTTGCTCTTTCATTTTTCCTGGGCATGGTACAATAAATAAATGTTCTGACCTGTCACATGGTCATCATGAAAGTTGAAAAGATGTACTTCCTTTCCTAAGGAACTTAAGAATTATAAAGATTTGGGTAGATTCAGTTAAAAACAATAACCTATCATATTAAAATAGGTGATATTTTAAATTCGACTATAATATTAAAATATAACTATACCAAAATGTCACCTATCAAAATATTTTTGGTTTTTTTGACCTGTTCCAAGTTGTCAGCTGTTATTGACTTGAAATTTGAAAAAAAAAATGTTTAAAATTAATAAAAACAGTTCAGCTCAGTTAGATACTTATTAGTACTGACCCCTTTATACAAATTGATTGTTATTTGAATAACTACTATAGGAAGAAAAACATTTGTTGAGCATGATGCCACCAGGCATTGTGTTTGACAGCTTTCAAAGTTTATACTTTTACAGTTTACATTATACCCATTTCCTGTCATTGTTTCCTACTAAAAATGTTCAAAGGATTCATATTGTAAGTTTCCCATTTTTCATATTTCTCTTAGTAATACATTATCTCTGATTATTCTGAGACTGTTAAAGCTAAATAAATAACAAGTTTCCATTAAAAACACATTTTTCATAGATGTTTTAAATAGATGAAATTAAAATTCTATGCAAAAATACGTATGCATAGAAATGGCTGGTATATCATATATCATATAACAGCAAAAAAAAAAAAAAAAAGAAAAAAAAGAAACATATAGAAATTCTCAGTAATAGCCAAGGTAAAATAGAGTTGAAAAGGCAGAAAAAAAAAAAAAAAAAAAAAAGAAAAGGCAGTTAAGAAACATGACAGGTTTTTAAAAAATAACTAAAATGCCTAAAATTGCTTTCTTTTTATTTTATGCAAACATACATGTTTACTAAAGGAACATGTGGATTAAAATAACATATACAGCTATACTTTATTTTACAACTCATGGTAGATAAAGAATACATTCTGTTCTATAACTATAACTACTTCTATGAGAAATATAGTTGTTATGAAAAGTACGGTTTTGTTTACTGCAGTCATGTAATGAGACATATATTTGTCTAATGTTTCAATGATATATCTGTGCCCATTCAAAAAGATTTCTCAGAAGAAAGATATTTCTCAGAAGAAAGATATTTCAGGCTGACTTTATTTTCCCAAATGGTGTATCAAAAAACTTTTAAGAAGTTTTTTGATACACCATTTGGGAAAATAAAGTCAGCCTGAAATATCTTCACATTTTCCTCATAGATGGGTTGGTCTGAGAATCAGAGGCCTAGAGTAGCTATGACACATCTGTCCTTCTGGAAATCAAATTTTGCTGTGTGCCTCCTGGTAATGTGTACATGTAGCCATGAAAAGAAATCTGTTTTACCCTGTAGGGCAGACCAGCTCTCTCTGTGTCTCAAAGTTCTCATGAGTTGTATTTGAGAAACTAAACAGAGAAGACTAAAAAGAGGAAAAAAAAAAAAAAAAAAGAGTTAGGAAAATACCTAGGAAGTGAAGATTCTTTTTCAATTAAAATGTTTTTTAGGAATTCCTCAAGGATCTAGAACTAGATGTACCATATGACCCAGCCATCCCACTACTGGGTATATACCCAAAGGATTATAAATTATTCTACTACAAAGACACATGTACACGTATGTTTATTGCGGCACTATTCACAATAGCAAAGACTTGGAATCAACCCAAATGTCCATCTGTGACAGACTGGATTAAGAAAATGTGGCACATATACACCATGGAATACTATGCAGCCATAAAAAAGGATGAGTTTGCGTCCTTTGTAGGGACATGGATGCAGCTGGAAACCATCATTCTTAGCAAACTATCACAAGAACAGAAAACCAAACACCGCATGTTCTCACTCATAGGTGGGAACTGAACAATGAGATCACTTGGACTCGGGAAGGGGAACATCACGCACAGGGGCCTATCATGGGGAGGGGGGAGGGGGGAGGAGGGAGGGCTTGCATTGGGGAGTTATACAAGATATAAATGATGAATTGATGGGTGCTGACGAGTTGATGGGTGCAGCACACCAACATGGCATAAGTATACATATGTAACAAACCTGCACGTTATGCACATGTACCCTAGAACTTAAAGTATAATAAAAAAAAAAAAAAAAAAAAAAAAGAAAAAAAAAATGTTTTTTAGGAATTGAGAGATTTTATTGTTTTTAAATCTTTGGGGATAAATCTAGCATAGATGAAGTTAATGATTCTGAAGAGAAAGCAGTCAAGTAAAATTAGGTCAATCTGATATTGCCACCATAGCCAAGCACATAAGCAGTAGGATTATATTATAGATGCCTTAAGTGGTTCAATCTCGTCTCACTGCAAGCTCTGCCTCCTGGGTTCATGCCATTCTCCTGCCTCAGCCTCCTGAGTAGCTGGGACTACTAGAATTATTATTATTATTATTATTATTATTATTATTATTATTATTTTGTATTTTTAGTAGAGACGGGGTTTCACCGTGTTAGCCAGGATGGTCTCAATCTCCTGATCTCATGATCTGCCCACCTCGGCCTCCCAAAGTGCTGGGATTATATGCTTAAGCCACCACGCCCGGCTTAAGTTTTCTTTTTAAATTTTATTTTTATATTAATCAATTTGTTCTACATTTTACAAAGTGTCTATCCACAACTGTTAGGGAATAGGTCTGGTTTTTACCACAGGTTAAGGAGGTCTGAATTGAGTGGGTTTCTGGAAAGACAGATCAGATTAATATCTAAAAGTTAGTAAGGACTCATTAGGAATAAATGATACATCTGTTAAGACTGGGAAAAAACAAATAAGAAAATTACAAATATATGTTTGCTTGAAGGTATGGTGGTCAAAGTTGGGGGAATTCAAATATAAGAGTATCTCCTTTGGAAAAGATAAATCTTTAAGCTGAAACTGAACAAGATAGTCATGGGCTTTCAGGAAGTGGAAAGAGAGAAAGGGATGATGTTAGGAATAGGGAAATGGATAGACCATTGCTGAGGGTCTCAACTAAGGTTGCTATCCTTTAAAAAAATTAAAGTAAGTACAAGCTACACAGTTTGCTCTTCAGTAATCTTCCCAAGCTTAGGTATAGAAGGTGGTTGTTGTGATTAATCAGAAGTTAACATTTTTTTCAGAGAAAATGCAGTGGAAAAGGACAGAGCCCTTAATAAATGGAGATGTGTGGCACGTGGACATTGGGAGGGTGTTTGATGCCAGAAATAAGCAAAATTATGGGTAGTGTAGGCAAATAGAATGAATATTAAGAAAACAAATTTTTTATATAGCTTGACAACTAATGTGTGACGGTGTCAGAGGGCAGTGAGGAAATGAGGGCACTCACATCAGAACCTAAGACATTGGGGTTTGAAAGAAGTGAACAAACTTTGAGAAAGCTACCAGACAAGTTGTGTCTTTGGTGAGGGGAAGGTGGTGGGAAGAGTCTTAAGTCTCAGGAAAAGCAGAGCAATAGAGAAAGCATTTCATGAGGTGGTTAAGGGTATTTGATAGTTAATTGGTTATGTAGGAGGAGTTTTGGAAGGAATAGTGGAAAGAAGAATCCAAGTGAAAAGCACCCAAGAGCATGAGAATGGGACAATACTTGGAGGAGGCTGAAGAGTGGATTATTGCTTTTAGACTATGGACAGAAGCTGATAGTTTTGAGATGTCCAGATGGTTGACCTTTTAAATGTTAAGGTATTCTCAGTCCGAATAAAATCCTAGTTAAAACGGGTACTGATAAGATTCATCCAATGACTGCAGTCATTGGTCAGTGTTAAAAGAGATTACTGTGAAGAGTGTTATTCTCCATATGAAGTAAAATCTTCTACATTTTGCACCTAAAGCATGGAAAGATGGCCTGAATGACTTTCAGGGCAAGAATTGCAGAGGTATAATAGGGCTTTTAAGGTATTTATTTTACCATTGATTAGGACTATTACATATTGAGCCCTGAATATATGTTAGCAGTAAAACTGAATCTGAGTAGCTATTTTTTTGTGTGTGTGTGTCAGGATGGTATGTTTATACTCCATCTAAAAAATATAAGTCGTGCAGTTGCCAATTTATAAAGAGAAACAGAAGAATCCAACCTTGTGTTATACCTCTTTAAAAACAATGTTCTGTGTCAAGAGAGCCATTTTTGGCCCATTTTCTTAATCTTACTTTGATACTTATGAAGGTATATTAAGAAGTCTTGAATCAATATTGAGATCACACAAACTAGCCCAGATCCCAGTCTGTAAAGTCAAAGACTAAAGACAGTTTAATACACAATGTAAGAAGTCTTCAATTATTTTTGATAGTGTTTTGGTTAAGGAAAACAAAGTAGAACAAATAATTAAGCATAGATTAAGGTCACTAGTTTTGTATACAAGTTTTGTATATTAGATTGAAAGACTGATGAATCCAGTTCATCAAGAAAGAATATGGAAGCATTTTAAAAGAATTCAGCTAATTTATGGATATCTGTTGTATAGTGCAGTTTAGAATGACCTTTTGAAAACAGGATGAAATAAACATTGCTCCTGGGAAAATATTACAAAAAATTACCCTTATGATGAACAATTCTGCAAATATTAGGGTAGAATTTGGGATTCTTATTTAAAATATCCTAGAGTATTTTTCAGTTTTAGAAAGTTAATTAGTTATCTTGTCTGGAAGTATTGGACTCCAACTAGATAAAATTCTAAAACTATAATATAAAAAAAGTTCAATGAGAATTTGTAACCAGATCTTTCCTCTTATTAAGGTCACATGAACAGCACAATGTCCTGAGCTGGACAAATGTAAAGCACAATGTCTTCCAAATATATTGTTCATAGTCTAGATATGGTAGAAATAAGATTAATGAGTTGTTTAAAAACTTTTTTTTTTTTTTTTTTTTTTTTTTTTTTTTTTTTTTTTTTTTTTTTTGCGTCAAATTCTCGCTGTGTCACCCAGGAAGGAGTGCAGTGGCACAATCTCGACTCACTGCAACCTCCGCCTCCCGGGTTCAAGCAATTCTCCTGTGTCAGCCTCCTGAGTAGCTGGGACTACAGGCGCCCACCACCACACCTGGCTAATTTTTGCAGTTTTAGTAGAAACAAGGGTTCACCACATTGGCCAGGCTGGTCTTGAATTCCTGACCTTGTGATCTGACTGCCTCGGCCTCCCAAAGTGCTAGGATTACAGGCGTGAGCCCCCGCACCTGGCCGAAAAACTTATTTTAATTACATTTTTTTCAGTTGACTCCTATAAATACCCCTTGAAAGTAACTTGAACGTGTATTGCTAGTCAGTGAAAAGAGCCTTTCTTTCTGTTACCTCAGCCCTGAGCCCTCAAGTCAGGTTTCAAGTCAGATTACTTAGAAGATGGAAAATAATAATGAAGATTTTTTTTTGTTTTAATCCCATTGTTTAAGATACAGAAGCAAAGTGTTACACTCTTAACACCATAAAAAGTTATTTATGTTATTAAACCCTTTAGACTCTCTCATTCATTCATTTAGTAACAATTTACTGAGTGTCATTTATGGTGCCATTTTGCATACAGTCAAGTTTTCGTGCAGTAGCACCAAGACGATTGATATGGAAATTTATTACTTAAGAATGTCCACCCTATAGATGAAGAAAAATTGAAAATATTAATCAATAGTGTTAGCCATTTGATTAGTACGGTGAATGAAGTCACATTTAGATTTATCCTACAAGCTGCCCTTATTAATAATAAGTTGTGGCTATGCATAAGTTAGATCAGATGCTTCCTTCTTTGGTTAACCTGATTATCTACAGATGTGTGAGCTCCATAAGGAAGTAGACTTCTCATTCCAGATCTTTCTGGAGTAAAGTTTTAAAGGAGCCATTAATCTCAGTATTCAGATCATACGTAATGATTATGCCTGCCAGAGTATCTTAGTTATAAGGGTTCAAAAGACAATGAGATCGGGCTGAGATAATGCACACATTCACGTATTCATAACAAGTAATAATATATACTTTACATATGCTCTTTTATCAGTTAGATAATAAAGATGAAGCTATATGGGTTTGATTAGCTGAAATTTGTCTCTGCTATTAACCAGTGTAAAAATACCCAACTTGTTTGTACCTTCTCCAAAGTTAAATTTTGGGATAGCTCCAAAAGTGATGTCAATTTTGAACACATAATATTAATGTCCATAAGGGAGACTGTTTATAAAAGTATTATGTGAGCTCTTATTGAGTACTCCAAAAATTACAGAGTTACTGTATGAAGCTAGTACTAGCTAACATTATGGAACTGGGAATGACTATTTGTTAGCAGATAGGCTTGAATCTAGGCATTATCTTATAATAGTTCATGGAAATATATAGTAGCAAAACAAAAAATGTTTCTAATGTGTTATCACTGATGTGATAACCCCTTAACTTCCTCAATGAAAATAGTGGTCCTGTTTCTCTGGAGAACATTTTAGAGATATTAGGGTTTTCTTAAAGGAATTTGATAACTTAGCATATTATTTTATCTTAATTATCTCTTAAGAGCCCATGAAAAGAATCTAATTTCCCAAAAGGAGGTAGAAAATGCGAAATCAAACAAAAACCCCAGTCAGCTCTACTAAGAATGGATGCTAGTTCTCTAGACGATTCCATACTCCACTCTAAAGCCTGATAATTGAATCATGGCCGCTGCCTGTATACTTATAATTTGTAGATTTTGTCATATTTTCAGATACATATTAGTTGCTTCAAATAATTGGGCTGAAAGGTGATATGTTTCCTGGTTTTCCCGGAACTTTATATTCTGCAATTTAACACTATTTCCCAGCAAAACACAGTCTCTACCCATAAGACATCTTGAATCATTTTCTCAGGAAATATTAAGATATAAATATAAATTCTGTTACTAAACAACAACAAAAAAATCTAAGTCCATGATGACTTTTTCCAGCTTTATCAGTTAAGGTTTTTTTTTTATTATATTTTAGTATATAATTTTAATAAGAAATTATTGATGAAATTGTTAGTAGAGTTTCTATTTATGTATTCAGTGACCAAGAAATATCAGAGGGAATAATATCAAAAAGATGTTTCTGTGGGTTTTCCAAATTTAAAACCAAAATAAAAAGTAGCTTACAGAAAAATAAAATTCTTAATGCTATAAAAGAAGTTGTGTGTATAGCTGTCTGAATGTCAAAATATGTGATCTGTTGCTGTTAAAATCTAGAACCGCCAACTTTCTTTTAAAAAGTATTCAGAACAGTGTGTATATTCCCAGGAAAAATAATCTTTTTGCTCACTATAATTACTACCTCAAAAAGATTGTTTAAAGAAAGAATTAATGCTCGTAGAAAAATATCAAACTGAAAAAATTTAATTAAAGACAGATTTGGTTATTTTATAAAAGCAAAATCACAGATGCCCTGTCATTTTAACTGTGTAGTTCAGTATGTGTATTTTAAGAATTATAGATGTTTTCTTACAAAGATATCATTTCTAAGACCAAAAGTAGTTTTTTGTTTTCTTTACATTTTTTGGATAATTTTTCAATACAAGTTTACCTTGTTACTTCAAAAACACACCATTCTTTTGGTGATTCATACAAAAAGTGATTCTAAATATCTGAAGTTACTGTGTTTATATGTACTTACTTATATTTAATTGTATTTATTAATGCAGTAATTCTTTAACAGTTATAACAAAACTGAATTCTACAATGGAGGTCTGCTCCCAAGTGGGTTTTGCTATTCTAGACTAGGTAAAATATAAGTAGAAACTATTTTAGCAGTCAGTTAGAGAGTACAATAAACTGCTAAAGAAAGGACTCACATTCTGAATCTATTTCTTGTAAATTCTAGAAAAAATGAATAGTTACAGATGTAAAGATGCATATTTGTTTCCATTTATAAAATTTTGATGGATTATGTTGATTTGTCACGATGTTTGTGTTTTCTGTAATAATCTAACCTACCATATTGAATTTCATGAAAATACAAACAATCAGTGTGACTGAAAAGTAAAACGTGTACCATAAAAATATAAAAAGTTTATGGAAACAGTTACGATTTTTAAAAGTGTTACATGATTGTTTTTAAACCAAATCCAGGTAGCTTTTATCTTAAAGGTTTCTATTTATGTTCAGTATCCACAATTAAAGAAATATCTCCACTCACATAGCTATACTTCAACCATAATTTATTATAAGTATTACTTCATATTTTGCAGCTGAACTCCTTTGGCATATGATTTTCAGCCCTTGCATATTTTCTTTGTCTTTCAACAAATCTATTAATATAACAAGGGATGAGAAGCAGAGTAGAAGTTACCCATCATTTGTAAATTTTGCTACCTTGTTTTAAAGTAGCTTTGCTAAAATATGCAAAAGAACAATAAAGAAAAACTTCTGGCAACATCGATGTTCTTTAATACATACATTTATATATTCATGCTATCTCCGTTGTTCATTAAACATAGTTGGCTTTAATATTCATAAAGTGGAGTGTCAACTTCATTGTAAAAATAAAGAAATGTAATCTGTTTCTATTTCTGCAAGTTATTCCCATATTTTTACTAAATCAATACTTATACTACACAACATCAATTCCTACTATCAGTAGTATGCTTGATTTTTCTAAAAAAATGATTATAAGAATTGATTTTATATTTTGGTCAACAGATATTCCACATGACGTATGATCTTGCCAGTGCAGTGGTGAGAATTTTTAATCTCATCGGCATGATGCTGCTCCTGTGCCACTGGGATGGTTGTCTTCAGTTCTTAGTACCACTACTGCAGGACTTCCCACCAGATTGCTGGGTGTCTTTAAATGAAATGGTTGTAAGTAATTTGTATTGTTTTACACTCTGACTTTTCAACGTTGTGCCAAAATCTTTTAAGTAATTATGTTACAATGATCTGATTTCTCCTCTATAAATATTTACATGCAACTTGATTTTGCTTCTGTGAATATAAAATCAGATGTTATGTTTGTGGGGGGTGGTTACAACTAAATTTTACTTATTGACTATGTTCCTGAGTATGTATATGTTACAACATCTACTTTTATATATTTTATTCTGTGTATACTGAGGCATATCTTATTTCGAAGGTACAATCACAAAATATGACCATGGCACAGCATTCTTTCAAAAATGCCTGTGGCTGCCGGGCGCGGTGGCTCAAGCCTGTAATCCCAGCACTTTGGGAGGCTGAGACGGGTGGATCACGAGGTCAGGAGATCGAGACCATCCTGGCTAATATGGTGAAACCCCGTCTCTACTAAAAAAAATACAAAAAACTAGCCGGGCGAGGTGGCAGGCGCCTGTAGTCCCAGCTACTCGGGAGGCTGAGGCAGGAGAATGGCGTAAACCCGGGAGGAGGAGCTTGCAGTGAGCTGAGATCTGGCCACTGCACTCCAGCCTGGGCAACAGAGGGAGACTCTGTCTCAAATAAATAAATAAATAAATAAATAAATAAATAAATAAATAAATAAATAAATAAAAATGCCTGTGGCTTAGAATAACTCCTTATTTCGTCAACATTTTAAAGCATTCGTTATGTTCAAGACATACACTTTTAGGGATTGTAAAACATGCAAAGGTAGGTACATCAGCATACATATGATTAAATATATATGAAGTTAAGTGAAGTTTCAGATACTCACTTTTTGCTAGGGAAAATAAGGAAAACTTCGTGGAAAAGGTAGGCTTTAAACTTACCTCTGAAAGATATATAAATATTTAAAAATCTACAAAATATATATTTGATTTAAATAGCTAGGTATATTCCTATGTAATTTTATGAAGATATGTTTTGATCTATATAGCACAACACTCAACACTCACAAAAGAATTAAAAGAACTGTGAATATTTTAGTAGATATATCTATAAATCTCTCTATATGTTTATATACGCACACATATGTGTTCACAAATATTTGTTCTTTTTGTGTAAGTTACCATATTTTCTTCCTGCATTACATTTTAATTACATTTTTACTTAATAAAACATTGTTTAACTGTGAATAGCCCTCTTTGATATGTGACATTTTATGGTACTTTAATTTTATGAGATTTTTACACTTTTCCCTTAGGTATAAATCAAATACTCTCTTTTCTCAAACCGTTCTACTATTGATTTCTCAGCTTATTTTTGTAGAAATGACATGGACACTGAAGATTACAATTTTTTCTCCTAATGATTATAGCACAGGCTTTCTATTTGTAAAAAAAAAGAAAAAAAGAAAAAAGGCGGTTTACATTGAAAGTTTTGATGCATTGTCTTCTTTTCTTCCTTTTCTGTCTTCTTCCCTATTTTCCTCCTTCCTTCCTTCCTTCCTTCCTTCCTTCCTTCCTTCCTTCCTTCCTTCCTTCCTTCCTTCCTTCCTTCCTTCTTTCCTTCCTTCCTGTTTCTTTCTACCTTTTCTATGCTTTCATTGATATTTGACCTGATATTGATTATATTTACTTAGATCTCACCTTCATTAATTTTGCTTGTATATCACTAAATCACAGAGAGCTTTCCTGACCACCTTATCTTATATATTACTCCACTGGTTTATAAGTTAATAATAAAGGTGTTTAGCAACACACACACACAGATACACACACACACACACACACACACACACACAGAGAGAGAGAGAGAGAGAGAGAGAGAGAGAGAGAGAGAGAGAGAGAGAGACTCTTATTTGTTATTTATATTTTTCTGTGTTCCCCGCACGAGAATGTAATGTCTGTTCTCGTCTGTCCTTTATTTCCAGTAGTGTCTTGGTTTATTTTGTGCTGCTACAATAGAATACTACGGATTGAGTAACTTATAAAAACAGAAATGTATTTCTCACTGCTCTGGAACCTGGAGAGTCCAAGATGAAGGTGCCAGCAGGTTCAATTTCTATATCTAAGATGACACCATGCTGCTATGTCCTCCAGAGAAGAAAAATCTTTGCCTCATATGCCAGAAGGTGGAAAGACAGGAACATACTTCTGAAAGCCTTCTTTAATCCATTTATGAGAGCAAAACAATCATGACCTAAACACCTTTATTAGGCCCCACCGCCCAACATTGTTGTATTTTGGATTAAGCTTCTAACACATGAATTTTGGGAGTCACATTCAGACCATAGAAAGTGCCTAGAATAGTACCTGACACATTAATTTGTTGTGATTTAGTCACTTATCATTGAAAGTTTATTTGAGAAATATTCTATATGGTAGTTTCGATAACTAAATAAACAAAGTAAGCAGTAGTTTGGTTAGCTCATTTTTCAAACCTGTGATGTCTACTTGATTATAGATCTGTCACTTATCTTTGAAGGAGTAAAGTATATGGAAAAATAGTAATAATGATATTTTTCAGTAGAAGAAAAGGCAATAACTCTATAGTCTGGCTACTGACTGAGAGGATAGTATAAAAACATTAGCACTACTGCCAAAAGATGATTCATTGGCACCAACCAATATTTAATTTGGTAAAAATTTATTATTTTACATTTGTCCTATGTGTCTTTCAGAAAAATACCAATTGTCATCATAAAAATAGTAGAATAACTATTTTGGGATATCTATAAAGTACGTATGGTAGTATAATTATAAGGCAATATACTATTTAATATATCTGATGATAATGCATTTATTGAAAAAAATTCTGGATTTTTCTTTAACATGTCTATATGTGCTCAAATGTGTGTGTTGGTGTGTGTGTGGTATGTGTGTGTGTAGTATGTTTATTCCAACATAGCCCAACCGTCCACCTTTTTTTATATCCTGACATTATACAAAATATCTTTCCAGAATTTGCAATTCACTTCTTGGTTTTTTTTTTTTTTTTTTGGCTGCAGATTTGAAATTGGTTTTTATTTTCTTTTGTGTTTATTTAACATTATTTCCATGTGTAACTCTAATGTAGAGAGAAGGAAACCATCATGTATGTTCAAATATAAAAGCCATAACTTATTTTATTATTTTTTGAGATGGGGTCTTGCTATGTTGCGAAGACTGGTCTTAAACTCCTGGGGTCAAGTGATCCTCCCACCTTGGCCTCCTAATGTGCTGGGATTACAGGCATGAGCCATCATGCCTGGCCTAATTTATATTTTGTATAATAGTGATGCAAAAGAAAGAACCATAAAAAAAAGACCATTTTTGAATCAACAGAGAATCCTGATAATATCATTTGACCTTAAAGATACTGATATTTATACCTTACCTGCAGATACCTTACCTGTATCTGCACTTATACCCATGCTTTTATTTGTATCCCACTAGCTAGATGAGGAAAAACTCAAAGTCAATGCTATAATTATACTATATCTGTAACTGTAGTGTTGATAATTTGTTTAATATATATATTCTTATAATTCCATAAAAGTAGGTTCAGTTCCTCTCAGTGAATTCCTTTTCAATCTTTCTATATTGCTCATTAAAGTTTTTATTCAAATATTATTTTTAAAAAGTCAATCACTAACCGTCCTGGGTGCTATGGTTTAAATGTATCCTTCTAACTTCATGTTAGGTTGAAAACCCAATCCCCACTGCAGAAGTGTTGGGATGCAAGGTCTAGTAAGGGGTGATTACATAAAGAGCAAACTGACCTCATGAACAGATTAATATTGTTATTGGAGAAGGGGGTTAGTTATAAAAATAAGTTCGGCTATCTCCAGCTCACTTTCACATGTGATTGCTGGCCCTTTCACCCTTCTATCCTTATGCTATGGTAAGGGACAGCCCAAAGGCCCTCACCACATGAAACTTTAAAAGACCTTGGATATCCCAGCCTCCAGGACTGTGAGCTAAATAAATTTCTGTTCATTATAAATTAGCCATCTGTGGTATTTTGTTATAACAACGGAAAGTGGACTAAAAGTGCAGGCTACTTAAATTTACCAGGAAGGAGATGCTTTGTATTTATATTATTTGTTTTTGTTTCATTCAAGAAATAAGTCTGAATTATAGAATTCTAACTGAATGAAAATCTTGGATATGGCAGATAATTGCTTTCTAATAAGATTAGTTTAATCCCATGACATTTTGTGACTGTATTTAGGTGTACAACACTAAAATTACATTAAATCATTATAAACGAGATTGGGAGTAATGTTTTTTTGTTAAAATTACAAGTATAAAATATTCATTTTAAGAATATAAAAAAATAAATGATGCATGTTAACTTGCATATTAATTTTGAACTGAATCTCAAATATCTGATGTAACCTAGGGAATGACTTTATAGAACAGATAAAGAAGGATTTTCAGCTAAATAGTACATTCCTAGAGCAATCTTTCTTTAATTAAAGTCTATAGGTTTACTGTCAGGGAGTCCATGTTTCCTACTAGCAATCTTATAAATGTATGGTTACATGTTAGTAATAATTTTGAAGGTTTTAACATAGCAAGTTATGAATTTAGGATTATCTGAATGTCATACATACGGAATCTGGATATGCTTTTGTAGTTGGAGCATGTTGTGTCATGAGATGTTACGTCAAATAATGCTGGTTTATGAGCATGACAAATAAATGATGCATTTATACCAATTGAAGGATTAATAATATATTAAATCCTGTACAACATTTTCACCATTGTCAAAATGAAGAAAAACTTGGATAACTGAATTAGTCATTCCATAGCACTCAGTTGTAGAATACTGTATAAAATCACACAATCTACAAAAACTGGCATTACAGCATTACATTTACATTGTATGCACCTACCTGGTTTTAGCAAAACAGCATTACTCATCACAGTAAATTTATATTAAGATGTATTTGTTGATTCGTTATTTTGTTAGTATTTGATTTGTAAAATTATGTTTGTTTTAATTTTATACTTTTATTTATTTGAGTAACATTATGATCAAAATAATTTAACCCAACTCAAGGGTATTTCATTGTAATGATTCATTTGTTGTGATTTGAAGGAATCGGTGCACTATTTAATTTTGATAAGAGCTATTCTACAGGGCAGGCAATTGGTCTTTCGTGTATCTGCATCCTAGACAGCTCCTATACCAACTTTGCATGTGTTGCTAAGTAAAATATTGTTTATAATCAAAATGGTAATTATCAGCAGCATTTTACTTTGCATATGTTGCTAAGTAAAATATTGTTTATAATCAAAATGGTAATTATCAGCAGCATTTTAAAAATATGTGCAAACGGATTAGCCAATTACCCATTTAAGTGTTCTTCCTTGGACAGTTTTTGTTTCAATGATTTGTACATCTCAAGTTATTTTTTTCAAAGATAAGTCACTTGACCATACTCTAAATTACTGAATTTAGAACTTATGGACATACTATAAATTACTGAAGTCGAAATTAATAAACCTCGAATTCTCTTCATATCTATAGATATATTAATTTCCAAAAAGTTAAGATGCATGAACCAATCTAGCAATATCACAGAAAAAATTGATGTAAAAAATATCTGTAATGGTCTAATTAGTAAAATCTTATATGGAGAGAATAAGGCATTCCATTGGAAAATCTAGGTTACTCTATTTTACTTTTATTTGAAACAATGTGACAGGGACACTTACTAACAACCAAATAGCCACGTGCTTTCCATATTTTCTAGTTGCCTTTCAGTTAGATGGACACCTGTCTGTGCTATTAATTAATAGTTAAAGACCTATAAATAGCAGTGTATTTCACTTACAGGTATAAGCATTGAAAAGCTGCTATACTGCCCTCAACTCTTTTTTTTTTTCTTTTTTGAGTTCCAGAAACCTGTCTTAATTTGAAGCTCACACGTAACATAGCCTATCCTAACTCATTTGTACAGAAACATAGGGGGTGAAATTGGCAGAATTAAATTTAAAGACATACATATCAGAATTGCCTCAACTACTAAATCATCTGGTTTTATACAAGTCACTTGACTTTCTTGTACTAGTTTCTTAACTATGAATTGTATATATTATTTATTTTTTCATTTAAATGATCTATGGAGTATTTATTTGTTCCAGACATTATTTTAGGCACTGAACACATGGTAGAGGATAAGACAAAGTCCCTGCCCTCATTAGGCTTACATTCTAACATGCTTTTATTCAAACTATTTTTTCTGGATACTGAAAACTATATAAAACTTAACAAAATGTAAGCTCAACAATGAATACATTTGTAATCCAGTGAAATGGTGAATTATATGACATATCTATTAATAGGAATTTGAATTGAGAACTCTGAAATGTTTACACTGCCCAAAGAGCATGGGTCAAGTGCTGGTGAATTACTCCTCTTTTTCTGCTTTCCAAAGTGTGTTTCCTTGAAAATGAAGCCATGCAAGCCTATTTTCTCTCCCTAATTTGGATACCCAGAGAGTACAGCCTTTTTGCTAACTCACCCATTGGTGTTCTAGTAGTAGCCCTATGTGGATTGAAATAAAATCTATGAAAAACCGAGGACCAGTGACACACAAAATAGAGAGACATTCTTTTCAAGTAGTATTAGCTGGCTTTAGATCAGGACCCTTCAAGAGTGGGGAATCAAGATACTTCAGGCACTTCTAGCTCAAAAACTATAATCATCCCAATAAATGTGTGCTGACTGGGCAAAGTAGAGAGAGCTACTTATTGATATTTTAAGTAAATGATTTGGGGAAAAAAAGCATTAAGAATTATTCATATGTAAACTCTCATATACAATAAGAATATACAAACCTATTGGGAGGCCGAGACCGGCCGATCACGAGGTCAGGAGATCGAGACCACCCTGGCTAACACGGTGAAACCCCATCTCTACTAAAAATACAAAAAAAAAAAAACTAGGTGGGCATAGTGGCGGGCGCCTGTAGTCCCAGCTACTCGGGAGGCTGAGGCAGGAGAATGGCGTGAACCCGGGAGGCGGAGCTTGCAGTGAGCCGAGATCGTGCCACCGCACTCCAGCCTGGGCGACTAAGCAAGACTCCGTCTCAAAAAAGAAAAAAAAAAAAAAAAAAAAAAAAAAAAAAAAATATATATATATATATATATATATATATATATATATATATATATAAACCTAGATAATTATTTTATCTATTGCTATTCTATCGAATATTTAAGGGCAAAATTAAAATAGATTCACTTTTTGTTTACAGAGCCCATTTAACTACTTAGATAATAACTAATTGACATAGCCAAAGTAATATGACGAAGAAATGGGCTAAAAAATCTCTTAATTAAAAATATATCTCCCCTCTCTTGAGGTTCAGTAATCTATTTTGGATTTGAATTTCTATGGCTTAGAAATTGTATTATTCTGATAGTATTAATGCTTTTTTAAAAAATAGAATGTACTGCCATAACAGAAGGTTATTTGTTTGTTTGTTTGTTTTGTTTTGTTTTTTTTAAGACCTAACAAATGATGACTAATTTGCTGACAAGTCACTGTAGCTCTACTGGAAAAAGAAAATGCCTTCGTAGTTCCTATGAGTTATAATAATAAAGTAGGTCAGCAGCCTGCTGAGTGTTGCAGTTCTCCTTTGCGGTCCTGTCTCTGCTCATTAGCAAAGTCTGCCTGGCAACTGCTCTCTATTGGATAAAAACATGTCCTCATCACAAAAGGGAAAGAGTTCACATGCTGTGTTCTTCCTTCTCAGATGTGAATTCTCTTACAGGAAAGACATAAGGAAATCAACTCTAATCTGATATTTTGTTTTCAAATAAATATGTATTTCAGAAAATTTTATATTGAGCTATAATTTCATCATAGAGAGGGATACGGGATATTGATGAGATTATATATTGGCTATGGTGACCTTGAGTTGCTTTAGCAGTGGAAGACCAAGCCTTAAGTTCTAAACATGTTTTTTTGTTCCCCCTTACATAGACTGGCTTTTAAATTTTAGGCAACAAATAGCAGAGGAAGCACTATTCATGAAATTACCTTATCTAACAAGTGGCACCTGATAAAGTTGAAGAAAAAAAAACATATTTTGCTGTCTAATATTTCCTCCAAAATGATTAATTTGCTAGACTTAGTTCTCCGTTATGTCCATGCTATTCTAAATGTTGTTGAGACTTTCACAAATACAGTATTCATGTATGTATAACACATTATCTCACCTATTTTGAAGGAAATAAATAAAAATACATTCACTACCTTTTTAAAGAGTCTGAAACAGAGAATTGCTATTCCATTTGCATAAAGCCAGAGACAGTATGGTAGCTGGTTATAAAATCTGTATTTCCCCTTGGATTAAGGATGAACCCACCATACCATTCTACTTCATGAGCCCCAGATAACTTCATCTTTTATAAACCATTGCCAATTTAAATAGAAACCAATTATGAATTGGCTGCAATGCTGGAAGAGCTCAGAATATATATGAAAAATATGTGAAAAGTCATTGTGTTTTGTATGTGTGTGTTGGGTTTTAGGGTTTTTCCTTTTACTACTGTCATAAATTCAAAAAAATCTGGCAAAGAAAAGCAATTATAATATCTTACTTTTTCTGAACTCCTCATATATTTACATTTCACATAAAAATATTGTTTTAAATTGATGCAGATTGAAATAAGATAGTAACAATGCCTTCAATCTGGAAATCAGTGGAATAGCAGACTAATGGTTTCTACTCTATTATTCAACTCACAGATATATGGATGTCAGGCAATTCATAAGAACATTCTCTCTTTCCAGAGAGTTCAAGGTTATCATTCTCTGTTTAAAAAAGAAGAGACTTACATAGACTTGAATTATGAAAGCTGAGTTGCTTATTTTCAGATAATTTTCAAGACAGGATTATATAGTTGCTTCCCATAATAGAAGGCTCTCCACACTTTGCTCTTTTTCTGTTCTATCTCATTTTTATCCCTTCTGCTTTATACCCCAGTCTAATTATGCTACTCTAGAGATATATGACAGAATCAGAAATGACATGAAGAAAGCCATGTGATAAATGTGGGATATAAGAAAGAATAGGAGGGACACATTTTGAAACCTAACATGAACATTTTTGTAACCCCATTTTATACCCCATCATTTTTTAGAAGTGTTTGTTGTTTTTAGACATGTAATTTATTCTGGAATAATGAGTAATATCTATGATGAATTTGGCTTATAAACCTTTAACTTATTTCAATTATTATATATCTATATTCTTATAATGTATCAACCACTGTAAACAACTTATTAAATGAGATCTTAAAATATATAATAGACTAATTGGCCCATTTTCTTTAAACTTTGAGGGTCTAGACATAGGGCCATTTTGATTAACATTTAAATACTCTTTTAGGGAACAACAGACAGTGAGGCCTACTTGAGGGTGGAGGGTGAGAGGAGGGAGAGGATAGAAAAACTATCTGTTGGGTACTCTGCTTATTATCTTATATACCCCATCATTTTTGAGAAGTGTTTGTTGTTTTTAGAGATGTAATTTATTCTGGGTACTATGCTTATTACCTGTGTGACAAAAAAAAAAAAAAAAAAAAAAAAAAAAAAAAATCTCTGTATCAAACTCCTGTGACATAAAATTTTCCTGTATAGAAAACCTGCATATGTACTCTGGAACCTAAAATAAAAGCTAAATAAAACAAAACAAAACAAAACAAAACAAAAAGCAAAACTAAATACTCTTCTAGTATTTCCTAGCTATGTGCCTCAGAAACACAGCTGCAATCCAAATAAAAGTTAATCAATACCTGGCTCTATTCTACATCCAATATCTCATACTTCATGCATAGAGAAATAGGCACACCTAGCTGTGGACTGTTACCATTTATTCTCATGCATAAGCTTGGTAATGATAAAAATTGTGTAGGGAAAGTTTGGAATTTACCATAATATCTTTGTAATTTACAAAAAAAAATATAGCAGTGAATCACAATATATTCTCTATACTCCAATAGAGTTTTCTTGAGTATATCATAAAGTCATTTAAATCGGTCTCTAATTATATTCTAAAGATACTATATATATTATTTATAATATCTACTTTTAATGTCCATCAAAGCAAATGATGTGTATTTAGAGATCACTGTGTGCTACCCTTTGCTACTGTGATCAATGTGATAATCTAAAATCCTGATTCCTACAACATAGGGAAGGGCTTCTAGTGGAAATATATTGAATTTTAACGATATACAAAATGTGGATATAATTGAATTTGACCTTCCTTATTCCCAGAAACTATATTTTTGTCCTTTGGGTGCCTTTTCAGATTTTTTTAATTGATGTTTTGTTTTTCTTAAGATAAGCTATTTATTCACTTTTTCAAAAAAGATTTTTACTGAGTTCAATGAAATCATAATATAATAGAAAAAAGTATCATTTCAATGGTGGGCATTATTTTCTTTTTTATTTTTATTTTTTTTTTTATTATACTTTAAGTTCTAGGGTACATGTGCATAACGTGCAGGTTTGTTACATATGTATACTTATGCCATGTTGGTGTGCTGCACCCATCAACTCGTCAGCACCCATCAATTCATCATTTATATCATGTATAACTCCCCAATGCAATCCCTCCCTCCTCCCCCCTCCCCCCTCCCCATGATAGGCCCCAGTGCATGTTGTTCCCCTTCCCGAGTCCAAGTGATCTCATTGTTCAGTTCCCACCTATGAGTGAGAACATGCGGTGTTTGGTTTTCTATTCTTGTGATAGTTTGCTAAGAATGATAGTTTCCAGCTGCATCCATGTCCCTACAAAGGACGCAAACTCATCCTTTTTTATGGCTGCATAGTATTCCATGGTGTATATGTGCCACATTTTCTTAATCCAGTCTGTCACAGATGGACATTTGGGTTGATTCCAAGTCTTTGCTATTGTGAATAGTGCCGCAATAAACATACGTGTGCATGTGTCTTTGTAGTAGAATAATTTATAATCCTTTGGGTATATACCCAGTAGTGGGATGGCTGGGTCATATGGTACATCTAGTTCTAGATCCTTGAGGAATTGCCATACTGTTTTCCATAATGGTTGAACTAGTTTACAATCCCACCAACAGTGTAAAAGTGTTCCTATTTCTCCACATCCTCTCCAACACCTGTTGTTTCCTGACTTCTTAATGATTGCCATTCTAACTGGTGTGAGATGGTATCTCATTGTGGTTTTGATTTGCATTTCTCTGATGGCGAGTGACGATGAGCATTTTTTCATGTGTCTGTTGGCTGTATGAATATCTTCTTTTGAGAAATGTCTGTTCATATCCTTTCCCCACTTTTTGATGGGGTTGTTTGTTTTTTTCTCGTATATTTGTTTGAGTTCTTTGTAGATTCTGGATATTAGCCCTTTGTCAGATGAGTAGGTTGCAAAAATTTTCTCCCATTCTGTAGGTTGCCTGTTCACTCTGATGGTAGTTTCTTTTGCTGTGCAAAAGCTCTTTAGTTTAATTAGATCCCATTTGTCAATTTTGGCTTTTGCTGCCATTGCTTTTGGTGTTTTAGACATGAAGTCCTTGCCCATGCCTATGTCCTGAATGGTACTACCTAGATTTTCTTCTAGGGTTTTTATGGTATTAGGTCTAACATTTAAGTCTCTAATCCATCTTGAATTAATCTTCGTATAAGGGGTAAGGAAAGGATCCAGTTTCAGCTTTCTACTTATGGCTAGCCAATTTTCCCAGCACCATTTATTAAATAGGGAATCCTTTCCCCATTTCTTGTTTCTCTCAGGTTTGTCAAAGATCAGATGGCTGTAGATGTGTGGTATTATTTCTGAGGACTCTGTTCTGTTCCATTGGTCTATAGCTCTGTTTTGGTACCAGTACCATGCTGTTTTGGTTACTGTAGCCTTGTAGTATAGTTTGAAGTCAGGTAGCGTGACGCCTCCAGCTTTGTCCTTTTGACTTAGGATTGTCTTGGCAATGCGGGCTCTTTTTTGGTTCCATATGAACTTTAAAGCAGTTTTTTCCAATTCTGTGAAGAAACTCATTGGTAACTTGATGGGGATGGCATTGAATCTATATATAACCTTGGGGAGTATGGCCATTTTCACAATATTGATTCTTCCTATCCATGAGCATGGTATGTTCTTCCATTTGATTGTGTCCTCTTTGATTTCACTGAGCAGTGGTTTGCAGTTCTCCTTGAAGAGGTCCTTTACATCCCTTGTAAGCTGGATTCCTAGGTATTTTATTCTCTTTGAAGCAATTGTGAATGGAAGTTCATTCCTGATTTGGCTCTCTGCTTGTCTGTTAGTGGTGTATAAGAATGCTTGTGATTTTTGCACATTAATTTTGTATCCTGAGACTTTGCTGAAGTTGCTTATCAGCTTAAGGAGATTTTGGGCTGAGACGATGGGGTTTTCTAAATATACAATCGTGTCATCTGCAAACAGGGACAATTTGACTTCTTCTTTTCCTAACTGGATACCCTTGATTTCTTTCTCTTGCCTGATTGCCCTAGCCAGAACTTCCAACACTATGTTGAATAGGAGTGGTGAGAGAGGGCATCCCTGTCTTGTGCCAGTTTTCAGAGGGAATTTTTCCAGTTTTTGCCCATTCAGTATGATATTAGCTGTGGGTTTGTCATAAATGGCTCTTATTATTTTGAGATACGTTCCATCAATACCGAATTTATTGAGCGTTTTTAGCATGAAGGGCTGTTGAATTTTGTCAAAAGCCTTTTCTGCATCTATTGAGACAATCATGTGGTTCTTGTCTTTGGTTCTGTTTATATGCTGGATTACGTTTATTGATTTGCGAATGTTGAACCAGCCTTGCATCCCAGGGATGAAGCCCACTTGATCATGGTGGATAAGCTTTTTGATGTGCTGCTGAATCCGGTTTGCCAGTATTTTATTGAGAATTTTTGCATCAATGTTCATCAGGGATATTGGTCTAAAATTCTCTTTTTTCGTTGTGTCTCTGCCAGGCTTTGGTATCAGGATGATGTTGGCCTCATAAAATGAGTTAGGGAGGATTCCCTCTTTTTCAATTGATTGGAATAGTTTCAGAAGGAATGGTACCATCTCCTCCTTGTACCTCTGGTAGAATTCAGCTGTGAATCCATCTGGTCCTGGACTTTTTTTGGTGGGTAGGCTATTAATTGTTGCCTCAATTTCAGAGCCTGCTATTGGTCTATTCAGGGATTCAACTTCTTCCTGGTTTAGCCTTGGGAGAGTGTAAGTGTCCAGGAAATTATCCATTTCTTCTAGATTTTCTAGTTGATTTGCGTAGAGGCGTTTATAGTATTCTCTGATGGTAGTTTGTATTTCTGTGGGGTCAGTGGTGATATCCCCTTTATCATTTTTTATTGCATCTATTTGATTCCTCTCTCTTTTCTTCTTTATTAGCCTTGCTAGCGGTCTGTCAATTTTGTTGATCTTTTCAAAAAACCAACTCCTGGATTCATTGATTTTTTGGAGGGTTTTTTGTGTCTCTATCTCCTTCACTTCTGCTCTGATCTTACTTATTTCTTGCCTTCTGCTAGCTTTTGAATGTGTTTGCTCTTGCCTCTCTAGTTCTTTTAATTGTGATGTTAGAGTGTCAATTTTAGATCTTTCCTGCTTTCTCTTGTGGGCATTTAGTGCTATAAATTTCCCTCTACACACTGCTTTAAATGTGTCCCAGAGATTCTGGTATGTTGTATCTTTGTTCTCATTGGTTTCAAAGAACATCTTTATTTCTGCCTTCATTTCGTTATGTACCCAGTAGTCATTCAGGAGCAGGTTGTTCAGTTTCCATGTAGTTGAGCGGTTTTGATTGAGTTTCTTAGTCCTGAGTTCTAGTTTGATTGCACTGTGGTCTGAGAGACAGTTTTTATCATTTCTGTTCTTGTACATTTGCTGAGGAGTGCTTTACTTCCAATTATGTGGTCAATTTTGGAATAAGTGCGATGTGGTGCTGAGAAGAATGTATATTCTGTTGATTTGGGGTGGAGAGTTCTATAGATGTCTATTAGGTCCGCTTGGTGCAGAGATGAGTTCAGTTCCTGGATATCCTTGTTAACTTTCTGTCTCGTTGATCTGTCTAATGTTGACAGCGGAGTGTTGAAGTCTCCCATTATTATTGTATGGGAGTCTAAGTCTCTTTGTAAGTCCCTAAGGACTTGCTTTATGAATCTGGGTGCTCCTGTATTGGGTGCATATATATTTAGGAGAGTTAGCTCTTCCTGTTGAATTGATCCCTTTACCATTATGTAATGGCCTTCTTTGTCTCTTTTGATCTTTGATGGTTTAAAGTCTGTTTTATCAGAGACAAGGATTGCAACCCCTGCTTTTCTTTGTTCTCCATTTGCTTGGTAGATCTTCCTCCATCCCTTTATTTTGAGCCTATGTATGTCTCTGCATGTGAGATGGGTCTCCTGAATACAGCAGACTGATGGGTCTTGACTCTTTATCCAGTTTGCCAGTCTGTGTCTTTTAATTGGAGCATTTAGTCCATTAACATTTAAGGTTAATATTGTTATGTGTGAACTTGATCCTGCCATTATGATATTAACTGGTTATTTTGCTAGTTAGTTGATGCAGTTTCTTCCTAGCCTCGATGGTCTTTACATTTTGGCATGTTTTTGCGATGGCTGGTACCGGTTGTTCCTTTCCATGTTTAGGGCTTCCTTCAGGGTCTCTTGTAAGGCAGGCCTGGTGGTGACAAAATCTCTAAGCATTTGCTTATCTGTAAAGGATTTTATTTCTCCTTCACTTATGAAACTTAGTTTGGCTGGATATGAAATTCTGGGTTTAAAATTCTTTTCTTTAAGAACGTTGAATATTGGCCCCCACTCTCTTCTGGCTTGTAGAGTTTCTGCCGAGAGATCTGCTGTTAGCCTGATGGACTTCCCTTTGTGGGTAACCCGACCTTTCTCTCTGGCTGCCCTTAAGATTTTTTCCTTCATTTCAACTTTGGTGAATCTGGCAATTATGTGTATTGGAGTTGCTCTTCTGGAGGAGTATCTTTGTGGCGTTCTCTGTATTTCCTGAATTTGAATGTTGGCCTGCCCTACTAGGTTGGGGAAGTTCTCCTGGATGATTTCCTGAAGAGTGTTTTCCAACTTGGTTCCATTTTCCCCCTCACTTTCAGGCACCCCAATCAGGCGTAGATTTGGTCTTTTTACATAATCCCATACTTCTTGCAGGCTTTGCTCATTTCTTTTTCTTCTTTTTTCTTTTGGTTTCTCTTCTCGCTTCATTTCATTCATTTGATCTTCAATCGCTGATACTCTTTCTTCCAGTTGATCGAGTCGGTTACTGAAGCTTGTGCATTTGTCACGTATTTCTCGTGTCATGGTTTTCATCTCTGTCATTTCGTTTATGATCTTCTCTGCATTAATTAGTCTAGCTGTCAATTCTTCCACTCTTTTTTCAAGATTTTTAGTTTCTTTGCGCTGGGTACGTAATTCCTCCTTTAGCTCTGATAAGTTTGATGGTCTGAAGCCTTCTTCTCTCCTCTCGTCCAAGTCATTCTCTGACCAGCTTTGATCCGTTGCTGGCGATGGGCTGCGCTCCTTTGCAGGGGGAGATGCGCTCTTATTTTTTGAATTTCCAGCTTTTCTGCCCTGCTTCTTCCCCATCTTTGTGGTTTTATCTGTCTCTGGTCTTTGATGGTGGTGACGTACTGATGGGGTTTTGGTATAGGTGTCCTTCCTGTTTGATAGTTTTCCTTCTGACAGTCAGAAGGACTGTCTGTTGGTCTGTTGGAGATTGCTTGAGGTCCACTCCAGACCCTGTTTGCCTGGGTATCAACAGCAGAGGTTGCAGAAGATAGAATATTGCTGAACAGCGAGTGTACCTGTCTGATTCTTCCTTTGGAAGTTTCCTCTCAGGGGTGTACTCCACCCTGTGAGGTGTAGGGTGTCAGACTGCCCCTAGTGGGGGATTTCTCCCAGCTAGGCTACTCAGGGGTCAGGGACACACCTGAGCAGGCAGTCTGTCCGTTCTCGGATCTCAACCTCCGCGTTGGGAGATCCACGGCTCTCCCCAAAGCTGTCAGACAGAGTCGTTCGCGTCTGCACCGGCTCCTGCTACTTCCCCTGTTGGTCTTCAGCTGTGCGCTGTCCCCAGAGGTGGAGACTACAGAGACAGGCAGGCTTCCTTGAGCTGCTGTGAGCTCCACCCAGTTCGAGCTTCCCAGCGGCTTTGTTTACCTACTTAAGCCTCAGCAATGGCGGGCGCCCCTCCCCCAGCCTCGCTGCTGCGTTGCGGATAGATCGCGGCAGACTGCTGTGTTAGCAGTGAGGAGGGAGGCTTTGTGGGCGTGGGACCCTCCCGGCCAGGTGTGGGATATATTCTGGTGTGCCTGTATGCTTACAGCGCAGTATTGGGGTGGGAGTTACCCGATTTTCCAGGTGTTGTGTGTCTCAGTTCCCCTGGCTAGGAAAACGGATCCCCTTCCCCCTTGCGCTTCCAGGTGAGGCGATGCCTTGCCCTGCTTCAGCTCTCGCTGGTCAGGCTGCAGCAGCTGACCAGCACCGATTGTCCGGCACTCCCTAGTGAGATGACCCCAGTACCTCAGTTGAAAATGCAGAAATCACCGGTCTTCTGTGTCGCTCGCGCTGGGAGTTGGAGACTGGAGCTGTTCCTATTCGGCCATCTTGCTCCGCCCCCCCCTATTTTCTTTTTTAAATTATACTTCAAGTTCTAGGGTACATGTGCACAGCGTGCATGTTTGTTACATATGTATACATGTGCCATGTTGGTGTGCTGCACCCATTAACTCGTCATTTACATTAGGAGTATCTCCTAATGCTATCCCTACCCTCTCCCTGTTCCCCACAATACTCCCCAGTGTGTGATGTTCCCCTTCCTGTGTCCAAGTGATCTCATTGTTCAATTCCCACCTATGAGTGAGAACATGTGGTGTATGGTTTTCTGTCCTTGTGGTAGTTTGCTGAGAATGATGGTTTCCAGCTGCATCCATGTCCCTACAAAGGACATGAATTCATTTTTTTTTTATGACTGCATAGTATTCCATGGTGTATATGTGCCACACTTTCTTAATCGAGTCTGTCACTGATGGACATTTGGGTTGATTCCAAGTCTTTGCTTTTGTGAATAGTGCCAGAATAAACATACGTGTGCTTGTGTCTTTATAGCAGCATGATTTATAATCCTTTGGATATACACCCAGTAATGGGATGGCTGAGTCAAATGGTATTTCTAGTTTTGGATCCTTAAGGAATCGCCACTCTGTTTTCCACAATGGCTGAACTAGTTTACAGTCCCACTAACAGTGGAAAAGTGTTCCTATTTCTCCACATCCTCTCCAGCACCTGTTGTTTCCTGACTTTTTAATGATTACCATTCTAACTGGTGTGAGATGGTATCTCATTGTGGTTTTGATTTGCATT
The DNA here is from genome assembly GCF_007565055.1 of Rhinopithecus roxellana. NCBI lineage: Eukaryota > Metazoa > Chordata > Mammalia > Primates > Cercopithecidae > Rhinopithecus > Rhinopithecus roxellana. Next base: position 127,702,003 of record NC_044551.1, on the reverse strand, counting down.
TCTCTGATGGTGCGTGATGATGAGAATTTTTTCATGTGTCTGTTGGCTGTGTGAATGTCTTCTTTTGAGAAGTGTCTGTTCATATCCTTTGCCCACTTTTTGATGGGGTTGTTTTTTTCTTGTAAATTTGATTGAGTTCTTTGTAGGTTCTGGATATTAGCCCTTTGTCAGATGAGTAGATTGCAAAAATTTTCTCCCATTCTGTAGGTTGCCTGTTCACTCTGATGGTAGTTTCTTTTGCTGTGCAGAAGCTCTTTAGTTGAATGAGATCCCATTTGTCAATTTTGGATTCTGTTGCCATTGCTTTTGGTGTTTTAGACATGAAGTCTTTGCCCATGCCTATGTCCTGAATGGTATTCCCTAGATTTTCTTCTAGGGTTTTTTACGGTTTAGGTCTAACATTTAAGTCTCTAATCCATCTTGAATTAATTTCGTATAAGGAGTAAGGAAAGGATCCAGTTTCAGCTTTCTACTTATGGCTAGCCAATTTTCCCAGCACCATTTATTAAATAGGGAATCCTTTCCCCATTTCTTGTTTCTCTCAGGTTTGTCAAACATCAGATGGCTGTAGATGTGTGGTATTACTTCTGAGAACTCTGTTCTGTTCCATTGGTCTATATCTCTGTTTTGGTACCAGTACAATGCTGTTTTGGTTACTGTAGCCTTGTAGTATAGTTTGAAGTCAGGTAGCGTGATGCCTCCAGCTTTGTCCTTTTGACTTAGGATTGTCTTGGCAATGGGGGCTCTTTTTTGGTTCCATATGAACTTTAAAGCAGTTTTTTCCAATTCTGTGAAGAAACTCATTGATAGCTTGATGGGGATGGCATTGAATCTATAAATAACCTTGGGCAGTATGGCCATTTTCATGATATTGATTCTTCCTATCCATGAGTATGGTATGTTATTCCATTTGTTTGTATCCTCTTTTATTTCACTGAGCAGTGGTTTGTAGTTCTCCTTGAAGAGGTCCTTTACATCCCTTGTAAGTTGGATTCCTAGGTATTTTATTCTCTTTGAAGCAATTGTGAATGGAAGTTCATTCCTGATTTGGCTCTCTGCTTGTCTGTTACTGGTGTATAAGAATGCTTGTGATTTTTGCACATTGATTTTGTATCCTGAGACTTTGCTGAAGTTGCTTATCAGCTTAAGGAGATTTTGGGCTGAGACAATGGGGTTTTCTAAATATACAATCATGTCATCTGCAAACAGGGACAATTTGACTTCTTCTTTTCCTAACTGAATACCCTTGATTTCTTTCTCTTGCCTGATTGCCCTAGCCAGAACGTCCAACACTATATTGAATAGGAGTGGTGAGAGAGGGCATCCCTGTCTTGTGCCAGTTTTCAAAGGGAATTCTTCCAGTTTTTGCCCATTCCGTATGATATTGGCTGTGGGTTTGTCATAATAGCTCTTTTATTTTGAGATACGTTCCATCAGTACCAAATTTATTGAGAGTTTTTAGCATGAAGGGCTGTTGAATTTTGTCAAAGGCCTTTTCTGCATCTATTGAGATAATCATGTGGTTTTTGTTTACTGATTTGCATATGTTGAACCAGCCTTGCATCCCAGGGATGAAGCCCACTTGGTCAGGGTGGATAAGCTTTTTGATGTGCTGCTGGATTTGATTTGCCAGTATTTTATTGAGAATATTTACATCGATGTTCATCAGGGATATTGGTCTAAAATTCTCTTTTTTTGTTGTATCTCTGCCAGGCTTTGGTATCAGATGATGTTGGCCTCATAAAATGAGTTAGGGAGGATTCCCTCTTTTTCTGTTGATTGGAATAGTTTCAGAAGGAATGGTACCAGCTCCTCCTTGTACCTCTGGTAGAATTCGGCTGTGAATCCATCTGGTCCTGCACTTTTTTTAGTCGGTAGGCTATTAATTATTGCCTCAATTTCAGAGCCTGCTCTTGGTCTATTCAGGGATTCAACTCCTTCCTGGTTTAGTCTTGGGAGAGTGTAAGTGTCCAGGAAATTATCCATTTCTTCTAGGTTTTCTAGTTGATTTGCGTAGAGGTGTTTATAGTATTCTCTGATGGTAGTTTGTATTTCTGTGGGGTCGGTGGTGATAACCCCTTTATCATTTGTAATTGTGTCTATTTGATTCTTCTCTCTTTTCTTCTTTATTAGTCTTGCCAGCTGTCTATCAATTTTGTTGATCTTTTCGAAAAACGAGCTCCTGGATTCATTGATTTTTTGGAGGGTTTTGTGTGTCTCTGTCTCCTTCAGGTCTGCTCTGATCTTAATTATTTCTTGCCTTCTGCTAGCTTTTGAATGTTTTTGTTCTTGCTTCCCTAGTTCTTTTAATTGTGATGTTAGGGTGTCAATTTTAGATCTTTCCAGCTTTCTCTTATGTGCATTAATGCTATAAATTTGCCTCTACACACTGCTTTAAATGTGTCCCAAAGATTCTGGTATGTTGTATCTTTGTTCTCATTGATTTCAAAGAGCATCTTTATTTCTGCTTTCATTTTGTTGTGTACCCATTAGTCATTCAAGAGCAGGTTGTTCAGTTTGCACGTAGTTGAGCGGTTTTGATTGAGTTTCTTAGTCCTGATTTCTAGTTTGATTGTGCTGTGGTCTGAGAGACAGTTTGTTATAATTTCTGTTATTTTACGTTTGCTGAGGAGTGCTTTACTTCCAATTATGTGGTCAGTTTTGGAATGAGTGTGATGTGGTGCTGAGAAGAATGCATATTCTGTTGATTTGGGGTGGAGAGTTCTGTAGATGTCTATTAGGTCCGCTTGATGCAGAGTTGAGTTCAATTCCTGGATATCCTTGTTAACTTTGTGTCTCATTGATCTGTCTAATGTTGACAGTGGGGTGTTAATGTCTCCCTTTATTATTGTATGGGAGTCTAAGTCTCTTTGTAAGTCTCTCAGGATTTGCTTTATGAATCTGGGTGCTCCTGTATTGGGTGCATATAGATTTAAGATAGTTAGCTCTTCCTGATGAATTAATCCCTTTACCATTATGTAATGGCCTTCTTGTCTCTTTTGATCTTTGATGGTTTAAAGTCTGTTTTATCAGAGAATAGGATTGCAACCTCTGCTTTTTTGTGTTTTCCATTTGCTTGGTAGATCTTCCTCTGTCCCTGTATTTTGAGCCTATGTGTGTCTCTGCATGTAAGATGGTCTTCTGAATACAGCAGCCTGATGGGTCTTGACTCTTTATCCAATTTACCAGTCTGTGTCTTTTAATTGGAGCATTTAGTCCATTTCCATTTAAGGTTAATATTGTTATGTGTGAACTTGATCCTGTTGTTATGATATTAGCTGGCTATTTTGCTCGTTAGTTGATGCAGTTTCTTCCTAGCCTCGATGGTCTTTACATTTTGGCATGGTTTTGCAATGACTGGTTCCAGTTGTTCCTTTCCATGTTTAGTGCTTCCTTCAGGATCTCTTGTAGGGCAGGCCTGGTAGTGACCAAATCTCTAAGCATTTGCTTATCTATAAAGGATTTTATTTCTCCTTCACTTATGAAACTTAGTTTGGCTGGATATGAAATTCTGGGATGAAAATTCTTTTCTTTAAGAATGTTGAATATTGGCCCCCACTCTCTTCTGGCTTGTAGAGTTTCTGCCGAGAGATCCACTGTTAGTATCATGGGCTTCCCTTTGTGGGTAACCCGACCTTTCTCTCTGGCTACCCTTAATATTTTTTTCCTTCATTTCAACTTTGGTGCATCTGACAATTATGTGTCTTGGAGTTGCTCTTCTCGAGGAGTATCTTTGTGGCATTCTCTGTGTTTCCTGAATTTGATTGTTGGCCTGCCTTTACTAGGTTGGGGAAGTTCTCCTGGATGATATCCAGCAGAGTGTTTTCCAACTTGGTTCTATTTTCCCCCTCACTTTCAGGCACCCCAATCAGACGTAGATTTGGTCTTTTCACGTAATCCCATATTTCTTAGAGGCTCTGTTCATTTATTTTTACTCTTTTTTCTCTACACTTCTCTTCTCACTTCATTTCATTCCTTTGATCTTCAATCACTGATACTCTTTCTTCCAGTTGACCGAGTCGGTTACTGAAGCTTGGGCATTTGTCCTGTAGTTCTCATGTTATGATTTGCATTTCTATCAGTTTCTTTATGGTCTTCTCTGCATTGATTGTTCTAGTTATCCATTCTTCCATTCTTTTTTCAAGGTTTTTAGTTTCTTTGCTCTGGGAACATAGTTCCTCCTTTAGCTCTGAGAAGTTTGATCGACGGAAGCCTTCTTCTCTCAACTCGTCAAAGTCATTCTCCGTCCAGCTTTGTTCCATTGCTGGCGATGAGGTGTGTTCCTTTGGAGGGGGAGATGCACTCTGATTTTTTCTGCACTACTTTTTCCCATCTTTGTGGTTTTATCTGCCTTTGGTCTTTGATGTTGGTGATGTACTGATGGGGTTTTGGTGTGGGTGTCCTTTCTATTTGTTAAGTTTTCCTTCTAACAGTCAGGACCCTCAGCTGCAGGTCTGTTGGAGTTTGCTTGAGTTGCACTGCAGACCCTGTTTGCCTGGGTATCAGCAGCGGAGGCTGCAAAAGATAGAATATTGCTGAACAGCGAGTGTTTCTGTCTGATTCTTGCTCTGGAAGCTTCGTCTCAGAGGTATGCCCAGCCGTGTGAGATGTGAGGTGTCAGTCTGCACCTAGTGGTGGATGTCTCCCAGTTAGGCTACTCAGAGGTCAGGGACCCACTTGAGCAGGCAGTCTGTTCGTTCTCAGATCTCAACCTCTTTGCTGGGAGAACCACTGCTCTCTTCAAAGCTGTCAGACAGGGACATTTATATCTGCAGAGGTTTCTGTGGCTTTTTGTTTAGCTATGCCCTGTCCCCAGAGGTGGAGTCTACAGAGGCAGGCAGGCCTCCTTGAGTTGCAGTGGGCTCCACCCAATTCGAGCTTCTGGGGGGCTTTGTTTACCTACTTAAGCCTCAGCAATGGTGGACGCCCCTCCCCCAGCCTCGCTACAGCCTTGCAGTTAGATCTCAGAGTGCTGTGCTAGCAATGACAGAGGCTCCATGGGCGTGGGACCCCCTGGGCCAGGTGTTGGATATAATCTCCTGGTGTGCCATTTGCTAAGACCCTTGGTAAAGTGCAGTATTAGGGTGGGAGTTACCTGATTTTCCAGGTGTTGTGTGTCTCAGCTTCCCTTGGCTAGGAAAAGGAATTCCCTTCCCCCTTGTGTTTCCCAGGTGAGGCAATGCCTCGCCCTGCTTCACCTCTCGCTGGTTGGGCTGCCAACACTGACCAGCACTGACTCTCTGACACACTCCAGTGAGACAAACCTGGTACCTCAGTTGAAAATGCAGAAATCGCCCATCTTCTGTCACTCTGGCTGGGAGCTGGAGGCTGGAGATGTTCCTATTAGGCCATCTTGGGCGCCTCCCCAATGGTGGGCATTATTATCTCCCCATTGCTCCCAAGCTAAAGGTGAGCATTAATGTGCCATTTATTTATGATTACATTTAGTCTACAACTTTTATAATTCTGTCCTCGATTGAGTTATCACTTCTTAAGGAAAAAGAAAAGAAATCTACCATGTGACTGTAATCAGTAAATATTAGGCAAATCAAACAAAAATGTATTAATCTGTAACATTTAACGTAAATCAGTCTCCTGAGGGGAACCTTTCCCTTTCATTCATCAGTGTTATTATTTCTTTATATTTTTCTGTTCTGATTGTGCCAAGAGATCAGAACTTTTTAATAAGTAGCTCTTTTGAAAAACATTAAAAAGAAATTTAAATGAATACAGATTTTTATGCAAAGGATCAAGGTAGAAGCCTTATAAATGAGAGATGTAGAGACAGGTTATATGCAAATACTTATGAAAATGTCGTGCTCTAAAGTTTTTGAATGTATTTCTCTATCATTTAATTTGTATTCAAAGTCATTGTATGAACAGGCTAATTTCCATGGTGGTTTAGTGTTGTACGGGAATTAAATTATCTCAAAATTTGAAGAAACCAAAAGTAGGATAAACACATTATCTTACAGAAGAATGAAAAAAGGAATAGAAGTAGGAGATAGAAGCCAAATAGCTAATAAAATAAAAGCAGATTGTCTTTTCTCCTCCAGGCTGTTTTTTGCCGTTGAGACCATTCACCATTGTCACTAGGTGGTATTGAAGCCAGCCCTGTTTCTTCCAAAGGAGATAAAACTTATAACCTTTATCATAACCATGTGTTGTTTGAGATCCTAACACTATTTATTTTCCTGAGCTACATTCTTATTAAGATCTTTTATTTCTTGTCCAGAAAGTAAACAATATAAGCTTATGGGTATAATTCTACCAACTACTATTACCATCATTCCTATACAGGAACTGCTCCCATATATCTAATATTTAGTACATGCAATTCATTATTATTTATTTTGCTTATTTATTTGTCTAACAGTTTTGTGGTATCTGTTCACAACCATGTGAAGCAAATTGTATTAAGTGATTAATAAATAACTCATTAATCATAGTGTCATAAATACTTTTTAAAAGCACTTTTATACATAATCACCAAGATTGTGAATAAATTATGAATTAGGAAAGAGACTTTCAAATTATCTATAAAACTCAATCAGAAAGCTGGTGACAGAACTGGAACTAAGACTACAGTCTCCTTACTTGTACTACCTTCTATTTTCCATCAATTTATGAATATAGAAATCATATACTCATATATTGAGGTCCAGATGATTGGGTAAAATCAAAATTTGCTTCAATTTCTTTGTTTTTACTTTAAAAAGAGGAGTCTATCTTTAATCAGTTGATAAGTTAGCTACTGAAATAAACAGAAATAATATGAAGCTTATCAAAACCTCTCTTTAGGCAACAGTTTGAAAGATAACCATGAATAAACTTATGTTCGGCTGGGTGCGGTGGCTCACGCCTGTAATCCCAGCATTTGGGGAGACTGAGGCGGGCGGATCACGAGGTCAGGAGATCGAGACCATCCTGGCTAACACGGTGAAACCCTATCTCTACTAAAAATACAAAAATTAGCTGGGCGTGGTGGTGGACGCCTGTAGTCCCAGGTACTCAGGAGGCTGAGGCAGGAGAATGGCGTGAACCCAGGAGGCAGAGCTTGCAGTGAGCCGAGATCGCACCGCTGCACTCCAGCCTGGGGGACAGAGCACGAGACTCCGTCTCAAAAAAGAAAAAGAAAAAAAAAAAAGCTTGTGTTCTTAGAATTTCAATATTCTTATGCATAAGTAGGGCAGAATGATACATATTCTAAAGAAAATTAAAAAATTTGTGGGACTAGAATTTATTATTGAGATACATGTTTTAAAAAAGAAATTGACCTCATTGTAAGAGACCAGGTGTCATGTAAGTGCACACTACATGGAAATCTAGCGGGCTGGGAAGGTTGATGTAAAGGGGAGAAGGAAAAAAAAAAAAAAAAAAGAAAGAAAGAAAGAAACATTAATGAAGAAGTATTATTAACAGCAGCATAGTAGAAGGTCCCAAAGTAGTAAAATGGAGGTGGGTTTAGAGCACACCTTAGAACTGGAAAAGAGATGGGAAATTTAATCTCCTTAAAGCAGAAGACTGATGAGTTCTTGACTTGCCTAGTTGACAATAAAAAGCTTAGGAGAAATGGCAAGAATCTACTTCAACAAAAATTGAATTTGTTGGTTACAGCTAAGTGATCAAAATGTGATAAGATTCATGCAAGTAATGTTAAACAAAATATGAGAAGTGGTATTGTGAAGTGGTTAAGCATAATCAAGTCCTGGAACTAGATTATTTAGATTCCTCTACTGGTTCTCTTATGCTAGCTATGTGACCTTGGACAAGTGACTTAACATATTTGTACCTTGGTTTCTTCATCTGTAATGTGGGGATAATAATCATAATTATTTCACAGAATTTTGAGGTAAATAAAGGTGCTTATATATGCCAACTAAATAAAACTATTTTATTTGAGACAGGTCACTCCATCACCCAGGCTGGAAAGCAGTGGTGTGATCTCAGCTCACTGCAACCTCCTGGGCTCAAGCAATTCTCGTGTGTCAGCCTCCCAAGTAACTGGGACTATACGCACGGGCCACCACAGCTGGCTAACTTTTGTATTTTTAGTGAAAACAGGGTTTTCCCATGTTGGCCAGGCTAGTCTCAGAATTCCTGACTTCAAGTGATCCATTGGCCTCGGCCTCTCAAAGTGCTGGCATCACAGGCGTGAGCCACCGTGCCTGACCAACAATTTTTATTATACTTCTCAAGTCATTACACAAAAGCTGTTATTAATAGTTGTATTTGTGTGTGAGTTAGAGTTGATATTCCCTATCTATGTATTGGTATATATTCCTGTCATTTCAAAAATATAATAATTTCAGGTAGCTGAGAGTACAAGCAGATGTACTGTACACCTAGAAATATTAAGAGAAAAATGGCAGGAAAAGATAAAGTTAATAATGCATAAACCTGGCTAAAGAAACCAATAGTATTTGAATGTAAAACTTTGTTTTTATTTTGCTACCACCTACAGAATACTAGACAAAATGTTCTGAACCCATAAGTATAGTTTCAAAGAACATTTAGAATGAGAGAAACATTAATGGAATTTAGTAATAGTTGGAACAAGGACCAGGAAGTGCATAAACCCTCCATTTGGTATCCACAGAATAATAAATGACAGAATGTTAGTGGAATACTTTCATTCTTTTTAATAATGTCTTTTGTAAAGGTGAAATATTTTAAACTGAATAGACTGGAATAAAGTCCAGAGAAATTGAACTCCAAGACAATACGTTGATGTTCCAAATGATCTCAATCCCCTGGCTCATGTGAATTGCAACTTAAAATGTTCATATGTTAGAGAAAAATGATGAACTGATTGCACAGTATCTTTAATAAACAATTAAAATGATGAAAGAACTGTTTTTCCATGGAATATGAAAATTATGTATGAATTTACATCATTTTCTATACCAAATTATAAAATAAATTATATGTGAGATAATGATAATTATAAAACTTGTGTAGGAAAAGTTTGAAATTTACCATAATATCTTTGTAATTTATAAAAAACATATAGAATGAATCACAAAATGTTCTCTTTTGTGTTGCGTGGTCAGAGAAAGCTCTAGTTTAACGAAACAAGTCATAATAAATTAGCCTTTCTTTCTCTCTCTCATATATGTATGTGTCATAAAATATATATATATATATGATATTATGAGGGAAAAAATCTTGTTGAAAACCTTGCTAAGGACATATACCAAACACCTCCCCCTTTTTGAGATGAACCTTAGGATTAGCATATGTACTTATGCAAATGTTTCTACAAGGTGCTTTCTGATATGAAATATTTGGACTAACACACTGTAGAACTAAGTTAAGTTAATAACTGGGGTTGAGCGAATGTTTTCTTTCCCCACACCCTAAGGTGCAGATTGATAAATTGATATCAACAAAGATTAAGATAGGTGAGAGGACATCTTTAGGATCCTGTCTTCATATCTGAGTTATTTTCCGTGTATTAATAATAACCTGGGCCAGGCGAGTGGCTCATGCCTGTAATCTCAGCACTTTGATAGGCCAAGACAGGAGGATCACTTGAGCTCAGGAGTTTGAGACCAGGATGGGCAGTATAGTAAGACCTCATCTCTGTAAAAACTTTGAATAGGTAGGTAATGTGGTGGAATGTGCCTGTAGTCTTAGCTACTCAAGAGGCTTAAGTAGGGAGATCACTGGAGCTGGGGAGGCTGTGGTTACAGTGAGCCAAGATCACACCACTACATCATTTCACCCTGAGTGACAGAGCCGCACCTGGTCTCAAAAAGAAAAAAAAGAAACTAATAAAATAAAAATAACCTGATTGAAGTCACCAAAGATGCAGCCAACAAAAAGCAAAAAAGAAATGGCTATTTCTTTCATTAAAAAAGTATGCTGGGATATAGATTCATATTTAAGAAGATCTTGTTATATAGGAAGATGAACTGAGTCTAAGAGAATGGATTTCATATGACAAACATAAGATCCCATAAGAGAACAGAAAAAAAAAGGGTAAGGACAAGTACAAGAATCAGACGTGGCTCAGCCAAAGATGTAAAACATACTAAGGGTTTTTATGACTATAACTTCAATATGCGACATAATTGAAATACTGCTAATTTTAACTGCATAAAAATTCTAAACAATAATATTTTTATTAAAAATAATTCAATTTTGGTGCCAAATTCTAAGATATTTTGATTCGTCAGGCAATTATTTTCTGACTAGTAGATACATCTTTGAAATGTAAATACTCACTGGCTATCTACTTATATTCTGAAATGATGCTTTCAAAACTATTTAAATTCATTTATCAATTCATTTAAATAAAAGACCACGACAAATCAGTAATTAACTTTGTTTTTAATAGCCTCTTAATGAACTCACTTGATTATTTGACAGAGCATTTAGATATTAAGAAAGCAGTAAAGCACACCTTCATATTATAAAATCCTGCCAAGAGTGTAGCAAAAAGGATGAAATTATGATAAATTAAACAAGAGATTTTATTTTTTTACAGTTAATCTTTTAAATTATGCAAATAGAAAACAAAAGCTCATTGCTTTGCAATGCATTTCTCTTTGTAGTACATTTCTTATGTGTAACTGCTTTGGGTTCATAACTTTATATTACTCATCATGGCAGATCAGGAGGATGAATTCCCTGACTGAAAAACTTAGAAAAGTGTAGCTTTTCTTTTATAAATCATAGACATTTTGTTTTATAAATATTTATTCTATTTGTCTTTATTACCAGTAATAAGAAAAATATTTAAAATTATAACAAAATAGTCTTCCAGATTAAATTAACTATTTGTCAGTTTCAATTTGGAATACAATTAGAGAAAAATATTTAATTACGGTTTAACTTGAGGGAAGAAAGTCAGAGTTGCATATTTCACAATTCGCCAAAAGTAATGTCAGCCCTAACATAAATGTGTTGCATTTGCTAGTTTATTTCATCGCTGATTATTCTCATTACAGCAAACATATGGAAAATTGAGCCTACAGTTTCCTAAAAATGCTTATCTATATAGAGATAATGGATGAGTTAACGCATCTTCTTTCTATAAATCTTTAAATTGGAAAATTACATTTACTTAGAGGAATTAGAGAAAACCTATTGGAGAGGAGAGTTAAATCTGTATGAAATAAAAAACCAACTGAACACCTGTGACTCATCTTCCATGTCATTAAAATACAACTAATCAAAACCTTTAGATAATGTAGTTTTTCATTTACTTTCCTATAATTTGATGCACAAAAGTTCAAATAGCAAGAAAAATGGAAAAACTACCTGATAGTTATTCTAAAATTTATGATAGCCAAAATAATTCTTGGCTATGGAATTAATGCAGGTTCAGTCCAATCCAGTGTCCTGTATAGGCCTCTTTTTAGCATACTATAGTTGAATGTATTATGGTTATCTAAAATCTCCTGATTATCAAAAAACAATTTAATAGGGTTTATCATGTTTCATTTAACATGATGGGAAAGAAAAATCTTACACCAAATTTCGAAGGCAAAACACCCCTGTAACTATGTGTTACATAACTATGTGTTACATAACTATGTGTCACATAACAAGAAAACTTAATTCTCTAAAAATGCTATTTAATATATAAATTTTATTGGATATAGAAAAAAGTAGGTACATGCCAAATTGAGGCTATCAAGTTAAACTAGGTTTTGAAGAAAACTACCAATTCAACCAAAAGCTGTTACCCAAAAATTATCTAGCCTAATCAAACTGATTAAAAATTGATAGCAAACTGAAGTGCCTATAGAAGCCATTCTCATAATATAGATGTAGGATGTAGACCAATGTAAGACAAAAGGCAGCCCATGACTTTGATGAATTGGTAAAGCATACTGTGTCCAAGGAATGTGCCTACTTCTCAGTTTTATCTAATGATTATCATGTGGAAATATATGCCTAATGATGCCCACAGTCATCAAGAACAACTGAATATTTTTATTGTAAATGCCATTATATTTTATATATGGTAACTACCTTGTATATATATATACACACATACCTATAGATTCATATATATGTACAAAGAGATACACACATGCAAGTTTTATATTATTTAATATATATACTTATATATCATTTTATATAATTATTGCTTTTGAAAAACAATGTGTTCCAAAGGAAAAAGTTTCAGCAAGCCTGATTTAGAGCCAGCAAGCCCTCAGTTTCCACCTCCTGAAATTAATCAAACATAATTTCATATGTTCATATGGTTAAGAACAGGAATGCTGGCTTTGCCTCTAGATATGTTGGTATCTTGTCTCAGACTCATGCCTTAACAGAATTCTTCCTTTCTCCTCCATTTACAAAAGGGAAAAAAATCAATGAATGTAAAAAGCATCTGGGGAAAACAGAAGAAAAGGAATTTGTCTACTTTAGCAGTTCAGCTGGACTTTGAAGATTTGTTGCCTTAATTTGAATTCCTTTTCACATGAATTTAACTGGTTTGGAAACTTGCTTCAATAATAATATGATAAATTATCAAACAGCTTATGTCTGACATTTCAAGCTTAGATAAAATACATAAATAAAGTTAAAAGGACACAACAGACAAACATCAGACAAGTTAAATAAAGACTTTCCATGAGAATTCTTTATTGCTGCAAGGGAAAAAATAATATTAAAATATTTTAGTCTTGATATTCCTGTAAAACAGTGTACATTAACCTTGCAGAATTTGTTGAGCATTAAGGATTTTCTTAAAGTTAATATCTCCTATCTTCTTCAATTCTCATGTGGCCTATTGTTGAGAAACATATATTGAGCACTCCATTAATTAATAAATCAAGAGCTAGAGCTTTATTGTATCCATAGCCATAGTAAACAGTTATGAGACTCGGTGAACCTAAAATTCTAGCTTTCTGTTCTAAATATTTCATTTAAAGAAGATTTTTCTTATTTTAATTTCTTAATCCACGTCAGTGATGAAATAAAAAATATATCAAGCATATTAATTGTATCACAAAAGAGTTGTTGTTCAATTTTGAGTATATAGTGTCTAGGCTGGACTGAAAAAGATTTGGTAGAGTATTGCATGTGCAAGATATAACACCCCTTCCCATACCACAGGATCAATTTGCTTCCACTTGTTTGCTTGAGATTAGGATGTATTAAATAGTATCAATCTATTTATATATCTTTCCTCCCTCCTTCCTTCTTTTTCTCCCTCCCTCCCCTCCCTCCCTCCCTCCCTCCCTCCCTCCTTCCTTCCTTCCTTCCTTCCTTCCTTCCTTCCTTCCTTCCTTCCTTCTTTCTTTCTTTCCTACCTTCCTTCTCTCCCTCCTTCCTTCCTTCCCTCCCTCTTTCCTTTCTTCCTTTCATGTTTTTCATCTGAAGTAGCTATTCTTATATGCTTTGATCTAATGATAAATATATTGATAATAAAACAGAGTCTTTTCCTCATAGTTGTGTGTTTTTCCCAGAAAAAATAGAACATAAATTAAACAGCTATAAAATATGTCAGGCACCACAAACTATATTACAAAATTTAAAGCAAGGACACAGAATGCTGTAACCTGGGTCAAGCAAATCTTTCAAAAACAGAATAGTTTCTATATGCCATCCCCAAAAAGATGACATTTAATCAGAAAACTCAAGGAAATGAATGAAAAAGTTATGCTAATATCTGGAAGAAGAATAATCCAGAAGGAAGAAACAGCAAGTGCAATACTATTTGATGTGGCTGCAGTGGAGTGAGAGAGAACAAAAATAACGTTGGAAAGATATCTGGGAGCCAGCCAAATCCCAATGGATCTTGTAAACCATGGAAAGATTTGAGGTTCTATTCTTGGTAAGGTGAAAAGCTAAATGAGGCCGAGTTTCCTATGCTGTGATAGTTTCTAGCAGGGTTGAAGACAGAAGAGAGTGATATTTTGCTATTTTACAGAATAAGCTTCAGCACTAGGAACTAAGGTACCTGTGAGAAAATGTCTAAGTCTGTCCACAACAAGTAAGTGGTTTGGGCAGAACAGCACAGAGGTTGGCAGTGAGCAATAAATGTTTGAGGCAGACAAAACAGAGCAACACACAGATGCACAGGGAGTTTGATCTGAACCAGTCAGGGTTGGCAAGGAAAACAGCAGCTCGCTTCACCCTGGGGGAGAGCAAGAACACAGTGGCCTAGCTAAGTAGATCAGACTTCTTTGAAAATGTGTGTCATATTTCTGAGTATTAGGGGTTAGTCACAAGAGGAGCATGAATGTCTTGGTTATGAAGGCAGGAGCTGCTAAGAATATAATTTAAATATAAGTATTAAGCAGACATCATGTTATTCTAGGGGAAAAACTATTCACTCTTTCATTTTGTCAGTCAGTCAACAAAAATTTATTGACTGTTCTTTGCCAGGCAGTGTTGTAGGCATCATTATTTTACCCTGGGAGTTCTATACTCTAATTGAATTTGTTACTATATAAAGAATAATTGAAAGTAAACTTGATTTCCTCAAGTATAGTGATCAGTGAAGATAAACTAAAACAAATGTTTGGTTTCTGAGAGTCTTGAACCTTTAGTGATGCTTGAACTCTTTGATCTAAGTTTCTATCTTTATTATTTGAAAAAATTCTCAACTTTTACTCCAAATTGAGGTTGATTCTTTATCTATATATATTATATAATAATAGTACGTTACTTAGTATCATTACATAGTATCATTATATAATATATATTATATTTAATAATATATAAATAATATATTTTGTTATATTTTTATAATTACATATAATATGACTATATAATATAATGTATATTATATACTATTCTATATAATATTTTATCAAATGTTAGTGTTTTATGTTTCTTTTTACCTTCCTTTCAGTCTCCTTCAATATCATCTGTTCCAAGAAGTTTGTCTTAGTCTGTAAACTAGGATTTATATCACATAAAATCATTAGCTGGCTATTTTGAAATGCTGCTACTACAATTATAAACATAATATCCTGTTGGTTAGCTGGCCATCTTGTCTTAATTCTGGAGAGAATCTTCAGTGTCTCTGAACCATTTGCACCGTATCACTCTACTTACATCATGATACAGAGCAGTTGGAATAACTTCATGAAAATAAAACAGAACTCTGTTTAAATAAAAAGGTAGATTTGAATTTGACACATTTTTCTCAAAAATAACATTAATTTACAGTGTTTCCCATTTTAACTCATCATTCATTACACTTAATTTTTTTCTTTTGCTAAAGATAAAAACTTACTAGAAAATATTAAATCACTCTATACATTTAATTTGAAGGTTAAGGTATCATCTGACCCATTACATATCCCCAATAATATTATATTTAAAAATATACACATTTAAATTTCACATTTAAAAATGTGAAATTTGTTTCATCAAATGTGCTCTGTAGCCACTCTAATATGTATATGGAATTGTATTTGAGAGAGATTTTGGAAACCATTATATTAAGCTTGCTTACCACTTCTCTGAAAGAGAGAAACTTACACTAAAATTCATAAGGAAAATATTTCTTAATGACCTTCCAGTGAAATTTTAATGGACTATTGGTACTTGAAAACAAGCAAGATAATCATATTATTAAATTGAAATAGTGCTTATTAAAAATATAATCATGAGTAAGAATGCATACAGATCATCCTTTGGAATATATTTTTCAGTTCTATAAGAGTTATATAAATTTTCTTTTGACAAAAGAAAGATATTTGTTGAGTCTAAGGGTATTCCTATCTTATTAGGCAATTTATAGCTGTCCATAATTATAGTCACAGGGGTTGCTACAAAAAGAGACATAATTTAAATCTATACTCTTCCTATAGCTAAGGCTAGTAGAAACATTAATCACTATTGTAGACCAAATTAAAGTGTATATTCCTTTTTCTACTTGTTCCTTTACTTTAATAACTGTGCTTACTATATGTTAAGAAACCTGACGTGTACATCATCTCATTTAATTTTTACCAACTCCAAAGTATACATAACTGATTCCAAATATCACTCTTATAATATCACTAATAGAGCTGCGATTTAACTCAGGTGTATTTTTAATTCCATGCCTCAAGAGCTCTTTAACAGCTTAGCCATTCTGTGTCAACACATGGGACTTTACTTTCAATCTTCTATCAGTTTAACTCTGGCTTGGCATATCTTGGAGATGATCAAAATTTGATGTGTTAACATATTGCTTTTTCATTTGGTGTGGTAGACAGCTCCCAATGGTACTACTTTGTGGTATTCTAACCCTAATATAATTCCCTCTTACATAGTGCCAAGGTTGGCCTGTGTTACCAATAAAATATGGTAGAAGTTATGATATGTCACTTATGAGATTTGGTCACCTTCTATCTTGGGTTCTTTCTTGGATCACTTGTTTTTGGAGGGGTCAGCTGTTATGTATGAGCTGCCCAACAAGAGCCACTGAAGCCTCCTGCCAATACACACATAAAAAGCTGAAAGTGGATCCTCCAGCCTTTCTGATGAAGCATTCCTATCTGACTTCTGTATTGACTGTCAGGGGAGATCCTGGGCCAGAAAGACCCAGCTAATCTCCTTGATTCCTGATTATCAGAAACTGTAAGAAATAATAAAGTATTATTTTAAACTGCTAAGTTTCAAGGTAACTTGTTATACAGCAATAGATAATTGTTGCAGCTGGCATTGTATGTACTTTTTGTCAGCATAGCCAAGGAGGCTTCCAAGTCATTTATCTTCTTCACTGACTCCGGTAACTTAAATGTTACACTCTTTATGAAAATATTTATTCACGTTACTACTCTCAGAGTTTAAACTTGTGACCTGAGCTAACAGCATAATGTGACAAATTTGTTGTGTGCATATCATGAAAGTGAATGGATGAGACTAGAAAAAGGTATTCTTGGAAATAATAAAATCACTTTATTCAAATACTATACATTTATACTTAGCAGTTATTTGGCAAGAACCAGAATGAAATTTGCCTTTCATTATCTATAAAGAAAATATTACTAAGAAAATGTAAAAACCTTGGTTTGTAAAGAACAAATTGAAATATATTAATTAAAAACATTTTCAGAGTTTGTGTTTTATAATCACATTGATAAGAAATTTGCATTTATTTATGTTGATGGCTATGACACAATGGAACAGATTATCTTATGTGGATCATACCCAATTCATTCATTCTTTCTAAAATTATCGTATGTATTAAATTATTACCCTATTGTGTACATTTAAGCATATGTTTACTGATGTAATTCCTAATTGCTAGCTAACTGAACAATAAAACTGCATGCATTTCTTCTGCAACTAATCTGATACTGACTTGCCACCAATTTGGCTTTGCCATATACACATGGGTTTACAGTAGGGATGTTTTTACATAAAGGAGGGAGTATTGTGCAGAGCACAGAGTACTAGATAATTAGGAAAACTAGATTCTAATCCAAGTTTTCATTTACTGCATTATTTAATCCGATTGGTCGGACTTATTTTCTCTGGTCTCTTTTTGCTCATCTGTAAAATGAGGGAGCTAGGCCATATGTAGTTAGCCTTGTAATTCTTTATTCCAACAAAAAGTGCAGAACAATGTGTCAAATAAATAATTGACTATGTGAATAGAAGCCTAGATGATCTGGCCCAAAGTAGGGCTGTGGTCCTGGAGCCCAGGCTTTGTCTCTCCAAGTCCTTCAAAGGCCTTGTCAGTGGTACTGGGACCATGGTATGACTATTGTATTTATAATATTGCAATTATTCAGTAGAAAACATTTAGTAAAATATATATGCTACTTGCCATAGCAAATTGAGATTGAATAAAGTGATTTTCTTTTGGAGTTTTTCTTAGTTCATAATTACTTCTTTTTACTTGTTTATCATTAAATTATCACTATTTTATTATTGTATCATAATTGGTGACCTCTGTATAGAGTCCTATATTAAAATTCAGTGGATTGAATTAGTCTCCCATATGAAGTATGTAAATGTAGCAAGTAACACATGCAGAACCTCCCCTACCTTAAGCAGCAGATGTTTGAGCTAAGAACCTCTGGAGAATTTCATATAGACTGTTGGGTTTAGGTAGGCAATTCATCATTGACATTTTATGCTGGGCTTAGTTAAAAGCTGATTGGACAAACCCTAAAATTCTGAGTAATCTTCTGCTAAAATGAAATAAAAACTGTGGAATGAATAAATCTGTGCCATAAGGAGTCTTCTCCGGTGACATTCACAGAAGCCATACAGCAGATTGCACACAAGTGCTGTCTATACATTCTTATAGTCATGTATTTATATGTATGTCTGTTAAATGTTTGTAAATATAGAGAAAACTGAAGCTTCAAGTATTTTTTCAGCATGCATGGAATAATTCAGTCATTCAAGAAGTCCAGATACAATGCTGAAATAATGGAATTTTATTGGTGGAGGTCTATAAGACAGACCCCACTGTGAAAAGCACTCTTGGACACTTGTTGATATATCATTTGTTGTAGGTTTTTTTCCCCCTGAAATTTTCTATAGAAGAATAGTTCTGTCATAATTACTAATTTTGTGGTGTTTTGGTGAGTTTATCTCTAGTCTTTTTTTTTGGTATATTTGCGGGAATTGATTCTTCTTTAAAGAATGTTAGAAGAAAATGTCATTGAGAATTTTGATTAGTAGATTCCAGCTTATCAAAGTCTCATATCTTTTCTTCTTCTCTTTATTGATATTAAACCCACACCCTACCTCATAAAGTGTTATGTATGGCAAGATCTAGCAGATCACTGTGATTTGTTTTCGTTACATTGGGTCATTGTCATTAATAAGATCTAACAGTTGCCTGAGCCTTTTCTAAAATAAAAAATATGATATTATCTTATTGATATAGTTTTCTAATTGTCTAGAACCTAGTTAACAAAAAGGAAAATGTATTTCATATTGATTGTACAGATTATCTTACCAGAAATTTAATTGAATATTGGAATGACTGATGTTTCAGAGGAAGTTAGAAAAATAATCAACTTTTTAAAAAGTTTAAAGTGAAATGTGTATTTTATTTACTAATTCTGTTCTTCAAGAGATATATCAGAAGAATAAAATACCATAATAACATGCAAGCTTCAGTGATCGTATCAACAAATTGGGGAACTATTTGATTTTCTTGCACAAATAAATTTATTCTTTAAATATATAAATTAGTGATTTGATGATAAATATATAAATTAGTTATTTGATGATATGCTTTGTAAAATTGTACTGCAAAATATACCTTAAATTAGTTAGATGTTTTCTTTTTGACAAAAATATAAATAATGGTATTCTTATACTGACATATTGGATGTTGTTAATTAGCTTTGACTTTATGACCTCTTCAATTAGTCTTAACATAAAGACAGTATAACAAGTGACATTTTTTAAAGAAATAAAGATGATCTGTGACTGCAATATTCTTTAGATGTCTGTTGGCTCTTTTGGATGATCAGGACTATAATTCTTTTATAATATAGATATATATATTATGAAAATAGAACTTCACTTTGATTATTCTCTATTTTTTCTTTAAAAGTTTTAAAAGACACAATGATGCCATACTCTCTGCATTGTTATAAGATTTATAAGTCTCTCTATAAAATGGTTAGCATATCTGGCATATAGTCAACACTCAAAATATTAGCTATTAGCAATATAATCCTCTATGTGCCAAAATTTGACAAAATTCGCAATTTTCAAATCATCCATACTCTTTGTCATTGTTCAGACATTGGCCAAATGCCTTCTCAATCTGCAGCTTTGTATAGTGATGATTTTAATTTTCATTTTATTTATTCTAAAAAATGTCAACTATTCCTCCTCTGCTTCTCATTTCTACTTTAATTTCTATATTCTATATGTTAGTGTTCTTTAGTTCCACCTTCCCTCTTGATTCATGCAGACTAAGCTTTGTCCAACAAGCAGATAGTCTTTGTTTCACTTCAGAAGGCTGCCTGCGGATGTCCATTTCACAGCTGTGTAAACCTTTTGGATTTAAACAGTGCTGGTGCAGATGTCTTAAAGGACAGACCACAAGTGTGTCTCCAAGGGTATTACCAATAATGAGGAACCCATCATCTTGTTCAAGTTTATAAAAATGGATATTATACCACTTTCCCAGTAAAAGAGAGAAAATAGGTTGCATCAAAAGACTCAGATATTAAGTCTATGAATTCTTCAGAAGGAAGTTAAAATTCATTTTATTGTACTCTCCCTAGAGGAGAAGTGAAAAGCAATCTTTGAGCTGTAACCTGACACCTGCTATTAAATCACCTATGCTGAACACACATTGCGGGGAGTGAGGAATTAACCTTAGTATTTCTTTGACACTGGGTCACCACTCCATTTGCTTAACTAATATACCGTGCATGGATTAACCTCCTCCTTAAATCACGTTAGTTAAGTTTAAGGATAAATCAATTATTTTTATGTCCTGTCCTCCCACATCATGTGATATTTTACCAATTTGAATTATCATTCAACAGACATTGATTGAGCACCTACTATACATCAGGCATTTGTGAAGTCTTCCTGGCACAATGTAGAAAGGAAAGACATTTTTTTTCACTTTTGCTTCTCTTCAGGAAATAAAATTATCTAGTTTGAAAAGGTGCATTTCTCAGGCATTTGAACCTTCAACAAAACATATAAAAATTGCATATTTTAGGGGGGCGGAGCAAGATGGGCGAATAGGAACAGCTCCAGTCTCCAACTCCCAGCGCGAGCGACACAGAAGACTGGTGATTTCTGCATTTTCAACTGAGGTACTGGGGTCATCTCACTAGGGAGTGCCAGACAATCGGTGCTGGTCAGCTGCTGCAGCCTGACCAGTGAGAGCTGAAGCAGGGCGAGGCATCGCCTCACCTGGAAGCCAAGGGGGAAGGGAATCCGTTTTCCTAGATAGGGGAACTGAGACACACAACACCTGGAAAATCGGGTAACTCCCACCCCAATACTGCGCTTTAAGCAGACAGGCACACCAGGAGAATATATCCCACACCTGACCGGGAGGGTCCCACGCCCACGGAGCCTCCCTCACTGCTAACACAGCAGTCTGCGGCGATCTATCCGCAAGGCAGCAGCAAGGCTGGGGGAGGGGCGCCCGCCATTGCTGAGGCTTAAGTAGGTAAACAAAGCCACTGGGAAGCTCGAACTGGGTGGAGCTCACAGCAGCTCAAGGAAGCCTGCCTGTCTCTGTAGTCTCCACCTCTGGGGACAGCGCACAGCTGAAGACCAACAGGGGAAGCAGCGGGGACCGGTGCAGACGCGAACGACTCTACCTGACAGCTTTGGGGAGAGCCGTGGATCTCCCAACGCGGAGGTTGAGATCTGAGAACGGACAGACTGCCTGCTCAGGTGTGTCCCTGACCCCTGAGTAGCCTAGCTGGGAGACATCCCCCACTAGGGGCAGTCTGACACCCCACACCTCACAGGGTGGAGTACACCCCTGAGAGGAAACTTCCAAAGGAAGAATCAGACAGGTACACTCGCTGTTCAGCAATATTCTATCTTCGGCAACCTCTGCTGCTGATACCCAGGCAAACAGGGTCTGGAGTGGACCTCAAGCAATCTCCAACAGTCCAACAGACAGTCCTTCTGACTGTAAGAAGGAAAACTATCAAACAGGAAGGACACCTATACCAAAACCCCATCAGTACGTCACCATCATCAAAGACCAGAGACAGATAAAACCACAAAGATGGGGAAGAAGCAGGGCAGAAAAGCTGGAAATTCAAAAAATAAGAGCGCATCTCC
Source organism: Rhinopithecus roxellana (assembly GCF_007565055.1). Classification (NCBI taxonomy): domain Eukaryota; kingdom Metazoa; phylum Chordata; class Mammalia; order Primates; family Cercopithecidae; genus Rhinopithecus; species Rhinopithecus roxellana. The sequence continues at coordinate 127,680,295 of NC_044551.1, read as the reverse complement.
CCCTGCAAAGGAGCACAGCCCATCGCCAGCAACGGATCAAAGCTGGTCAGAGAATGACTTTGACGAGATGAGAGAAGAAGGCTTCAGTCCATCAAACTTCTCAGAGCTAAAGGAGGAATTACGTACCCAGCGCAAAGAAACTAAAAATCTTGAAAAAAGAGTGGAAGAATTGACAGCTAGACTAATTAATGCAGAGAAGATCATAAACGAAATGACAGAGATGAAAACCATGACACGAGAAATACGTGACAAATGCACAAGCTTCAGTAACCGACTCGATCAACTGGAAGAAAGAGTATCAGTGATTGAGGATCAAATGAATGAATTGAAGTGAGAAGAGAAACCAAAAGAAAAAAGAAGAAAAAGAAATGAGCAAAGCCTGCAAGAAGTATGGGATTATGTAAAAAGACCAAATCTACGTCTGATTGGGGTGCCTGAAAGTGAGGGGGAAAATGGAACCAAGTTGGAAAACACTCTTCAGGATATCATCCAGGAGAACTTCCCCAACCTAGTAGGGCAGGCCAACATTCAAATTCAGGAAATACAGAGAACGCCACAAAGATACTCCTCCAGAAGAGCAACTCCAATACACATAATTGCCAGATTCACCAAAGTTGAAATGAAGGAAAAAATCTTAAGGGCAGCCAGAGAGAAAGGTCGGGTTACCCACAAAGGGAAGCCCATCAGACTAACAGCAGATCTCTCGGCAGAAACTCTACAAGCCAGAAGAGAGTGAGGGCCAATATTCAACGTTCTTAAAGAAAAGAATTTTAAACCCAGAATTTCATATCCAGCCAAACTAAGTTTCATAAGTGAAGGAGAAATAAAATCCTTTACAGATAAGCAAATGCTTAGAGATTTTGTCACCACCAGGCCTGCCTTACAAGAGACCCTGAAGGAAGCCCTAAACATGGACAGGAACAACCGGTACCAGCCATTGCAAAAACATGCCAAAATGTAAAGACCATCAAGGCTAGGAAGAAACTGCATCAACTAACGAGCAAAATAACCAGTTAATATCATAATGACAAGATCAAGTTCACAAATAACAATATTAACCTTAAATGTAAATGAACTAAATGCTCCAGCTAAAAGACACAGACTGGCAAACTGGATAAAGATTCAAGAACCATCAGTCTGCTGTATTCAGGAGACCCATCTCACATGCAGAGACATACATAGGCTCAAAATAAAGGGATGGAGGAAGATCAACCAAGCAAATGGAGAACAAAAAAAAGCAGGGGTTGCAATCCTAGTCTCTGATAAAACAGACTTTAAACCATCAAAGATCAAAAGAGACAAAGAAGGCCATTACATAATGGTAAAGGGATCAATTCAACAGGAAGAGCTAACCCTCCTAAATATATATGCACCCAATACAGGAGCACCCAGATTCATAAAGCAAGTCCTTAGAGACTTACAAAGAGACTTAGACTCCCATACAATAATAATGGGAGACTTCAACACTCCACTGTCAACTAATTAGACAGATCAACGAGACAGAAAGTTAACAAGGATATCCAGGAATTGAACTCATCTCTGCACCAAGCAGACGTAATAGACATCTATAGAACTCTCCACCCCAAATCAACAGAATATACATTCTTCTCAGCACCACATCACACTTATTCCAAAATTGACCACATAATTGGAAGTAAAGCACTCCTCAGCAAATGTAAAAGAACAGAAATTATAACAAACTGTCTCTCAGACCACAGTGCAATCAAACTAGAACTCAGGACTAAGAAACTCAATCAACACTGCTCAACTACATGGAAACTGAACAACCTGCTCCTGAATGACTACTGGGTACATAACGAAATGAAAGCGGAAATAAAGATGTTCTTTGGAACCAATGAGAACAAAGATACAACATACCATAATCTCTGGGACACATTTAAAGCAGTGTGTAGAGGGAAATTTATAGCACTAAATGCCCACAAGAGAAAGCAGGAAAGATCTAAAATTGACACTCTAACATCACAATTAAAAGAACTAGAGAGGCAAGAGCAAACACATTCAAAAGCTAGCAGAATGCAAGAAATAACTAAGATCAGAGCCGAACTGAAGGAGATAGAGACACAAAAAACCCTCCAAAAAATCAATGAATCCAGGAGTTGGTTTTTTGAAAAGATCAACAAAATTGACAGACCGCTAGCAAGACTAATAAAGAAGAAAAGAGAGAGGAATCAAATAGATGCAATAAAAAATGATAAAGGGGATATCACCACTGACCCCACAGAAATACAAACAACCATCAGAGTATACTATAAACGCCTTTACGCAAATCAACTAGAAAATCTAGAAGAAATGGATAATTTCATGGACACTTACACTCTCCCAAGACTAAACCAGGAAGAAGTTGAATCCCTGAATAGACCAATAGCAGGCTCTGAAATTGACGCAACAATTAATAGCCTACCCACCAAATAAAGTCCAGGACCAGATGGATTCACAGCTGAATTCTACCAGAGGTACAAGGAGGAGCTGGTACCATTCCTTCTGAAACTATTCCAATCAATAGAAAAAGAGGGAATCCTCCCTAACTCATTTTATGAGGCTAACATCATCCTGATACCAAAGCCTGGCAGAGACACAACAAAAAAAGAGAATTTTAGACCAATATCCCTGATGAACATTGATGCAAAAATTCTCAATAAAATACTGGCAAACCGGATTCAGCAGCACATCAAAAAGCTTATCCACCATGATCAAGTGGGCTTCATCCCTGGGATGCAAGGCTGGTTCAACATTCGCAAATCAATAAACGTAATCCAGCATATAAACAGAACCAAAGACAAGAACCACATGATTATCTCAATAGATGCAGAAAAGGCTTTTGACAAAATTCAACAGCCCTTCATGCTAAAAACGCTCAATAAATTCGGTATTGATGGAACGTACCTCAAAATAATAAGAGCTATTTATGACAAACCCACAGCTAATATCATTCTGAATGGGCAAAAACTGGAAAAATTCCCTTTGAAAACTGGCACAAGACAGGGATGCCCTCTCTCACCACTCCTATTCAACATAGTGTTGGAAGTTCTGGCTAGGGCAATCAGGCAAGAGAAAGAAATCAAGGGTATCCAGTTAGGAAAAGAAGAAGTCAAATTGTCCCTGTTTGCAGATGACATGATTGTATATTTAGAAAACCCCATCGTCTCAGCCCAAAATCTCCTTAAGCTGATAAGCAACTTCAGCAAAGTCTCAGGATACAAAATTAATGTGCAAAAATCACAAGCATTCTTATACACCAGTAACAGACAAGCAGAGAGCCAAATCAGGAATGAACTTCCATTCAAAATTGCTTCAAAGAGAATAAAATACCTAGGAATCCAGCTTACAAGGGATGTAAAGGACCTCTTCAAGGAGAACTACAAACCACTGCTCAGTGAAATCAAAGAGGACACAAACAAATGGAAGAACATACCATGCTCATGGATAGGAAGAAACAATATCGTGAAAATGGCCATACTGCCCAAGGTTATTTATAGATTCAATGCCATCCCCATCAAGCTACCAATGAGTTTCTTCACAGAATTGGAAAAAACTGCTTTAAAGTTCATATGGAACGAAAAAAGAGCCCGCATTGCCAAGACAATCCTAAGTCAAAAGGACAAAGCTGGAGGCGTCACGCTACCTGACTTCAAACTATACTCCAAGGCTACAGTCACCAAAACAGAATGGTACTGGTACCAAAACAGAGATATAGACCAATGGAGCAGAACAGAGTCCTCAGAAATAATACCTCACATCTACAACCATCTGATCTTTGACAAACCTGAGAGAAACAAGAAATGGGGAAAGGATTCCCTATTTAATAAATGGTGCTGGGAAAATTGGCTAGCCATAAGTAGAAAGCTGAAACTGAATCCTTTCCTTACCCCTTATACGAAGATTAATTCAAGATGGATTAGAGACTTAAATGTTAGACCTAATACCATAAAAACCCTAGAAGAAAATCTAGGTAGTACCATTCAGGACATAGGCATGGGCAAGGACTTCATGTCTAAAACACCAAATGCAACGGCAGCAAAAGCCAAAATTGACAAATGGGATCTAATTAAACTAAAGAGCTTTTGCACAGCAAAAGAAACTACCATCAGAGTGAACAGGCAACCTACAGAATGGGAGAAAATTTTTGCAACCTACTCATCTGACAAAGGGCTAATATCCAGAATCTACAAAGAACTCAAACAAATATACAAGAAAAAAACAAACAACCCCATCAAAAAGTGGGCAAAGGATATGAACAGACATTTCTCAAAAGAAGACATTCATACAGCCAACCGACACATGAAAAACTGCTCATCATCACTCGCCATCAGAGAAATGCAAATCAAAACCACAATGAGATACCATCTCACACCAGTTAGAATGGCAATCATTAAGAAGTCAGGAAACAACAGTTGTTGGAGAGGATGTGGAGAAATAGGAACACTTTTACACTGTTGGTGGGATTGTAAACTAGTTCAACCATTATGGAAAACAGTATGGCAATTCCTCAAGGATCTAGAACTAGATGTACCATATGACCCAGCCATCCCACTACTGGGTATATACCCAAAGGATTATAAATTATTCTACTACAAAGACACATGCACACGTATGTTTATTGTGGCACTATTCACAATAGCAAAGACTTGGAATCAACCCAAATGTCCATCTGTGACAGACTGGATTAAGAAAATGTGGCACATATACACCATGGAATACTATGCAGCCATAAAAAAGGATGAGTTTGCGTCCTTTGTAGGGACATGGATGCAGCTGGAAACCATCATTCTTGGCAAACTATCACAAGAAGAGAAAACCAAACACTGCATGTTCTCACTCATAGGTGGGAACTGAACAATGAGATCACTTGTACTCGGGAAGGGGAACATCACACACTGGTGCCTATCATGGGGAGGAGGGAGGGGGCAGGGATTGCATTGGGGAGTTATACATGATATAAATGATGAATTGATGGGTGCTGACGAGTTGATGGGTGCAGCACACCAACATGGCACAAGTATACATATGTAACAAACCTGCACATTATGCACATGTACCCTAGAACTTAAAGTATAATAAAATAAAATAAAATAAAATAAAATAAAATAAAATAAAAAGATAAAGTAAAATAAAATGTAGCCAATTGAGGATGCAGGGTGAAGGATAAAAAAAAAAAAAAAATCCCCAAATGTAGTTTATGAAATAATTTATAGTATTTGTGATTTTATATTGCATTTCATGTTATCTTATTAGTGAAAGTAATACTGTTTCCCAGATGTTGGAACATTTTGGCAAATTTGATTATGAAGAATGTTTTTCTCTCCTATCTTTTGATTCTGAGCCATATGTACCCTGATTCAAAAAATAAATGTAATCTTCTTATTTTCTGCAGAAGTTATTAGCACTTGATTTCATGGTGTGTTTTTAAAAGAGAGGAAATTAATATGTTGAGACGATTCTTAGACACAGCTTTAATGTTTTTTGGTGTTTTGTTTTGTTTTGTTTTGTTTTGTTTTGTTTTGTTTGTTGTTTGTTTGTTTGAGACAGAATCTCGCTCTGTCACCCAGGCTGGAATGCAGTGGTACGATCTCGGCCCACGGGTTCACGCCATTCTCCTGCCTCAGCCTCCCGAGTAGTTGGGACTACAGGCTCCTGCCACCAAGCCTGGCTTTTTTTTTTTTTTTTTTTTTTTTTTTGTATTTTTAGTAGAGAAGGGGTTTCACCGTGTTAGCCAGGATGGCCTCGATTTCCTGACCTCGTGATCCCCCCGCCTCGGCCTCCCAAAGTATTGTGATTACAGGCATGAGACACCACCCCCCGCCACTTTAATGATTTATTCCTTTAAAGGCAAACATCAATTTTTATGGAGCTCTTTAGGCAATGAATTTAGCAAGATCAGGAGTACACAATAGGCATAGTTCTTTCTCTCAAAGAAGTTTAGGTAGGAAGACAATAGAAAAATAAAAATATGCAATTTAAAGAAAATTTCAATAGAGTAGTTGAAGATATTTTGGAGTTTAGATGTTCGGAAACTCTTTATTGAACCTCTATCCCATTCTAGGCACTGTGATAAGTCCAAATATGACAGTGAACAAGTGAGTTGAGAGCAGACGATACTGTACAGATCTATTAACAAATAGGCTTTTTACAAATGAGAATTTGTATGGCAATTCTAAGAAAATAGTTTCAAAGAAGAAGAAAATATATGAGCTGGATATTCAAGGATGGGTATGATTGAAATATGTAGAAAGAGAAAACAGCTTTCCAGACATGTAGAGTGTAGTGAACAAAAATAGTCCTTAGGAGAAACGCTGATGCAGAAAAGTCAAAGGTTGTTGGGAAGTTAGGAGATTGACTGCAGTGCAGGCCTTGTGAAGGGTGACTGAAATAGAGCAAGTTAGAAAGATAGAAAAAGTGGCTGGAGCCTGGTAGTGTGGGACCTTGAATGCTAGACTGAAGCAGATTTAGGAGATTTTTATGTCTCTTACTGTTAAGCTACATGCAGTAATCCATCTCTATTCCACTTCTTGAGCTTCATGTTTTATCCCATTAATATCTCAGTAATGTAGAAGAAGCTGGAAGGTAACAATAAGTATTTTTTTTTAATTTTTAAAATTTTATGGGTACATAGCAGGAGCATGTATTTATGGGGTACATGTGATGTTTTGATATAGGAATAGAATACTTAATAATCATATCAGGGTAATTGGAATGTCCATCACCTCAAACATTTATCTTTGTGTTAGGAACATTCCAATTGTACTCAAAACTTTTAGGTATTTTTAAAGATACCAAAAATGATTATTGACTGTGGCCACCCTGGTATGCAGGCAAATACAAGATCTTATTCTGTCTAAATATGTGATTGCACCCATTAACCATCCCCACCTAATCCCCCACTCCCTGCTACCCTTCTCAGCCTCTAGTAACCATTTTACTCTCATTTTCACGAGGTTGATCATTTTAATTTTTAGCTCTCACATATGACTTTGTGAGTTGCAGAAATGTAAAAGGGGGGTGGGAGAGTTAAGTGATATATATTATATATAATATATATTACATATTATATATTAACTGATATATTAACTGATATATATTAACTGATATATTAACTGATATATTACGGTGAATAAAAAAAAAAAAAAAAAAAAAAACTATTGCTGATCCTGGAAGGTTTTCTGAAATGGTTTGATTAGTTTAGAAAAGTGGTCCCTAAGCCAAATATCTGTCTGTCTACATGCACAAACATATGATCATAACTATTTAATAATAGTGTTAGAAAATTGACATTTTCTGTGGACTAAATGTTTGGGTCTTTCCAAAATTCATATGTCGAAGTCCTAATCTGCAAAGTGATGGTTTTTGGAGGTTTGGCCCTTGGAGGTGATTAGGTTTAAATGAGTTATGAGGGTGGAGGTTCCATGACATTGTAGGGGAGAGAAAAGTAGTATCTTTTCCTCACCCATGGCAAGATTCATGGCTGACACCTCTACAACAAAAGAAAGATTAACAAGAGAAAAATACTAAAAAAGTATTTAAACAAAGTTTTATGTGGCACAAGAGCCTTTGGAAAGGAAGACCCACAGAAACAGGGAAAACCACATATGTGTATTTTTATGCTTAGGTCTGATGAAGAGTAGACAGTCATGTAGAAGTATGATTGGACAAAAGGCAACATGATCTAATGTTTATAAACTGGGGGAAACTTAGCAAGGCCTGTTTATTCAGTTTCTTGTTGTCATCTCTGTATTTTTATTCCTTTCTTCCACACATGGGCAGGGCACTTGTTATATGTGAGGGTATTATCTATTTTCAGAGAAGGTAGGTCAGAAAATTATTTTATGTGTAGCTCTCACACAGAAAGTGGGAAAAGATCAGAGAGTGACCTTCCTGCTTTTGCTGTTTTCTCAGTTTTCAAGGTGCCATATTTTGGGGTAGTGTGTCCTATACCCCATGAATGGGATTAGTGCCTTTATAAAAAAGAGGAGAGAAAATTTCTTCTATGTGTGCAAGCACCAAGGAAATGCCACGTGAGGACATAGTCAGGATGACAAACCTGAGCAAGAATTCCACCATACTGACACTTTTGGACTTCCCAGTTTCAGAACTGTGACAAATTAATGTTTGTTTAAGGTATCAGTCCATTGTATTTTATTGGAGTAGCCCAAATTGATTAAGATAGCATTCAACATTGAAATCTGTATCTTTCAGGTTCTTTACTTCAAAAAATAGATTTAAAATATATATTAAATCAAATCAATATATTTTTTGGAATATACTGTTGGTTTCTGTTTCCTGTTTTTTGTTTGTTTGTTTGTTTGTTTGTTTGTTTTAACTTTATGTAAAGGTTAATAAGCTGTTCCTTTATCTTACAAGATTTGCTTCCTTCACTCATTATTTTGTTGACATATTAATCCATGTAGTTTCTTATTGCTGTAGTTGACTCATTTTCAATGCAGCATGATATCCCATGGCATCTGTAGTTTTTTGTTGTTAAAAACCATGCTGCTGGCCAGGTACAGTGGCTCACACCAGTAATCTCAGCACTTTGGGAGGCTGAGGCAGGCAGATCACGAGGTGAGGAGACCGAGACCATCCTGGCTAACGCAGTGAAACCCCGTCTCTACTAAAAATACAAAAAATTAGCCAGTTGTGGTGGTGGGTGCCTGTAGTCCCAGCTACTTGGGAAGCTGAGGCAGGAGAATGACGTGAACCTGGGAGGCAGAGTTGGCAGTCAGCTGAGATCGCACCACTGCACCTGGGCCACAGAAAGAAAGAAAGAGAGAAAGAGAAATAACTGTAAGTGAAACTGATAAGTTTTAGGATGAGGAAACCACATGGATTAAACAAGTTAGCTTTCACTTGGGGAATTAGAGCCTTACCTGGTTTCAACACAGTGCCGGTAAACTTTGAGACACTGGATAGCTTATATGATTAAAAATGGTAAGTAGACCTTACTGTGACATTTAAGTACAGAGTCCTGATCTGAGTGTTTCAAGGAATAAATGGTGTGTGTGTGTGTTTGTGTGTGTGTGTGTGTGTATGTGTGTGTGTGTATAACAGTGATTATGTTCTACTTTGAGTTAGAAAAATAAAAAAGACTTTATGTTAGAGAAACATCAAAAACTTCATTATGTAAGCTCTCTCAGGAAATAAGTTGAAAGAATATCCAAAGCTGGCATGCCACTTCCACAGTGTTGTCGCACCAGCCTGCCACCATCACTCTCCAGAAGACCTCCTCATCCTAGCTATTACACCTAAATTTCAGGAAAGAATAGGAAGGACAGAGGGCAGAAAATCACGCATTCCCCTGAGACAGCCTTACATGTTTCCGGAGGCCCCGTCCAGTAACTTTGACTTTTACCTTATTAGCCAATACTAAATCACTTGGCTGCCCTATTCTTCCAAAATGTATAAATCATGTTTTATTAAGCTGGGCATGTTGCCACCTCAGATTTTGGGGGGTTCTGTGGCAGAATAAGGATGAATATTGATAAAGCAATCAGTAGTGTGCCACAAGATGCAAGAAGGATGTAAAAAAAAAAACAGATACCAACTCTCCTATAATCATGTTTTCTGTATTTAGAGTCAGAAATATGAATTTTTAAAGGCAAAACTAAGCTTCAGATCCCTTTGCAAATTTGCTTTTTAAAAATAAAAAGATACCTAGAGAAGATAAATGGCTTTCCTAAGTGCATAGAGTTATTAGTGATTGATGTTGAGCTAACATTTCTTGGCTCTCAGTTGAGTTTTCTTTCCGTTTTCCCATGTGGATTCTCCCCTTTCTACCTATATACTGCACAGGCAGGGTCCCAACAGAGAACAGATGTCACTCTTAAGTTACAAAGTTGAAGGAAGTTTTAAAAAGAAGACTGTTTACCAAGTTGTGTGTAGAGTGTTGGGGACTACAGGGAATATCAGGGACCCCAGGGATAGTAGTAACAGAAATGTTACCAACGCTAAAACCCAAATAAGAAAGTAATGTAGACAAGACTGCATTGACAGAAGTAGTGACCTTCAACCGAAAACACAGCCAGCTCACTGTCTTCAAAGCGGGAGCCCCCATTACTGGCCACATTTTCTTTCTTCCCTCTGATCTTCTTTCAGGGTTCTCCATTAGCCTAATCCAACTGAAGTCAGAGGGTAATGGAGTTTGTTGCTGGAAACCATACAGGTCAATTTCCTGAACAAAAGGTAGGTGAAGAACAGATTTGGAGGGGCAAAGAGATTTCCAGCACAATGGCTAATTCTTAGGTAACAGAAATACTTTCTTAGTAGTATAATATAAACACTCTCTTATTTACTCAAATATCTTAGCAGGCTTCTGATTCTGGATTGCTTGGCGTCCTGTTTATCAGTACTCCTTCAGGTTTCTGATTAGCACACTCTTGCATGCTTCTTTTTGCCTCATTCTTCAGGCTCCGAGGGTGTCAGCCTGTCTCATAGGGTACTGGTTCTTAGCATCTGAAGTGCTTCTCATTAGCTACTTGCTGGTGCTGGGTAAGCAATTACTTGGTAACTTGTTCCAGTGTTTCCATGAGGCTTTCCTATCCTAGTTGCTATGCCATAGTTCTTTCAAGATATGAAATAATAGCTCGAAGTCCTTTAGATTTGTTTAACATATGAAGCTTGTAAGGTGTTGTAGTATACCACATGCTGAGCTTTCCTAAAGTTCATCCCAAGTTCCTAAAAGTGTCCAGGAAGATACCTGGCAAAAACTAAATTATCCATCTTTAATGATTTCTAACACAAAGGGGGCACAAATGCAAATGGGATTGAAATACATCACTATAAATCTCATAGTAGTCTGTGGTGAAGATAGTCACTTCGATTTTATTGTGTAATGTGTGCTCTGGTGATACTTCTGGATCTGATTATGTCAATGACATATATAATTATATATAAATCTTCAAATTAAAATAAAATAGTCTTACAGAGAGAGGCATTAGAACTTTCTACAGGCAAACTGGCTTATAGGTTTATATCTTCTGCTCAAAAAAAGAATTCCCAGATATCTGACATCCTTAAGCATAATGTTTGCTTCCATTTTCATAATTGTATTTTGGCCTTCCTTTTCCACATCTGTGTTAATCTTAGGACCCAGTTGTTGACAGTTATATTGATATATCAGCTTTAGATTCTAATGGAAAATGTGCTATTATTCTCCTCATGGGTTTGCCATCCTAAAAATGTGACCTTTTTTTCTACCATAGTATCATTTAGAAAGGATCAGATTGCTTGGTCTTAAAAGCTGCATTTAAAACAATATTACATAAATTAGAAGTCCATTAATGCTGTCAGCATTATTTGTTAGCTCAGATGAGCTCTGTGATAGGTGATAGTTTTTAGCCTATCACAGAGCTCATCTGAGCTAAAAAATAATGCTGATTTGACCTCATCATATTTATGAAGGAGGGAGAAATAGAAGCATGTATAATGTAGGAAAACATATCTTATCCTTATGTTTGCATATATTGTTGAATAAATATGGTTTAATGAATATGTTTTCTCACCTTTCTTTGCTTGCATTTCAACAGAGTACATTACAAACACTTTTTCTTTTATCATTCTAAATATGCCAAGACAAGATTAAAAGATAAGTAAGGAAAATACGTTTGTATCTGTTGATAAAATCAATTTGTAGTCCTTTGTTTACTTTTTTCCTAAAATTGAATTCTCAGAAAATTGCCACTTTGTTATTTTAGGTACCCACTTTTCCATATTCAAACTTGTGCAGTGAATTCTTTATGCAATTCTAATAAGAGACATTCCATGCCCAACTTCAACTTTGTCAACCTTACTTTGTAAAAATATATCTCAGTATATTTAGAATTAACACATTTTTCTATCTTTTTATTTGTCCAGCGGTCTAAATGAGATTTTGAAATCTGCCTGACAGTTGTTTCTCTAGCTTTTGGTTTCTTTTCTGGGAGGTATTTGGAGGGTTGAAATTTTCCACCATGAAGTCATACACCTTGAGCATGACCTTGATTTTTTATTCTCTCTACACTAATGAGACCCTGGGTAGCTCTTATTTAAGGAACCTGCTTTTGTCTGCTTGGCTAAATTAAATTGATCATAGCTGACTGTGGATAACCTGTTGTTATATTTATTTATATTTTTGAGTACATTCAGAAGGTCTAAAAAATTCTCAGCTTTCTGTTGGGTATCACAATTAAGAATATCACACTGTATTCTTTCCAGTCACCTGCTGGAGGCAGTGACCTTGTATTTGTTTTAGAAATGAAACTGGATATACCACTATCACTTTCCCTGCAATAGCAATGACAAAACAGCATTTAAAGGTCAAATACTACAGATCTTAGTAAATACAAACTATAGCCTCTACCCTTAATTCTGACCTTGACATAGCTTGGTAGAAAATACTGATGAAAAATGGCTTCTCTGATAATTACTAGGATTTTGTTAGATAATTGCTAGATACTTGTTAGAAACATTACATTAATGTAGTAAGTAAAAGGGACATTTATTAATGTTCACTTGTTTAATTGGTTGTACACCTAGAGACAAAAAAAAAGTCAACTTTCAATAGGTAACTTGGATTTTGTTATATAATTGCTAGATAATTGCTAGAAACATTACATTAATGTAGTAAGTAAAAGGGAAATTTATTAGTGTCCACTTGTTTAATTGGTTGTACACCTAGAGACAAAAAAAATGTCGACTTTCAATAGATACCTTGGGCTATCTCTTGAAAATAAACAATCTGCTAATATTTAATGGCTACACACTACATGCCTGGCACTGCACTGAGAGAAATGACATCTGAATGTTCTCATTACTACTGAGTTTTGAGTTGTATGTAACTTCAAACTAGTTCAGGGTTGTTTGTAAGCAGGTTCAAACTTTTGTGTATTTAAATGTGTTCTCTGTTATTTTGTCCGTACCTGAATGATTCTAGGAAGCCCAGGAAATTCTAATATTAGGTAAAAATACTTTCTAAGACTTAAAAACAGAAAAGTTTTGAAATATTTGTGTTGCATTTGTCCTTTTTTAAGGTGTTGGGGTAGAGGGGAGACAAGATTCAGTGTCCCCTATTTTTCCAATATCTGTAGCTTATTCTTCTATGGGAAAACCTCTGCCACTTTTATTCTCTACCCTAAAATGAAAATTTGAGCATATTGAACATGATCTTATCCAATTATGTTCATGAAGTGAAAAAGTTGTTTTGCTTTTGTTTCTAATATACTTAGGAAACATCTAAGGCTAAACAATAATAGCATATATATGTACTACAGTGTATTTATGTGTTTGCCTTCATCCTTCTCTTACCAAATCTATAAGCACTTATTTCACTAGTCTAGTCACATTTCTAGATCTGAGTAACAGAGCACACTTTTTACTTTCAATGTAAGTGCTGTATTTGTTTTCTTCATCTAAGGAAACCAAAAGCAACTTCTGTTATGTAGCTTGTCAGTTTGTATATATCATATATGCATTCCATATTTGTTTCCTGAGAAAAATATGTGAAGAATAATATTTGCATTACTACAGTGGTGTTTCCAAATTTAACTCTAGGCACTTTGAGTCCAGGAAAACATAAATATATCATTGTGAAGGAACATTTTCATTCCTCCCTCGAGTAAATCAAGTGAGGGAGTGGGATATATGAATGTGTGAAAACTAGCCAGTGATGCTTACCCCCTGATAATGCATTCATGATTAAAGTAATACCTAATAAATTTGAAATACTTTGCATTATTTCAAGTTTTCTATTAGTGTTAAAATATATGCTGAATTGTTTATGATATCTGCTATACATATATCAATTGGGAGAACAGTTGATCAGACTACTAAGGGCATCTCTTTAATTTCATTAAATTTAAAGTTCACATTTCAAACATAGTTAGAAACACCCTGAATATTAATTAGAGATACTGGTTCCCTCTGTGGTTCAGATGAAGACATCTGGCTTTTTAACTTACAACATAACTTAAGGTAGTTGTGGTAATATTATCAAACAGGATAACATTTGTATACCGTTATTAGGTCAGTTCAATATTTTTCCTAGATACCACTTATATCAATCACTCTGCTAAATGTCTGGGATACAAAGATGTTTAGGACATGGTCTATGCCCTTAGGAAACTTTGGTTATACTGGTGAAGGCAAACAAATAAACAGATGGTACAGCAATCACATGATAAATGGAAGCACAAGTGCTGTGGCCATTTAGACTGGAAGCTTAACCAGACTGGGAAGTCTGAGTTTAAGGGATGAAGGTAGATCTTCCAAAAGAGCTGCGTCTTGAAAGACTATTAGAAGTGTCCAGTCAAAGAGAAAGGAGACCAGAAAACACATTGAGTCAGAGAAAACTACCTATATAAAAGTATGGCACATAATGAATTGGCTTGTTTGGGGAACTGCAAGTAGCTCAGGGTGGTGGGAGTACAATCTTGGGTTTTGTTATAAGGGTTAGGAAAGTTAAGCAGTATTGCTCAAGAGAGATGCAGGGGGCGCATCATGACCAAGTTTTTGTGATTCTCCTGAGAGGTTGAACTTACTCTTGAAGCTATGAGGAAACTTTAAGCATGGCAGTGGCATGATTTGACTAGTTCGTAGATGCTTTGAAGAACGGACTGAAAGGGAGTTAAATTGAGATGGTAAATTATTAAAATTTGTTTTAAAATTTGTATTAATCTAGAAAAGAAAAATAGAAGAAAAAAATTTTTCATTAAAACAAAGAACTGCTATATTTTTCCATTTCAGAGCAAAGTAAAATCATGATTAGGAAAAGCCTTATGTAGTCCTAGAAATAAAACAGGCAGAATCAAAGTCCTAGGTTGGTGAAAGAACAGATGGTTAAGTTTAACATTAACCACTGCTTACAAGATATGACAGGATAATATCTAATTGTGACATAGTGTACAGACGTGTAATTTGGTTTTAACAAAATCTTGGAAAGTAAACAACTGACCTCAGAATTATTAAGGGTCACAAAGAAGAAATGCACAAAAGACAAGCATAGTTATTAAGGATGCCAAGTCATTTTACATATGGCAAATATATAATCATAGAAGTAACCTAGGGTCTAAGATAGTCTCAAATCAAGTGATACCCTAAGACTGTCCTGAGATAAGCACTAGGCAGGAATGGGAATCTGTGTATTGTAAAGAGATGGGACAAAAGAAAGATTCTTTTTAATTGTCATTTGTGTGTTTGATTGGTTGTTTGTGATAAGCATGCACTCTCCAGGCTGCTAGCCTGATAACTGTTTGGTATTTGAATGGTAAAGTAAAAGCAGATACTGTTTAGTTGCTCTTCTGTCTAGAAGCTCTGGACCCACCCAGTGGAGAAAAGAGTACAGCATGGAGTCAAACAAGTGATGGTAAACTCATCTGGAGATTCAGGGAAAACATGTTTTATCAGCAGCATACTCGGGTTAAATGAATTCAGTTTGGACACATAGATTTGGGATGTCTGGGTAAAGCTGAGTAAAGACCAATGCCTCCAGATAGATAAGATGAGAAGTCAAGAGAGAGGCCTCTTTTTTAGATGAATCATATTCAACTCCATTCACCCAAATAATTGAGAGTAACCCAGGTTTGGTTTTAGTCTGTTGATTGTTTTATGGGAATGGGAGGCATGGAGGAGGGAGACAAGATTAACAAATAACTAAGATGGTATTGGAGTGAGACCTGTGATAGTTCACTCAATAGTAAGACTGTATGTATAAGATTTTCTCCTGCTTAGTCTATTGAGTGGTAGCTCAGAGTCCCTGTGATGTCTTCAGATTTATGTTATGATAGGCTAATATTGGTGAATTTACCATAAAGATTTGCTTTCTGAAACTGTTTTTCTTTTTCCCATGGTCTAATTTATTAACACCTAGGGTATGCGGCAAAGTTCAGATATTTACTGTTTTTTCTTAAACTTTGGCAACAATTTGTTGAGCTTCAAAATATGTGAATCCTGCTTTAATATTGGCTTTAATTTTTGTATTGTATGTTCATAGAGATATTGATCATCTAGTTTCCTAAAAAAGATAATTTATTATGAATCTATTTTTTTAAATATTTCAGCCAAGCAGTAGATTATTGTCTTTCAAAACACCTTGATACCTTATTGCATTTGTCTTTGGAAATGTCATAGTGCATTCTAAAATAAAAAATTTCCTATATGGCTAATGTTATCAATATCACTACTTTAACCAAGTTTTTCTGCCCCTTCATATTCTTGTGATTATATTGCCATTTAAAATACTGAATATTATTCTCCTTTTTCATTTCTACCTCTGAAACTTTTTGACCTAAATTTTGTTGACAGCCCACCCATCTTACTTATGCAATTTGCTCCTGTGTGGTGTAGCTAACAAACTATGGAAAAATACATAACCAAAAACAAATCTGAATATCCTCAAATTGGCATGTATAATTGGAATCATCAGTCAGCTAGGTCATTATCAATGTGTGGGACTGAGTAATAATAATAGTATTGCTATTACTTATTCTTTCAAGGCACCAACTGGTTTACAAAGAATGTCAATACATTTACCTCTTCTGGCAAAATGATACTGTATCTTAACAGTGTTGAGGTCAGATAAATCATAAAAAAATATCTGAAATTAATTTTTTTTATTCCTGACTTATTTTAATACTTTATTCCTTTGCTTGGATCTCACATTCATTATGAATAATAAATGTTCTGGGATTTAACCTCTTCTGAGTTAGCTATTTCTGACTCTAAGTTTCTGTAAAACTTTCTATTTCCCAAATGGAGTTGTATGTATCTTATTTTTTGTCCTTAGGCAACTTTCTAAGGTGACTTACCACTAACCTAGCATGTCACTTCACCATAATCAATTACAGAATAAAAAGAACCCTTTGAATCATTCCCCATTTTAACCAGACACTTCATTTTCAATAGGTAGCAAAGGCAAGTCAAGAATGTTCCAAACTGATAGCAATCTTTCTACATGCCATCTTATGTATTTGACACACGTTCACTCTAACTTGTTCTTTTAATTGGAGGGTCCTACCTCTGCCATTTTTATTAACTTTTATACTATTCAGTTCTTGTCATCCAAAAAATAATTTCTTGTGAGATGATCCTCATGCTCTCTTCATCCTTTGCCAATCTTTGCTTACCCAGTTCCAGCCTCTTGGGGAACCTTAGGGTTCAGCCTCCTGAACCCTACTGGGGCAAACTATAGAACCTCCAGGCCATGGAAGGAGGCTATTTGAATACTGACTTAAATGCAACATACACGCATTCAAATAACAGCCTTCCAGAGACATTGCCATTGATTTTACTTTCTTATGTAAATAGAGAGAAGCTTAATAGAGATTATTTCAAGCCTCTCAGAAGAAGATATGGGAGAGATTTCTGAGTAGGCTATTCTTCGTCTTTCTTTCTCTGATTAGAGAATTAGGTACTATCCTCTCAAACCTCATCTGCAATGTGATCGCAGTTGTCTCCCTGAGGCTTACACTGTTCCCAGCTCCACTATCCATAGAACCTGGAGGTACAGTGCTATCATGTTTGGTTGTACATAAAGGAGTCCACAATGCTACACTTCTTCTAGGCCAGCCTGGGGTAGACAGACACAGATACCCACACCTCAATATACGCAGATGACTTTGTTAACCTTTATTGCTAGTGCCCAAAGAAAAGTGAAGATGAAACGCTGTTGACTCACTGAAGCAGATAAATCATTTTAGAACTAGCTCAGGAAAATATGGCATGAGTCATAGAAGCTATGCACAAGAGAAATCATTAAGCTTTGAATGTTTACTTCCTTTCCTGAACAGTCCCTGTTGACTAAGAAATGTATGCTGATAATTATTAAGGTATTCTCTTGCTTTGTCAGTAAGCCATACTTCTGTTTCCCTCCACATTGGAGGAGGTAAAGGCCAGACACCTTTATTATCTGTCTGGATATATTCCTTAAAGTTAGTCTGCCAACTTGTGGCAAATTTGGCATTCTGCTTGATTAAGTTATAATTCACTCTTCTACAGGAATTGCACTAAGTGGTGTGCTCCCTTCAAAAATCACCAGTAATTACGCTTCATACCCAAAGTAGTCAGAATTGTGGGAAGTGTTGGCATTAAATAATATTGGGATTTGAAGCAAATAAGAGTTCTACTGCAGGAGTCAGGGATGCTCCATTTCTGGGTCTATTTAATTGTTTTGCCCATTTCTTCTCCATTCCTGAAAACAGAAACCTCATAAATGGATTTTAATATTGCATTTGCCTTTTTCTTTATATTTTTATCATTCAGAAATGCAGTAAAAATGACTTATTTCCTAAAGGTAATATAACCTTCATTTTCTTCTCTATGCCATAAAAAATGGCTAGAATATCCTCATGAACATGATTTCAAATGCAATGCACTCAATTTTAAAGAGGCCCTGCTTCACTTTATTTTCGTTGGGTAGTAATACTACAGTTGAATATGCATTTTTTCCTGATTTGAGATAATTGAAAGGAGCTCATCAGAAATAGGAATTATGCCTGAATCACCATTGTTTTAGTCTTGTAACTGGGTAAAATAAAAAACAAAAAAACAGAAGTTAGAAGAGAGAGACAGGGAAAATAAAACAGATTGTTTCAAATACTCTTTTCTCTGTGCTTGTTTGCTAACAGATTTCCAAATCAATTTACATCTGAATTGAGAGATATACCTGAGAGAGAATAATCTGGGCCTTGAAAAGAAATCTGTATCTCTGTGTCTCTCTGTCTCTCTCCCCTACCCTTCCTCATGCCCTCACCCCAATGTACACACACAGAGGGACTCAAACGTAATGTGAGTGGAGAATTGATTTATCAGAGACAAGTGATTCTCTAGGGATTTAACCATTATGAGTAAAAGGGTATTTAACTTGATTATGTTGATCTAAGAAGTTGTGTTTTGCCTCTCTTAAATACTGTTTGGTAGTTGAATTCTCTGTGAAGTTCTCTGTGAGATCAAGGAGTCTACACATTATAAAACTTACACTTGTATACAGCTTGTGTGGATTTAGATGTCAATGCTAAATGTTCTCTCAGATGGGTAACTGACCCAGAAGCCTTGCATGCTAAGAACACACTGAATACGCAACATAGGGTAAGAGTTAAGTTGGGAGTTAGGCTTCTAAAAATAGCTTTAAGTGCTTAATACTTTGTGCCTTTTTACACAGCCTTACACAGCAGGGGATTTCCTAGACTTATCTTGTTATATTTCATAGTCAATAAACAAAAGTCTAGCATTACTCATAATTGAAGCTTTATTTATTTGTTTGCAATTTAATGTCATGCCTTTAGAGTTGAGAAACATACATTGTTGCTGAGTTATGTAATTATAACTTAGCTGTAAATAAGAATATGACTTTTAAAAATACTTTTTTTAATACAGTAAGGCAGTAGTTTTAACTGATGTCATTCATGTTTAAATGTGTCATTAAAATAACTTTGGCATGGGAGAATGGTTCTCTATATAATTTGATTAGATACAGATCTCATAAGAGTACTTTTGCCTGAAATAGATAACTCTATGGAAATATTGGGCAATACATATCATAGTATCTTCATCATTTTACCAAATATATTACAATAATAATTAGATTTGCAAGCACTATATCCACAATCAGCAGCCTAGAGATCCAGTAGAGAGATGCTGCTACCTATCATGACCCAATAGGCTACTTAATGAAACTCTGAACTTTATCCACATCAGTAAAATGAAGATAATAAAGACTGTTCTTGCTACCACAGGCTTTTATGATAATCACCATGTCTAATAAGTTTCTTGTAAGAGATCTATGTAAACTGTACTCATGTTTCTGCTATTGTTAGTTGTGTTATGGTAAGTATTATGATTATGCAAATATAATGAAAATAATACTTGCAAGCACATCAGACATGAGTTTGTATTTTTTATTTGTTTTGTTTTTGTTTTGTTTTTTTAATTCTTAGACAAACCAGATCAGACCTTGGGCAAGTAGCTTAATGTTTTCCATGACCTTAAGATGTATTGTTCCTTACGTACTAGATTTGAATAAAGTTGGGTAATCTGAATATATTTAATTATTTGTTTATTTATGTATTTTGATCTTATAATCATGGAGATTCTGAAATTCAGTGTGCTTATAAAAAGGATAAATTGTACAGATTCCTTACAATTCTAACTTTCTATGAATTCATGGATAAAAGTCAGTCTACCACAAAAAATATTTAGTGTGCCACTCTTTTATTTTATTTTATTTTATTTTATTTTATTTTATTTTACCATCCTTTCTTATGTCTGGTAGTGGGAATCCCAACCCAGTAGTAAATCCAGGTAGAAAAAAAAAAAAAAAAAAAAAAAAAAAACACAGACACCACATTGCCACAAGCAGATGAGTGACGCATTATGCTACCACATTATGATAGCTACAGGGTCACTACGAGATAGGAATTTTTTGACTCCGTTATCATCTTCTTATAAGACCACTGCTGAATGTGCAGTCCATCATTAACTGAAACATCATTATGTGGTGCATGATTGTACTTATTTTACTTTGTCCAGGTGTTGAGTGAAAGCACACAGTATCGATTAGTGTTTCAGACTGAACCTGTCACCCTGTGCCATCTGCACCTTTCGTACTCTGGAGCTCCGAGCCTCGGGCAAGGATTTTCTTCCAGAGGACTGTTCCTATCAGATAACTGTACAGATTGCATCAAGCAACCCCAGGCTTTGGGGTTAGGTGGAAAGATTTTGACTAACAGGAAAATATAAAACTGAAGTACAATTTTAAGGTCAAACTATCTTCACTGACCTTACACTCTCCAGGAAATTTTACCTCAGTGTTTTTTTCTAATGAAAAACCTTAGATAATTTTTCTCTAAATGTCCTTAAGATATAATAGAGATTCTCTTTTGGTGGCTGAGAAGAAACATAGTTTAAAGAATTTCTCTGTTATGGTTATGTTCTTAAAATGCCTGAATATCCTATGTTATAATTATTATGAATTTTACTATATAAATGGTTATGACATAAATGCTCATGGTCTTTCGAATGAAGAGAGTTTACAGTGTGGTTCAGACAAATCTGTTATTGAATTCCAGATGTGGAACCAACAAGTGTGTCAACTAAAGCAAGTTATTTAATTTTTCCAACGTTTGCATTTCCTATCCATAATAACAATATCTAGTTAGATTTCAAGAATGTTAAGAGCAATGAAATGATGTACCTTGCAATAAATAAGTCCTCAGTGTATGCTGATTTCTTCTATGGTGACTTTATATTAATGCATATATGCATGCATACAAATAAAATATATTTATTAATACTTATATATAAACATATGTAAAATATATTTGCTTATATTTATTTATATTAACAAAGAGGTACCCCATGGAAATACTTGATTTGCTTGTAAAGCTAATTGTAATTGAAACATCACACTTAAAATATTTAAGTAATGTCAAATTTGGGGCCTGTTTTATAAATAGTACTAATGAACCCTTAGTATAAAAAATTGGATGAATGAACAAGCCAAATTTAAAATAAAGCATTGATTTGTTTAATTTTTATTTTAAAATAATGTACCAAAGCCAAAGAAAATATGAGAAAAAATCTGTGATATCAAGCATCACTAAATTTTAATTTATAAGACTACTTAATGCAAATTTTGTATTTTATCATCATTCTTGAAGCAAAAAATAGTACACTTAGAATTTAAGAGGTTAGTTGACCATGGAACAAGTTGAGAATGAGCTCTCAAAATAATCAGACATCACTCTTCATGGCAACAGCAATTTAGTTATGCAATAATTCTGTATTTTACTGTTAAAAACTGAACCCTCTTATAAGGCAAAGGGTTGTTATCAGAGGTACACATGTTTTTATGCAGATCGTAGCACTAAATATAGAAAAATAAGCTGGGCAAGGTGGCCCAAGCCTATAATCCCAGCACTTTGGGAGGCAGAGCCACGAAGATTGCTTCAAGCCAGGAGTTTGAAACCAGCTTCAGCAGCATAGCAAGACCTTATCTCTATAAAAATTGTAAACATAAGCTGGTCATGGTGGTGCACATGTATAGTCCTAGCTACTCGGGAGGTTGAAGCAGGAGGGTCACTTGAGCCTAGAAGTTCCAGCTGCAGTGACAATGTACTTCAACCTAGAGAAGAGAGCAAGACCCTATCTCTAAATAATTAATTGATTAATTAAGTCTAAAGTCATTCCATGCCCAGGGTTGGCATCCTTAACACCTGCATTTTTCAAAGACCAACTGTATACAGAAAATAAAATTATGGTGTATTCAAGTAAACACACTCTTTTTGAAACTGATGACCTGTTATACTTCTTATAACTGCAAATGAATTATGATACACTATATTATATCCCTTAAGAACTTTTAAATGCAACTTTCTATCTGATTGGCATTTCCAAAATTGATAAAAATGATATCTTTATGCAATGACTGCAGGAAAAATATAGACACACTGGTCAACATTTTGTAGCCTAGCTCTGCAGAATTTATACTCTACTGGTGGCTTTCTAATTTCACCTCTTTATTATCCAATTGATTCTTCAATATTTTAGCAGTTGGTTTGTACACTTCAGAGTCTCTGAGTGCCATATTTCAGATTTTCCTAAGATTTTACCTGCCTGACACATTTATACTTGTATTTGCTTGCAAATAATAAAGAAAAATTAATTCTGATATTCAATAATGGAAAGTTTTGGACCCCTAAATTAAATAAATTTCAGCTCATGTGAAAGCTACTGGACTGGAGAGCTTTTCTTCCCATAGCAGGCTACTGAGTGGCTAACTTGAATTGAATATATTATGTCAGGAAGCCTAGGACACTGGAGAATAAACATTCATTTTTCTTTCTTTCTTTCTTTCTTTTTTTTTTTTTTTTTTTTTTTTTTTTTTTTTTTGTAAATAGCCTTTCACCCTGACTTCCCAAATTTAGTAATAATATGGACAGGATGACTAGATAGTATTTTCAATCAAGCCTAGAGAAAGCTCAAAATGCATTATTACTAAGAGAAAGTTCTCACGTGGAATAAGCAAAGGTACTTACTATGTTCCCATTACTTGACTCAATGTATTTTCGTCAAAAAAATAATTATTTTCAGTGATGCCTCAGTGAAGTGATTAACTAAATGAACACTTTGAATAACAAAAATATAATCTAAAAGGAACAATTTGTTGTTACATTGTTACCTAAAATGAAAGCAAGATAAACCTCAATTGAAACAGTTCACTTATATCTTATTTGCTTATTGTCTATAGGATTCAAATCATATGAAATTGGGTATATTTGGACTGTATGGTAAAGAACTTTGAGTATACAGTCTCCCATTCATGTATAATACCATATTATTGATGTAGATTAAAATATAATAGAGTCATCTTTGCAAGATGAAAAACGAATAGCCGTAAAGGGCGGAGCAAGATGGCCGAATAGGAACAGCTCCAGTCTCCAACTCCCAGCACGAGCGACACAGAAGACCTGTGATTTCTGCATTTTCAACTGAGGTACTGGGGTCATCTCACTAGGGAGTGCCGGACAATCGGTGCTGGTCAGCTGCTGCAGCCTGACCAGCGAGAGCTGAAGCAGGGTGAGGCATCACCTCACCTGGGAAGCGCAAGGGGGAAGGGAATCCCTTTTCCTAGCCAGGGGAACTGAGACACACAACACCTGGAAAATCGGGTAACTCCCACCCCAATACCGCGCTTTAAGCAAACGGGCACACCAGAAGAATATACCCCTCACCTGGCCGGGAGGGTCCCACGCCCACGGAGCCTCCCTCATTGCTAAGGTAGAAGTCTGCAGCGATCTAACCACAAGGCAGCAGCGAGGCTGGGGGAGGGGCGCCCGCCACTGCTGAGGCTTAAGTAGGTAAACAAAGCCGCTGGGAAGCTCCAACTGGGTGGAGCTCATAGCAGCTCAAGGAAACCTACCTGTCTCTATAGACTCCACCTCTGGGGACAGGGCACAGCTAAAAAAACAACAGGGGAAGCAGCAGAGACCTGAGCAGACGCGAACGACTCTGTCTGACAGTTCTGAAGAGAGCAGTGGATCTCCCAACACAGAGGTTGAGATCTGAGAATGGACACACGGCCTGCTCAAGTGGGTCCCTGACCCCTGAGTAGCCTAACTGGGAGACATCCCCCACTAGGGGCAGTCTGACACCCCACACCTCACAGGGTGGAGTACACCCCTGAGAGGAAACTTCCAAAGGAAGAATCAGACAGGTACACTCGCTGTTCAGCAATATTCTATCTTCTGCAACCTCTGCTGCTGATACCCAGGCAAACAGGGTCTGGAGTGGACCTCAAGCAATCTCCAACAGACCTATAGCTGAGGGTCCTGACTGTCAGAAGGAAAACTATCAAACAGGAAGGGCACCTATACCAAAACCCCATCAGTACGTCACCATCATCAAAGACCAGAGACAGATAAACCACAAACATGGGAAAAAGCAGGGCAGAAAAGCTGGAAATTCAAAAACTAAGAGTGCATCTCCCCCTGCAAAGGAGCACAGCCCATCACCAGCAACGGATCGAAGCTGGTCAGAGAATGACTTTGACGAGATGAGAGAAGAAGGCTTCAGTCCCTCAAAATTCTCAGAGCTAAAGGAGGAATTACGTACCCAGCGCAAAGAAACTAAAAATCTTGAAAAAAGAGTGGAAGAATTGACAGCTAGATTAATTAATGCAGAGAAGGTCAAAAACGAAATGACAGAGATGAAAACCATGACATGAGAAATACGTGACAAATGCACAAGCTTCAGTAACCAACTCGATCAATGGAAAGAAAGCGTATCAGCGATTGAGGATCAAATGAATGAAATGAAGCGAGAAGAGAAACCAAAAGAAAAACGAAGAAAAAGAAATGAACAAAGCCTGCAAGAAGTATGGGATTATGTAGAAAGACCAAATCTACGTCTTATTGGGGTGCCTGAAAGTGAGGGGGAAAATGGAAACAAGTTGGAAAACACTCTTCAGGATATCATCCAGGAGAACTTCCCCAACCTAGTAGGGCAGGCCAACATTCAAATTCAGGAAATACAGAGAATGCCACAAAGATACTCCTCGAGAAGAGCAACTCCAAGACACATAATTGCCAGATTCACCAAAGTTGAAATGAAAGAAAAAATCTTAAGGGCAGCCAGCGAGAAAGGTCGGGTTACCCACAAAGGGAAGCCCATCAGACTAACAGCAGATCTCTCGGCAGAAACTCTACAAGCCAGAAGAGAGTGGGGGCCAATATTCAACGTTCTTAAAGAAAACAATTTCCAACCCAGAATTTCATATCCAGCCAAACTAAGTTTCATCAGTGAAGGAGAAATAAAATCCTTTCCAGATAAGCAAATGCTTAGAGATTTTGTCACTACCAGGCCTGCCTTACAAGAGACCCTGAAGGAAGCCCTAAACATGGAAAGGAACAACCAGTACCAGCCATTGCAAAAACATGCCAAAATGTAAAGACCATCGAGGCTAGGAAGAAACTGCATCAACTAACGAGCAAAATAACCAGTTAATATCATAATGGCAGGAACAAGTTCACGCATAACAATATTAACCTTAAATGTAAATGTAAGAAATGCTCCAATGAAAAGACACAGACTGGCACACTGGATAAAGAGTCAAGACCCATCAGTCTGCTGTATTCAGGAGACCCATCTCACATGCAGAGACATACATAGGCTCAAAATAAAGGGATGGAGGATGATCTACCAAGCAAATAGAGAACAAAAAAAAGCAGGGGTTGCAATCCTAGTCTCTGATAAAACGGACTTTAAACCATCCAAGATCAAAAGAGACAAAGAAGGCCATTACATAATGGTAAAGGGATCAATTCAACAGGAAGAGCTAACTATCCTAAATATATATGCACCCAATACAGGAACACCCAGATTCATAAAGCAAGTCCTTAGAGACTTACAAAGAGACTTAGACTCCCATACAGTAACAATGGGAAACTTCAACAATCCACTGTCAACATTAGACAGATCAACGAGAGAGAAAGTTAACAAGAATATCAAGGAATTGAACTCATCTCTGCACCAAGCGGACCTAATAGACATCTATAGAACTCTCCACCCCAAGTCAACAGAGTATACATTCTTCTCACACCACATCACACCTATTCCAAAATTGTCCACATAATTGGAAGTAAAGCACTCCTTAGCAAATATATAACAGAAATTATAACAAATGGTCTCTCAGACCACAGTGCAATCAAACTAGAACTCAGGACTAGGAAACTCATTCAAAACCGCTCAACTACATGGAAACTGAACAACCTGCCCCTGAATAACTACTGGGTACATAACGAAATGAATGCAGAAATAAAGATGTTCTTTGAAACCAATGAGAACAAAGATACAACATACCAGAATCTCTGGGACACATTTAAAGCAGTGTGTAGAGGGAAATTTATAGCACTAAATGCCCACAGGAGAAAGCAGGAAAGATCTAAAATTGACACTCTAACATCACAATTAAAAGAACTAGAGAAGCAAGAGCAAACACATTCAAAAGCTAGCAGAAGGCAAGAAATAACTAAGATCAGAGCAGAAGTGAAGGAGATAGAGACACAAAAAACCCTCCAAAAAATCAATGAATCCAGGAGTTGGTTTTTTGAAAAGATCAACAAAATTGACAGACCGCTAGCAAGACTAATAAAGAAGAAAACAGAGAGGAATCAAATAGACGCAATAAAAAATGATAAAGGAGATATCACCACTGACCCCACAGAAATACAAACAACCATGAGAGAATACTATAAACGCCTCTATGCAAATCAACTAGAAAATCTAGAAGAAATGGATAATTTCCTGGACACTTACACTCTCCCAAGACTAAACCAGGAAGAAGTTGAATCCCTGAATAGACCAATAGCAGGCTCTGAAATTGACGCAACAATTAATAGCCTACCCACCAAATAAAGTCCAGGACCAGATGGATTCACAGCTGAATTCTACCAGAGGTACAAGGAGGAGCTGGTACCATTCCTTCTGAAACTATTCCAATCAATAGAAAAAGAGGGAATCCTCCCTAACTCATTTTATGAGGCGAACATCATCCTGATACCAAAGCCTGGCAGAGACACAACAAAAAAAAGAGAATTTTAGACCAATATCCCTGATGAACATAAATGCATATATCCTCAATAAAATACTGGCAAACCGGATTCAGCAGCACATCAAGAAGCTTATCCACCATGATCAAGTGGGCTTCATCCCTCGGATGCAAGGCTGATTCAACATTCGCAAATCAATAAACATAATCCAGCATATAAACAGAACCAAAGTCAAGAACCACATGATTATCTCAATAGATGCAGAAAAGGCTTTTGACAAAATTCAACAGCCCTTCATGCTAAAAACGCTCAATAAATTCGGTATTGATGGAATGTACCTCAAAATAATAAGAACTATTTATGACAAACCCATAGCCAATATCATACTGAATGGGCAAAAACTGGAAAAATTCCCTTTGAAAACTGGTACAAGACAAGGATGCCCTCTCTCACCACTCCTATTCAACATAGTGTTGGACGTTCTGGCTAGGGCAATCAGGCAAGAGAAAGAAATAAAGGGTATCCAGTTAGGAAAAGAAGAATTCAAATTGTCCTTGTTTGCAGATGACATGATTGTATATTTAGAAAACCCCATTGTCTCAGCCCAAAATCTCCTTAAGCTGATAAGTAACTTCAGCAAAGTCTCAGGATACAAAATTAATGTGCAAAAATCACAAGCATTATTATACACCAATAACAGACAAACAGAGAGCCAAATCATGAATGAACTTCCATTCACAATTGCTTCAAAGAGAATAAAATACCTAGGAATCCAACTTACAAGGGATGTAAAGGACCTCTTCAAGGAGAACTGCAAACCGCTGCTCAGTGAAATCAAACAGGACACTAACAAATGGAAGAACATACCATGCTCATGGATAGGAAGAATCAATATCGTGAAAATGGCCATACTGCCCCAGGTTATTTATGGATTCAATGCCATCCCGATCAAGCTACCAATGAGTTTCTTCACAGAATTCGAAAAAACTGCTTTAAAGTTCATATGGAACCAAAAAAGAGCCCGCATTGCCAAGACAGTCCTAAGTCAAAAGAACAAAGCTGGAGGCATCACGCTACCTGACTTCAAACTATACTACAAGGCTACAGTAACCAAAACAGCATGGTACTGGTACCAAAACAGAGCTATAGACCAATGGAACAGAACAGAATCCTCAGAAATAATACCACACATCTACAGCCATCTGATCTTTGACAAACCTGAGAGAAACAAGAAGTGGGGAAAGGATTCCCTATTTAATAAATGGTGCTGGGAAAATTGGCTAGCCATAAGTAGAAAGCTGAAACTGGATCCTTTCCTTACTCCTCATATGAGGATTAATTCAAGATGGATTAGAGACTTAAATGTTAGACCTAATACCATAAAAACCCTAGAAGAAAACCTAGGTAGTACCATTCAGGACATAGGCATGGGCAAGGACTTCATGTCTAAAACACCAAAAGCAACGGCAGCAAAAGCCAACATTGACAAATGGGATCTAATTAAACTAAAGAGCTTCTGCACAGCTAAAGAAACTACCATCAGAGTGAACAGGCAACCTACAGAATGGGAGAAAATTTTTGCAATCTACTCATCTGACAAAGGGCTAATATCCAGAATCTACAAAGAACTCAAACAAATATACAAGAAAAAAACAAACAACCCCATCAAAAAGTGGGCAAAGGATATGAACAGACATTTCTCAAAAGAAGACATTCATACAGCCAACAGACACATGAAAAAATGCTCATCATCACTGGCCATCAGAGAAATGCAAATCAAAACCACAATGAGATACCATCTCACACCAGTTAGAATGGCAATCATTAAAAAATCAGGAAACAACAGGTGTTGGATAGGATGTGGAGAAATAGGAACACTTTTACACTGTTGTTGGGATTGTAAACTAGTTCAACCATTATGGAAAACAGTATGGCAATTCCTCAAGGATCTAGAACTAGATGTACCATATGACCCAGCCATCCCACTACTGGGTATATACCCAAAGGATTATAAATTATTCTACTACAAAGACACATGCACACGTATGTTTATTGTGGCACTATTCACAATAGCAAAGACTTGGAATCAACCCAAATGTCCATCTGTGACAGACTGGATCAAGAAAATGTGGCACATATACACCATGGAATACTATGCAGCCATAAAAAAGGATGAGTTTGCATCCTTTGTAGGGACATGGATGCAGCTGGAAACCATCATTCTTAGCAAACTATCACAAGAAGAGAAAACCAAACACCACATGTTCTCACTCATAGGTGGGAACTGAACAATGAGATCACTTGGACTCGGGAAGGGGAACATTACACACTGGAGCCTATCGGGGGAGGGGGGAGGGGGGAGGGATTGCATTGGGGAGTTATACATGATATAAATGATGAATTGATGGGTGCTGACGAGTTGATGGGTGCAGCACACCAACATGGCACACGTATACATATGTAACAAACCTGCACGTTATGCACATGTACCCTAGAACTTAAAGTATAATAAAAATAAATAAATAAATAAATAAATAAGAATAAGGAATAGCCATGTAACGCAAGAAAAAAAGCAGAATGGGATTACAAACATTCCTAGATTTTCACAAATGTTTCTCAGATGATAGCCTAAATCTCCCATTGAAGCCATTATTCAACAGTAGTAGATTAAAATAAGGCAAACAGGATGCCCAAAGCGGGGGTGGGGGGGAGGTGGGAATCTATGATTTTGTAGGCTTATAAAAATGAGAGCAGGCCGGGCGCGGTGGCTCAAGCCTGTAATCCCAGCACTTTGGGAGGCCGAGACGGGCGGATCACGAGGTCAGGAGATCAACACCATCCTGGCTAACACGGTGAAACCCCGTCTCTACTAAAAAATGCAAAAAACTAGCCGCGCGAGGTGGCGGGCGCCTGTAGTCCCAGCTACTCGGGAGGCTGAGGCAGGAGAATGGCGTAAACCCGGGAGGCGGAGCTTGCAGTGAGCTGAGATCCGGCCACTGCACTCCAACCTGGGTGACAGAGCGAGACTCTGTCTCAAAAAAAAAAAAAAAAAAAAAAAAAGAGAGAGAGAGAGCAATATAATGTAATAATACTGTGGTCCCTAGAAGGAGACTACATGGATTGAAAACACTAAATCTCCCACTTACACACTTTTAATCCTGGGCAAGTCAGTTAGGTTCTCTGCTTCAGTGTCATTATTTGTCAAATGATGGTAAGAATAGTACTCATGATTAAACTAGTTTGACATAATAATTGGTGCTTTGAACAGTTTAGAACTATGTACCTGATTTATCATCATACTGCTTATAAGGATAACATTTTGTGTGTTTTATCACAGTCAATCTATTTTTTTCTCCTTGAGCCCTGATATGGTTTGGCTGTGTCTCCACCCAAATCTCATCTTGAATTGTAGTTCTCATAATCCCCACATGTCGTGGGAGGAAGCCTGTGGGTTGAATCATGGTGGGTGAGTTATCCCCATGTTGCTGTTCTCATGATAGTGAGTGAGTTCTCACTAGATCTGATGGTTTCACAAGGGACCTTTTTTCCCTTTTGCTCGGCATTTCTCTTTCCTGCCGCCCTGTAAAGAAGGATGTGTTTGCTTCCCCTTTTGCCATGGTTGTTTCCTGAGGCATCCCCAGCCATGCTGAACTGAGTCGATTAAACCATTTTCCTTTATAAATTACACAGTCTCAGGTATATCTTTATTAGCAGCATGGGAATGGACTAATACAAGCCCTTTGTTCCTGGGATTTTAATGGTATGTAGGTATGGTGGGGGAGGGGTTAGGATAGCATTCCTCTACTTGGAATTCTTTTAACACCAGCCTCAGAATCTGCTACTTAAATGCTCACTTTCCTTTGTTATGGTTCACTTGGTGCTTGCAAACACAAGCAATATGTGTAGACAAAATTCAGTGTCTAAAGAAAGCAATATTGGCCTTGTATAGTAACAGAGAAGATCCTTATGCCTGATCATTTGCTCTCATGAAGAATAGCCTAAGAACCAGGTGCAGTGGCTTATGCTTATATTCCCAGCTAGTCAGAAGGCTGATATGGGATTGCTAGAGCCCAGGGATTTGAGGTTACAGTGAGCTATGGTTATGCCACTGCACTCCAGCTTGCGTAAAAGAGTGAGATGAAAGAGAGAGAGAGAGAAAGAAGAAAAGAAAGAAAAGAGAAAGAAAGAGAAAGACAGAAGGAGGGAAGGAAGGGAGGAAGGAAGGAAGGAAGGAAGGAAGGGAGGGAGGAGGGAGGGACGAAGGAAGGAAGGAAGGAAGGAAGAAGGAGGAAGGAAGGAAGGAAGGAAGGAAGGAAGGAAGGAAGGAAGGAAGGAAGGAAGGAGGGGACGCGAGGAGGGAAAGAAGAGAAAAGAAGGAGAGGAAGGAAGGGAAAAGAAGGAAGGAAGGAAGGAAGGAAAGGAAGGAAGGAAGGAAGGAAGAAAGAAAAGAGGGAAACAAAGAAAAAGAAAAGAAAGAAAAAGAGAAAGAAAAAGAAGAAAGAAAGAAAGAAAAGAAAGAAAGAAAGAAAAGAAAGAAAGAAAGAAAGAGAGAAGAGAGAGAGAGAGAGAGAGAAGAAAAGAAAGAAAGAAAGAAAGAAAGAAAGAAAGAAAGAAAGAAAGAAAGAAAGAAAGGAAGGAAGGAAGGAAGGAAGGAGGAAGGAAAGGAAGGAAGGAAAAGGAAGGAAGGAAGAAGGAAAGAAGAGAAAAAAGAAGAGAGGAAGGAAAAACCTCCCTCTTCCTAGGGGAGAGAGAGAGAAAGCCTATATTTCATTGATCTTTCTGAATTTTCCATGAATCCCTAATATTCTACATTCTGTAGATACTATCTTCTCAAAATTGTTATTGTTGTTGCTTTATACTTTTATACTACTTAAGTTCTCATTTCACTTCTTTTAAAGTTGTAATAACATTTATACTGACCTGTATTTGGTCCTTATTACATCCTTCCTCTACCTAAGAATTTTTCAGGCTCACCACAGCTGTTATTTTGGACCATCCAATTTTTTGCTGTGAGGCAGGAGAGGGAGTCTCCTCTGAACTGCAGAATTTTAACAGCATCACTGGCCTCTCGCCTTTAAATATCTGCCAGTTGTGAAAACTAAAATGTCTGCGGATGTTGTATGTTGCCGTATGTCTCCTAAGTGGTAAAGTCATCTTTAGTTAAGAATCAGCACTCTACAATTCTGCCTGATCAATCTTCCTAAAATACAGTTTAGATCATATCATTCTCTGCTCAAAATTTTTCATTGTCTTCCCGTTTTGTAGTGAAAGTATTTTAAGGACTCAGACTCTGGTTATCACTGTGTTTCCTGGTATGTTCCCTATTCTCTCCTATTTCTTCTCTACAATTTAGACTGGCTAAAATTTTATATATGTACACACACATACTATGGGGTTTGGTAACTTTTCTCAGCCTCCAAATACTCCTATTCCACATCAAACATCATGTTTTGGATTTTTACCTGCATGACCCATTTTCTTAATCAAATTCCCTCACATAGTAGTTCAGTTTAAACCCCTGTTGGAATTGAGATGGGTCCTTGTTTTTCAAACAAGGACCTTGTTTAATTAAACTTTGTTTAATTAAAACTCAGTATAAAAGTGACTACACAGAGCAGTGAAACAAAATATTGAGCCCAGAAACAAATACCATTTTTATAGAGACAATATATAATAAAAGAGATATTTTTGTCTATATGGAGACCTGGTGATTTATTAAAAGTTATATACTGGCAAAAAAGACAATCTATTTGTTTAGAATAAAGGAAATGTGAACTTTTCTATATACAAAAAGAAACCTTTCTCTAGGTAACATATGTAAGTATAAGTAAATATAAAAAATAAAATAATCTGGAAAAGCATTCAGGACATAGGAATAATCTTATTTAGAGATACCTCTTGAATCATCATGAGAAATCCAGCAGCTGCCAAGGAAATTACAGATTTAATTTTCCTACATAAACTAATTGAAATATTTATATGACAAATTATATGATTGGAAGGTCAATGGGGAAATGATAAATTAGGAATAAATATTTATAGCACATATCAGTTAAAAGGGTGATATCCATTCTTCAAGGAGGCATTGCAAATTAATAAGGAAAAAAATTCATTAGAGATGAGCAAGTCCATTTGATAAATAAATACATGAATGCCTTCTCAAATTCCTTTGCTAGGGAAATGCTAATAAAAGTAACAATGGGTTATTGTTTCTCACTGTATAAAGTGATACAGTATATTTTTACACATTGTTTTGGAAAAGGTACTGTCTTTTGAATCAATCTGGCAATATATTTTAAAATCAAACCGAAGGTCTTACTCTTTGAACCAACAATCACACTCTTGGGAGTCTTACTGATAGAAAGAAAAGATACATGGATAAAGTTGTTTATTAAAGAATAGGTTGTAGTGGCAAAAGCTGGAGAACAATGGGTAAATTGAATTAACGATGGTATGATCAACAAATTATTGCGTAGTTATATGAACAACAGATTATTTGGAGGCATTTTATATGTGATAACAACAGTAAGAGCATATATAATAAGATTCATTTTTGTGGGAAAAAAAGCCAGAATCGTGGATGTGTGTATGTGCATGTGTGTGTGTGATCCTATGAGCATGGAGAAAGGTGCAGAATCCACCTGATTTTGGGGAAATATAGGTGGAGAGAGAGGAATGGAAACATTGGAAAAATGGGTAATAGAAAAGTTGCTCATGATTTTGAAAAATAAGAAAGCATTTTTAGGCTGGGCACAGTGGCTCATGCCTGTAATCCCAGCACTTTAGGAGGCCAAGGCAGGTGGATCGTCTGAGGTGATGGAATTTGAGTTCGAGGAGTTCAAGACCAGTATGAACAACATGGTGAAATGCCATCTCTACTAGAAATACAAAAATTACCTGGGCATGGTGGCACTAATCCCAGCTACTCGGAAGGCTGAGGCAAAAGAATCACTTGAACCTGGGAGGTGGAGGTTGCAGTGAGCTGAGATCGCGTCGTTGCACTCCAGCCTGGGCAACAAGAACGAAACTCCATCTCAAAAAAAAAAAAAACATTTTTAATATATATTTATTTCAAGTCACTTAAGAGCATGTATATGCAGGTGTGTGTTTTGTGTCTCTAGTGAGATAAATGAAAATACACATACCTGCATTATTTTGAAAAACTGAATTAAACTTTCTTTTCCAGCTCCTACCTTGCCTCCATTCATACACAGAGAAATAAACAATACCAATATAATTAAAGTGTAGTCTCCACTTGACACCCCATTGAACTTTTTATTATTTCCATTTTATCTAAATACATCAAGATGCTTTAACAATATACCTCTTCTGTGCCCTTATGTGGAGAAAGGAAATCTTAAATTAGATTTTACATTTTAGTAAATGTAAATATTCCATTTCTTGTTCATGGACCATCTAGAATTTTGGAAATCTTAGATGTATTTCTGAGTATTATACATTTTCACTTATAAAAAAGTGTAAGTTTGCTCAATCTCCAAAGTAAGAGTTTTTGCATGAGTTTATTATACTTTGTACATATTAAAATATTATGACATATGAGTAATTTCTTGTGTTAAAATTACATTTTATTTTTTATTTGTATGCAAATACATTTATAGAGATTATAGTTTAATATGAGCAGGACTTTTATTATAATTAATTAGCAGCGAATTTCACTTTAAGAACCTTAATCCTTTCAGCTAAATGGGGTTAGTTATTTTATTTATTTTTTAGCAGCTATGTGCAGTTCCAAGGTTTATAAGACTGGGCTTTTAAATCTTCTGTTCTATTTTTTAAATCTACAAGTTTGATGTTGGAAAGTCTCATTAACAACAAACAAAACTATCCATATGTATTCAAAACAAAATAGCTTGAAAAGTTTATGATAATTTAAGAGTTAATTTGACAAATGAAGGTTTGGCTTCATTGATATGTGACCTTGAAGTTGCACAGGGTCCCTCACTATCAAAAGAACCCTGTGCTTGGTTTAAAGTTCTGCTCCTGCCATCTTGAAACTCTTAATAATTTTATCTTTGAACTGATGTTTTGTAAGTGAAGTCCACTGGGACAACAGGGTGTGAACATGAGCAGCAGAACTGCAGGATGGCAGCAGCACACACACAGATTCAAGCCTGTAGGCACAGGAGACATGCAATTGGCCTAGCAGCAAGGGGGCATGTGCATGATTCAGCAGTCTGGATGCTATGTGTCCCTGATGTGGCCGAACCAGGACTAGGCCCAGATTAGGAGTGACTATCTGTAGCAGCAGGATAAGCAGCAGCAACAAAGGCAGTTGTGGGAGATGAAAGTGGCTACCCATGCAGTCAGGGAGAACACCCATGGTAAGTAGACAGCTTGCTCATCAGTCCCAAGGGAACATCCCCGTAGTATCTATTTTAATTTTAAATCTCCCACCTAAATTCCAAGACAATACCCATGGCACTCAGGCAGTAAACCTTGTAAATAAATTATTACAAAATAAATGTTACACATGGGCACAGCAGTAAGCACTTTAGAAAGTCATTAGAATTCTTCAGCGTTTACAATGTCCAGTTTTGAAAGCTGCTGCAAAATTGCACAGCAGATGTCCATAAACTTAGAAATACAAATTAAATTGAAGGCTTGCATTTTATGGAAAATAACACTACTTTTATATGAAGTTTTAAATTAAACCAATTATCAACAAGGAAGATAATTTTTAAATTAAACTTTCTTTGTAACTAAAAATATAGCAATACAATATATAAACAGGCATTTTGAATTATATGCAAATCTTGAAACTACTTTCAGTTTTTTGCACAGCCTTGACAAGTTACAAGAAATATCAGAAGAAACACTAAAACATCGTTGCATACATTTAAATTTAACATTCAATTCAATAAAAGGCAGTATATGTGACCTTTGTGATGGAATTGTTCTATGTCTTTACTGTGGTAATAAATACATGAACCTACACATGTGACAAAATTGCATAGAAGTAAATATACACACACATATAGGCACACAAATGAGTACGCTTAAATTAGTGAGCTATAAATGAGATGAGTACATTGTAACAATGTCAATTTCCTGGCTATGAAATTATACTATAGTTTGCAGCATGTTACTTCTGGAGAAGCTGAGAGAAGAGTACATAGAATCTCTCTCTATTACTTCTCATAACTTACATGTAAACCTATAATTACCTAAAAGTAAAAAAATTAATTAAAAAAATAAATTCAGATATAAAAACTGAATTCTATGTGAAATTAGTATGAAACTGATTGGCATGATGAGTTAAATATTTATTGAAAAGTTGTTCTATGAAAATCATCAGCTCCAAATGTACTCAAATATGTATTTTAAAATAAATTATCAGAAGTTGATCCTAATCTCACAGCCTATAAAATACCCATAATAGGTTTAATAACATTTGAATTAATAGAAAGATCATTTTTAAATTAAAAAATATTTAAAATTATTTGTAATCTTGCAATAGCCAAGAGCAACTGATGTGATTGTCAATGAAATCACTGAAAATAAAGTTGATAATTACATAAATTTTGATAATCTAAGAAATGGATTTCAGAAAAATAAGCCAGAAAAATTTTATGATCAAAATATCACATTAATGCAGTAATATTTATTGTATTACATGTAATTATGACATTAAAATATTAATTTTTAAAATTTGTAAGTTTATATTGTTACTCATTTATCACTGTTATCACATTAGGTTTTAAAGGAAAAATCTTTATATTTTATTATATTTAACAACTTTTTTTTCTTGCATTTTGAAATCATTTTCATTTTGCTCTGGCTCTCATAAATTGTGTAATACTTGAATTAGGGAGTTCAATAAAATTTATCCAAAAAATAATTTAAATTTTAATAGAAGTTAGATAAGATACATTAAACATTGTTTTTAAAAAATTGAGCTTGCAATTGTTTTGAAATGACGTCAGAAGTTACAACTAATAAGTCATCTCAGAAGTCAGCATTTCCTATTTTTTTTTCCCCAGGACATAAGCCAAGATGTTCTTTTGCCTATTTCATTTTATTATTTTATAAAAAACCAATAAGATTCAGCCGTCTTCAATCCTGACACAGATTACAATGTATGTCACTTGGAGTGAGGGCTTCAAGGAAGTCTTTCCATTTACCTATCAGACCTGTATTTCCAATATATATTTGTTTAAATTTTTATTTAGAAAAATTATAGTGTTAAGGATTATACAGCTATATCAATATGGATTTTTAAAATCTGAACTTCATGGTTTTGATAAAAATGTCTATACTTTGGCCTATATGTGTCATACTGTCTGCTGCATTTCATAGCTTACAAATATATTATTAATACTATTTGACCACATTTCCTGGAAACCTTAAAGCATTCATTCTTGTCATTATTACATGGCATACCATTGTCCCAAAAGGAATTTTAGTTTTAAAAACAGCAAACTTAAAACTGACAAAGAGTGCATGTAAGTAACAGCAGACTGTTTCCACTTCATCATAGTAGGAAATATTTGAAAAACATCATCATTTAATTCACAATTAATGAGAAGTACATTTGTAAATGCTCCATTGTAAGGATTTTTCCAGTATTCAGTATTTTATCATGCTTCTGTGTACAGATCATTCTCACTTTTCATTCTGCCATCCTAATGGCTCAGTAATTTTCTTTTTCTGTTATGTTCCAGAATGATTCTTGGGGAAAGCAGTATTCATATGCACTCTTCAAAGCTATGAGTCACATGCTGTGCATTGGGTATGGAGCCCAAGCCCCAGTCAGCATGTCTGACCTCTGGATTACCATGCTGAGCATGATCGTCGGGGCCACGTGCTATGCCATGTTTGTCGGCCATGCCACTGCTTTAATCCAGTCTCTGGATTCTTCGAGGCGACAATATCAAGAGAAGGTAATTTGTTTTATTTATCTCCAATGTCTTTAACCAGCTAACCTGAACCAGTAGATTGAATTGTTTTCAAGATAACTACACTGTCTCCTCTATTAAAAAAAAAAAAAAAAAAAAAAAGAGAGAGATAAAATGTTTAAAGTAAAAACACACAATCTTCTTTGATATTTTGAGGTTGTTTCTCATTTGTCTTTTGAATAATATTTTTTAAAATGTGACTTTGCATCTACAGAAAAAAATAGTTACATATTTCAAAATGTAAAAAGCTGATAGAATATGTTATCATGGATCATATTCTATCATATTTCAATAGTTAAAATAAACCTTCTCTCGTATGTGTTAGAAAAATTTTAGTTGATTAAGTGGAGACAGGCAGCTATTGTACATGTCCCTCTGTACCCCCCTCATCTATAATCATAATTTATATTACAATCCATATGCTTAGCTGAGCGTATATTACCCGTATATCTAGATAAGTCGCCACACTCTCCAGTCTTAAAACTGGATATAACAACTGCTATGATCCATTCTTATGCTCAATGTGCTAATTAAAATGATTGCTGCTCTAAACTTTTCTCAAAAGAGAGAGAAAAAGTAAATATAGGCAATGATTTGTTCATTGGATTTTTTTTTTTTTTTTCACATGAAGAATTTCTTTGGCTAGGGCTAAATATAGGGTATGTGGACCATACTAATATTCTTGACCAAACATCAGTAGCTTTCTGACAGATAAATAAGAATATTTTAAATTAATGGAACAATATGTAATGTAGGGGCTTTGTTGATCCTGACAGAGTCATGCACCTTGCCAAAGAGCATTTCTGAAAGTAATGATTAAAATGGTTCTAGAATATTTCTCTTGGTGAGTGATAACAACTTAGTCTCAGAATTATTTTCAAAATGCCAAAAAAGTTTTTAGTTACTGCTTTATTTACAGAAGTTTTCAACACTATACTCACACAATACGAGAACGGAAACCTAGATATTTCCCTTGAATATAATTACACTGCCACCAGCTATTACAGTCAGCAAGCTGGCATTTTATTACTGAAGTAATGAAAAGATAAACCACAAAAATTGCTTTCAGGTTCATTTTTTTTTTTTTTTTTTTTTTTTTTTTTTGAGACGGAGTCTCGCTCTGTCGCCCGGGCTGGAATGCAGTGGCAGGTTCTCAGCTCACTGCAAGCTCCGCCTCCCGGGTTTATGCCATTCTCCTGCCTCAACCTCCGAGTAACTGGGACTATAGGCGCCCGCCACCTCGCCTGGCTAGTTTTTTGTATTTTTTAATAGAGACGGGGTTTCACCGTGTTAGCCAGGATGGTGTTGATCTCCTGACCTCGTGATCCGCCCGTCTCGGCCTCCCAAAGTGCTGGGATTACAGGCTTGAGCCACCGCGCCCGGCTCAGGTTTATTTTTAACTAGTCTCCCAATTAATTAAAAATAACAACATAGTAAGGAACAAGAGACTGTACACAATGGTGAATTTAAGAATTAGATATCTAAAGGAATTTGGGCTAATTTTATGGAGATTTAAGATAAGACTATATCATGTTATATCTGATGTTTCTCTTACACTGTTGTTCTTTCATTTTATGTTGCTTTTAATAAAAATGTCTCTTTCACACCTCTTTTTTTTTTGGTCTGCCTCATTGCTATACATTTTCTCAATAAGAAAACAAACTTCCAGGATTACAGTGATTAGCATTTTATTGCATATTAAATAAGTTCACAAAGTTTATGTTTTTAAATATCCTATATTAGCCAACTTTAACTTGGAAAATCAGTGTATTCACTTATGGAATCATAGATACTTATATGCAAAGATGTTGTGATGTTTGTAATAATTCAAGTCATGAAGTTTTTGATCTTAAAACTGCTTGATAGAGGACAAGAAAACTAGTATAACCCTTTGGTATTTACTGACATTTGGAGCAATGTAATTGGGAACAGCTGATTAAAAGAATATAGTTTTTGTTTTGAAATGGAGTCTCGTGCTCGCTTCGGCAGCACATGTACTAAAATTTGAACGATACAGAGAAGATTAGCATGGCCCCTGCGCAAGGATGACACGCAAATTCGTGAAGCGTTCCATATTTTTGCTAGGAAGAAACTGCATCAACTAACGAGCAAAATAACCAGTTAATATCATAATGGCAGGATCAAGTTCACACATAACAATATTAACCTTAAATTTTAATGGACTAAATGCTCCAATGAAAAGACACAGACTGGCAAACTGGATAAAGAGTCAAGACCCATCAGTCTGCTGTATTCAGGAGACCCATCTCACATGCAGAGACATTCATAGGCTCAAAATAAAGGGATGGAGGAAGATCTACCAAGCAAATGGAGAACAAAAAAAAACAGGGGTTGCAATCCTTGTCTCTGATAAAACAGACTTTAAACCATCAAAGATCAAAAGAGACAAAGAAGGCCATTACATAATGGTAAAGGGATCAATTCAACAGGAAGAGCTAACTCTCCTAAATATATATGCACCCAATACAGGAGCACCCAGATTCATGAAGCAAGTCCTTAGAGACTTACAAAGAGACTTAGACTCCCATACAATAATAATGGGAGACTTCAACACTCCACTGTCAACATTAGACAGATCAACGAGACAGAAAGTTAACAAGGATATCCAGGAATTGAACTCATCTCTGCACCACGTGGACCTAATAGACATCTATAGAACTCTCCACCACAAATCAACAGAATATACATTCTTCTCAGCACCACATCACACTTATTCCAAAATTGACCACATAATTGGAAGTAAAGCACTCCTCAGCAAATGTAAAAGAACAGAAATTATAACAAACTGTCTCTCAGACCACAGTGCAATCAAACTAGAACTCAGGACTAAGAAACTCAATCAAAACTGCTCAACTACATGGAAACTGAACAACCTGCTCCTGAATGACTACTGGGTACATAAAGAAATGAAAGCAGAAATAAAGATGTTCTTTGAAACCAATGAGAACAAAGATACAACATACCAGAATCTCTGGGACACATTTAAAGCAGTGTGTAGAGGGAAATTTATAGAACTAAATGCCCACAAGAGAAAGCAGGAAAGATCTAAAATTGACACTCTAACATCACAATTAAAAGAACTAGAGAGGCAAGAGCAAACACATTCAAAAGCTAGCAGAAGGCAAGTAATAACTAAGATCAGAGCCGAACTGAAGGAGATAGAGACACAAAAAACCCTCCAAAAAATCAATGAATCCAGGAGTTGGTTTTTTGAAAAGATCAACAAAATTGACAGACCGCTAGCAAGGCTAATAAAGAAGAAAAGAGAGAGGAATCAAATAGATGCAATAAAAAATGATAAAGGGGATATCACCACTGACCCCACAGAAATACAAATTACCATCAGAGAATACTATAAACGCCTCTACGCAAATCAACTAGAAAATCTAGAAGAAATGGATAATTTCCTGGACACTTACACTCTCCCAAGGCTAAACCAGGAAGAAGTTGAATCCCTGAATAGACCAATAGCAGGCTCTGAAATTGAGGCAACAATTAATAGCCTACCCACCAAAAAAAGTCCAGGACCAGATGGATTCACAGCTGAATTCTACCAGAGGTACAAGGAGGAGCTGGTACCATTCCTTCTGAAACTATTCCAATCAATAGAAAAAGAGGGAATCCTCCCTAACTCATTTTATGAGGCGAACATCATCCTGATACCAAAGCCTGGCAGAGACACAACAAAAAAAGAGAATTTTAGACCAATATCCCTGATGAGCATTGATGCAAAAATTCTCAATAAAATACTGGCAAACCGGATTCAGCAGCACATCAAAAAGCTTATCCACCATGATCAAGTGGGCTTCATCCCTGGGATGCAAGGCTGGTTCAACATTCGCAAATCAATAAACGTAATCCAGCATATAAACAGAACCAAAGACAAGAACCACATGATTATCTCAATAGATGCAGAAAAGGCTTTTGACAAAATTCAACAGCCCTTCCTGCTAAAAACGCTCAATACATTCGGTATTGATGGAACGTACCTCAAAATAATAAGAGCTATTTATGACAAACCCACAGCTAATATCATACTGAATGGGCAAAAACTGGAAAAATTCCCTTTGAAAACTGGCACAAGACAGGGATGCCCTCTCTCACCACTCCTATTCAACATAGTGTTGGAAGTTCTGGCTAGGGCAATCAGGCAAGAGAAAGAAATCAAGGGTATCCAGTTAGGAAAAGAAGAAGTCAAATTGTCCCTGTTTGCAGATGACATGATTGTATATTTAGAAAACCCCATTGCCTCAGCCCAAAATCACCTTAAGCTGATAAGCAACTTCAGCAAAGTCTCAGGATACAAAATTAATGTGCAAAAATCACAAGCATTCTTATACACCAGTAACAGACAAGCAGAGAGCCAAATCAGGAATGAACTTCCATTCACAATTGCTTCAAAGAGAATAAAATACCTAGGAATCCAGCTTACAAGGGATGTAAAGGACCTCTTCAAGGAGAACTACAAACCACTGCTCAGTGAAATCAAAGAGGACACAAACAAATGGAAGAACATACCATGCTCATGGATAGGAAGAATCAATATCGTGAAAATGGCCATGCTCCCCAAGGTTATTTATAGATTCAATGCCATCCCCATCAAGCTACCAATGACTTTCTTCACAGAATTGGAAAAAACTGCTTTAAAGTTCATATGGAACCAAAAAAGAGCCCGCATTGCCAAGACAATCCTAAGTCAAAAGGACAAAGCTGGAGGCGTCACGCTACCTGACTTCAAACTATACTACAAGGCTACAGTAACCAAAACAGCATGGTACTGGCACCAAAACAGAGATAGAGACCAATGGAACAGAACAGAGTCCTCAGAAATAATACCACACATCTACAGCCATCTGATCTTTGACAAACCTGAGAGAAACAAGAAATGGGGAAAGGAATCCCTATTTAATAAATGGTGCTGGGAAAATTGGCTAGCCATAAGTAGAAAGCTGAAACTGGATCCTTTCCTTACCCCTTATACGAAGATTAATTCAAGATGGAATAGAGACTTAAATGTTAGACCTAATACCATAAAAACCATACAAGAAAACCTAGGTAGTACCATTCAGGACATAGGCATGGGCAAGGACTT
The DNA here is from genome assembly GCF_007565055.1 of Rhinopithecus roxellana. Lineage (NCBI taxonomy): Eukaryota > Metazoa > Chordata > Mammalia > Primates > Cercopithecidae > Rhinopithecus > Rhinopithecus roxellana. Next base: position 127,637,240 of record NC_044551.1, on the reverse strand, counting down.
CATGTCTAAAACACCAAAAGCAATGGCAGCAAAAGCCAAAATTGACAAATGGGATCTAATTAAACTAAAGAGCTTTTGCACAGCAAAAGAAACTACCATCAGAGTGAACAGGCAACCTACAGAATGGGAGAAAATTTTTGAACCTACTCATCTGACAAAGGGCTAATATCCAGAATCTACAAAGAACTCAAACAAATATACGAGAAAAAAGCAAACAACCGCATCAAAAAGTGGGGAAAGTATATGAACAGACATTTCTCAAAAGAAGATATTCATACAGCCAACAGACACATGAAAAAATGCTCATCATCACTCGCCATCAGAGAAATGCAAATCAAAACCACAATGAGATACCATCTCACACCAGTTAGAATGGCAATCATTAAGAAGTCAGGAAACAACAGGTGTTGGAGAGGATGTGGGGAAATAGGAACACTTTTACACTGTTGGTGGGATTGTAATCTAGTTCAACCATTATGGAAAACAGTATGGCAATTCCTCAAGGATCTAGAACTAGATGTACCATATGACCCAGCCATCCCACTACTGGGTATATACCCAAAGGATTATAAATTATTCTACTACAAAGACACATGTACACGTATGTTTATTGTGGCACTATTCACAATAGCAAAGACTTGGAATCAACCCAAATGTCCATCTGTGACAGACTGGATTAAGAAAATGTGGCACATATACACCATGGAATACTATGCAGCCATAAAAAAGGATGAGTTTGCGTCCTTTGTAGGGACATGGATGCAGCTGGAAACCATCATTCTTAGCAAACTATCACAAGAACAGAAAACCAAACACCGCATGTTCCCACTCATAGGTGGGAACTGAACAATGAGATCACTTGGACTCGGGAAGGGGAACATCACGCACTGGGGCCTATTATGGGGAGGGGGGAGGGGGGAGGAGGGAGGGATTGCATTGGGGAGTTATACATGATATAAATGATGAATTGATGGGTGCTGACGAGTTAATGGGTGCAGCACACCAACATGGCTCAAGTATACATATGTAACAAACCTGCACCTTATGCACATGTACCCTAGAACTTAAAGTATAATAAAAAAAAAAAAAAAAAAAAAAAAAAAAAAAAAAAAAAAAGAATTTAGCCTTGGCCAAGGGAAAAAAAAAAAAAATGGAGTCTCTATCGGCTGGAGTGCAGTGGTGTGATCTCAGCTTACTACAACCTCTGCCTACAGGGTTCAAGTGATTCTCCTGCCTCAATTTCCCAAGTAGTTGGTATTACAGGCACCCACCACCACCCCTAATTTTTTTATTTAAAAGAATAAATTTTTAGATCTAGAAACCAAGTTCCGTCAAGAAGTTTAGTTATAAAGTTCTGTACTCATTTTTTAGTCAGTATAATCCAGGATAGGTCTTAAGGACATTATGTTACTTTTAAAAATTGTACTTTTTGTGAAAAGTATATGTTTAAATTTCAATTTAATCTTATAGCATAGCTTTACATAGTGGATGAGTGATATGCATCTTCTTTGATGGTTTATCCTCTTTGAGTTTTGGCTAAATTATTATCTTTTTATTTAGGTAAAATTCTGGTAGGAGTCACTCTTGGGCAGGACCTAAGATGCAATGCTGACCCTCCTATATGGTTCAGATGTAGTCCACAGAGAAGTACTCATGCATCCTTCTCCTAGACAATCTGTTAGCACTCCTCTTCCTTCTCGTCCAAACCAATGAGGAGAGTGTATCTAGCCTTCCTTGACGGTAGTCAGACTCCAGCGTTCGCAGACTATTTACATGTTTTCAGATATTATTCAGAGTCCAGATCCATGTCTCCCAACCACGTGAGCTTATTTCAAAAATCCTTAAATGAATTTGTTTCGAGTGTTTCCCATATGTCAGGTGTTAGAAAGTAGCCTTTTCACACCCCTATCCCAAAAGGGGTTGTAAAGGGACTCACAGCAGAGGAACTTCTCTCTCAAAAGGAATGTGTTAACTAGTTCCATCAGGAAAAATCTCACCTTACCCCCTGATCTCTATTTAGAATTGATAAGACTGAAGCCTCCAGGAATTATGATCCTCAGATCACCATTTACAATTGTTTACTTGAATAGAAGACAGCCTCTTACATCAGTAATATTCTGATAACTCTCAGATTAGCAGCTCAATGAGAATAGGACAGAGTCAGTCCTTCCTTAGCATCTTTTTAGACCCTCTGTATCTCATCTAGTCCAAAAGCCTCGTCCACAGAAATGTATTATGCATATATAAAAACTATGCCCTGGTCAAATAAGTTCAGAAATGGTGATTGAAACAATGTTACAGAAGTGTTTTTTAGTGTAAATGTGTGTTCCCTGAAGATTTAACATGCCATCTTTGACCTTCATGTCAAGCCTCCATATACTTAAAGTTACTAATGTCCAAAGGAATTAACCTATAAAGACAAATTCTCCGTGATGACCATTCCTTTCTTTTTAAACTGATTATAAGTGATCACTTTCTTTTCTAGATATACTTGCAGTTCATCTAGCCTTCATGAAATGAAACTCCTTTTGATCACCTTTTTTTTTATATACTACTACATCTTAGTTCATACATTTGGGCACTCCTGAGAAGCTGACTATTACTTCTAGTTATGTCACTCTCTCCATTCAAATAACTGTATTAATAGCAGCTTTATGTGTTCACTTCTTCCTTTACAATGAGCAAGAATTTTGGCACAATACAAATCATGACTTAAGATTCAGGGATTTGCAACTCACCTTGATATACTTGATATACATGAAAAACTTTTATTGTGTAAATTAAAACATGAATATGACCAACCTGAATATTACCAAAGAATAACTTTAAATACATGAGGAAATTATCAATTTCAAATCCCTTTATGGACTGGATAGCTTCCTGAAACTATGAATTAGACTGCACAAATCCAGGGCAGGTGCAAAATGAGCTGTTAAAATGGACTGTGCTTTCTAATGGCAGGGCACAAGATACCAAGCCACCAAGACAGTTCTATACCTAGATTCAAATATTGATGATGTTATATAATGTCCAAAGAATGTGCTGAGTCTCAGTTTATCAAGTATATGAAATAAAAATGCTAAACTTCTTCAAAATGACAAATTTATCAAGTTTTGTTAATCTTGGTAAGAGTTTATATGATGCCTTTTGTTTTGTTTTGTTTTGTTTGTTTTGTTTTGAGACTGAGTCTCGCTCTGTTGCCCAGGCTGGAGTGCAGTGGCACAGTCTTGGCTCACTGCAACCTGCGCCTCCTGAGTTCCAGCAATTTCTGGGTAATTTTTGTATTTTTAGTAGAGGCGGGGTTTCACCATGTTGGCCAGGCTGGTCTAGAACTCCTGACCTCAAGTAATCTGCCAACCTTGGCCTCCCAAAGTGCTAGGATTAATGGCATGAGGAACCATGCCTGGCCTATATATGATGCCTATTAGTGGCCTTTTGGAAAAGAAGGTACAGTTTAATGTAAGTACTCTCTCAGCTATACCAAAGAGTAACATGTAATCATTATCCACCTATATAAAATGATACAATTTTATGTAATCATACCAAAAGTATAATGTTCTAAACCTGTTTAGCTCAGGCAAATGTTTTTGTTTAATTGTTTAGTTTTAATTAATGATCCATAGATACTTGTTTATTTCTTGTAAATGAAGGCCCATAAACAGAACTGTCACATGAATTTATTCCATAGATATATTTTTAATTTTTTATAAATCAGCCTAATATTTCAAATTTTATAAGCTAATGGTACACCCAGACACAAAAGGTGAGGGACCAAAACCTGCTCTTATCTTCAAGCTATTCAAATCCCATTTGCAATAGAGTTTATTTCAGCTCATTTACAATAAAATAATTATGGTTAAGATATATACTATCTTGGTAATATGCTCTTCAAGAAAAATTTGTTTGTAGGAGGAGTGGCACCAAATCAACTCTTAAGGATCCTTAAATTCTTAAGGATCATTGTTCTCTCAACATACCAAGTGATTCTTACCTGCCACATCCTTCATCCCACCTCCTAAAGTACTTTTGCCCCTTTCACTATTTACATAGATTCTGCCCTTTCCTTTGGAAGGCTGTGGGAATCTTTCTTGATCATGCCATCATATAGTCATTTGTTTACCATATTTACTCTCTCTGTCCAGAGGGAGTATAAGCACTATTTACTTGTTTTTATTTTGCTTGAACACAGATTACTTTTTTGAAATGAAATATTCAATCTGCTTTCTCTTCTAAAATTCTGAAATTTATTTCCCTGGGAGGAGGAGGTATATTATCAAAGTACCTCTCATCAGATTTGAAGCCATTTCTTAGTCTTGGGCTAATCACGGGTGTGTTCTGCTTCAGGAGATGATGGAGCCTCCTCTCACAGAAAGACAGATGGGAGAGTTTGTCATTGTTTTCATGTAATTCTAAGTCTTCAATTTTTTTAAGTTGTACCACTAGAATAATGGCTGAGCAAAGAGGAACAGTTTGGAGTAATGTCCATGATCACTTATGAATAATACTATTATTTAATTTTAAAAGAAAAAAAGTTGCATCCTGTTTTATAGTTCATCTTCAATATATCAAGAAGCTTAGTTGAGTTGCTAATTTGGTTTGCTGATTTTGTAGCATTCAGTAGCATTTGCCTTCAGAAGAGCAGAGGGACTTTGAAGTTATAATGATCTTGACCTTGAAAAATCATATTGACTGAGTACTTAAATGAAAAATGTTTTGATACCCTAATGTGCATTACGATTATCCTCAAGGGGAAGAGATAGCTCTGAGATCCAAGTGCTTTCAGTGAAGCATTTCAATTGGTTTCCTTCATAATTCTTAAATGCTTTCCTCTTTCCTTTACAAATAAGAATGTCTTGAGTACAACTCCCACATAGTATCTTAGTCAATTTTTTTTTTTTTTATTAGACTACAGCATGTACTTTGCTTCCAGGGAACTGAATTTAATATACTTACGTTAAATTGGTAGTACAGCCAAACGTTCTTAGGCGAGGGAGATCCTAGGACTAGGAACCTCTGTGAGATTCTCTTACAGGAAAACACCAGTGTGACAATGCTTGGAATAACTTAACGTAGCCATTGGAGCTGCTAACAAGTCAGGCTCCTGGTACAACAATGTTGCTTTATATTCTCATCTGGGGCAAATAATTTTTATATTAACTAAGTGTTGTTATAAAGTCTGGAATAAGTCTTTATAAGGGAGTGAGTTTGAGGCTGTTAATTTAACTAGATAGAAAAATAGAAATTTACCAATTGTAAATCACATATCCCATGATTTTTCAAACTTTGTATTTTGATATAACCCACTGTGGCATATGGCATCCCTTTTCCTCAGTGATAATTTTTGTGCCAATACTCTAAGTTACATGCTGGAATGTCCTACATGTGTATTGTAGGTATTCACAGTTTCAGGACTGTGTGAAGTGCTGAAGATTTCTCCAAACTAAACCTTAATTTAGTTTTTTGCGGTTTACATTTATTATTTTTTTACAGCACATATGTTAGCTTCTTGTTATAGCTCTAAAGTAGAGTTGTATTTTCCATTTAATTAATTGATCTATGCATTTGATATTTTAGAACTGTTCGAATTTTTGAGTTTACTCCCCAAAGTTCTCTTTTGAGTATTCTTACTGTATTTGTATTCCTTATATGTCATAAGATAGAAACAAACCGTGAAGCACTTTCACAGGGAAACCTGGTGGCCAGGGACCCACTAATCTGATAAGAACCCAGATTGACAAGAATCACCCTGCATGTAACTTGTGTTTGGTTAGCCATGTTACTGGAATGCACTGGAAATGGACCTTGAAGAATGAAGACGTAATCAGCAGGCAGAATTAGTCACCATAAGATAAATGTCTCAGAAAAATGTCAAAATTTTGAGAGAATTTCTGACCGACAGGAACAAAGTGTACAAAGGCCCTGAAGTAGAGATGTATGAGACATATTGAATAGTCTAATTTGAATGAAACAATAGCTACCTTGCTGGGGAAGTGTGAAATAGCCTAGATTATGGCATAAGAATAGTTTTGAATTCTGGAATGATGAGATTGCACATTATGAAAGGGATATCCTTTGAAAAACTTAGCAATGGTATGTTGGAATTGAAACTGTCTTTTAGAAAAATAAATCACAACAGTGCATGAGATATCATGTATTTCTAATCTAGAATCTAAGATTCCTTGATCAAAATTGTTTCTGATGGAATCATTAATACAAATATGTTAAGCAGGAATTTGAGCATGTTAAGTAGGTAGAGATAACTCTAATAAATCAAACTTTAGGAAGCAACAATTTTGTAAGTAAGTAGGATCCAATAGTCTTCAGTTATAAGTTGTCATGTTATTTGAGCTTCAAATAATCTATTTTGTTCCTCTGCTCCATGTATTCCTGTAGAACGCTAACCATGTGTCAGGCCTAGTACCAGATGCTGGGCACATAGTGAGCAAGTAGACATGGAACCTCCCCTCGTCAAGCTTCTTGTAATATAGTGGTTGGGGTAAGGAGGACATAACACCCAATAGAAAGATTCATAGAAAGCACTACATCAATTTTTAAAACATTAATGCTATGTGTGGAAATGTACAGGCAAGATAAGAGATTTTAAAGTTTTTTACTCGATTCGTATGGAATACTGTAGGGTTAAATGGGAGGGGTGGGGGGGAGAGAAGAAGAAATTACATTTGAGAAGAGACCTGAAAGATGAGTAGAAGTAAGACATGAAAGTGAGCTTCCTGAGAAAAAACTGAGGTATGAAAAAGCTTACCACAGTTCATGAACAGACAGATGTGAAGTGTAACTAGAAGAGAAAGAAAGGTGAAATGACTCTAGATAAGACTGGAGAGGCTGATAGGGATCAGATTAGGTGACATCTTGTAGGCCTAGGCAGCCATGCTATCTTTTAGCTTAAATGCATTGAAAGTCTCGTAGCAATTTGAAATGGAAGAGTAATGAGATTAGATTTGCCATTTTTAAAAAAATGTCAGTCAACAGTGTGTATAATAGATTAAAGGAAGGCAAAAATGGCCTGGTCTTCTTTGGCATTGCACAGTTTTCCAGTGCAAACTTGCAAAGACCTCGGTGAGATTTCCATTTTAACAGGTGGACATATTAAACAGGGTGGGAATATTAAATAGCCATTATATATTGAAAAATACTATTAGGACAAATGCTAAACTTCTGTAAGACAGAGACTCAACAATTCAGTAACTTAAAGAACTATATGATTTCACAAATAAACTTTGTGAAATGAGAGGAGTAAGTGGGATGGTACTGCTCCAAATGGCCATTTGTGAATATAGGTTCATCCAAATTGTTCCTCTACTATCACCTAGGACAGTGCTTCCCAAACTTTAGTGTGCATCATAGTCACCTGAAAAGCTTGTTAAAACACTGATTTGTCGGCCACATTTCCTGAGTTTCTGGCTCATTAAATTTGCAGTGGGGCTTGAGAGTTTGTGTCTCCAACAAGATCTCAGATGCTGCTGCTGCTACAGGTCCAGAGACCACCACCACCCTAGGGTATTGTTCTTGTCTGCATGTTTGAAGTTGTGCCACAGACATGTTTGTCTTCCAGCTCATGACAAGAGGAAGAGAACACAGAGAGACAGGCATATTACTTCTTATGGTTCATTGATGAGAACTTAATTATTAATATGTTTCTACTCAAGGAGGCTGAGAATTGTTTTCTAACTAAGCAGAACTGTGACTACCCAATAACTCTATCCATAGGGAACAAGCAGAGAAGAGATATAGGTGGGAAACTAGTGGCCTGTGCTACAGATGCAAGAACAAAGATGAAGAGGTAGGAAAATACTTGGGATTTCTTAGGCAGTTCATACATTTTGAATGGGTAGTGGAGTACTTGAAAAACAATAGTAGCTGTAAGGCCTAAATTTGTTTGTATTTGGTTTGGTAAGCAATGGAGAACCACTGAGATCATAGCCCTCCCCTTATCCATGTTTTTGTTTTCAGTTTCGGTTACCTGCGGTAAATCATGGTCCAAAAAGATCAAATGGAAATTTGCAGGGATAAACATTCACATAGCTTTTATCACAGTATATTGTTATAATTGTTCTATTTTATTATTAGTTATTGTTCATCTCTTACTATGCCTAATTTATAAATCAAACTTTATCATAGGTATGTATGCATAAGAGAAAATATAGTGTGTATGTGTGTATATACATAAAACTGCAGATAGCACCAAACCCTATATATATGTATATATATAGGGTTTGGTGCTATCTGCAGTTTTAGGCATCCATGGGGGTCTTGAAACATATGTCCTACTAATAAATGAGGACTACTGTATATGGCCTGGTGCTGTAAGATGATAGATGACAGAGAATGTGGAGATATACAGGGTAAGAGGTGGCAAAATAATAAAATATAGGGCAAAATTTCTATCTTCTGTTAAGTCATCTGTTAGAAATGTTGAATTGCATTATCTAGAATGCATCTTATACACTGTATCTTATTCACCAGGAGTAATGAAGTGCCCCTAAGTAAAACATTAGTTAAATGTATCCTCTTTATTAACAAAGATATCACTGTTATTAAAAAATTCAGTGTGTAAAATATTTATTTACCAATAATGTTTTCCCCTGAATTTTCAGTTGTAATCTGATCATTTATTGGGAATCACTAACATGGATTTTTCTCTGTCATTCTTAAGAAAAATAAATTTGTATAAAACAAAATTATATTATTTGTATCATAAATAGTATGAAACAATAAGAGTAAAATATTATACTTTCTGAAGTCAAAATTTTTTCTCTCTGAAGATATATTAAATAACTCATACATTTTGAACTAAATATATTGATACTATGAACTTAAAATACAAATTAAAAACTTTTGATATATACGTGAGACAACTATAAACCACTTTGGGACAAAATATTTTCAACTTTTTTTCTGACTATACCAGTATTTTACTTAAAGGATAGAAACATATATTCAGATTATAATGTAACATAAATGATTATATTCCATATTCATTGCTTAAGCTCTGCCAAATGAAATTATCTTAGAAAGTATATTCATTTTAAAAGATTTCTTGCTGTCTGCCACTTACTGAAGTTATTACTAGAATTAATTAACTAAAAATTTAAAAGTTACTTTAGCAATTTTGGAAAAGCCTCTATTAAAATATTTAAATTGGCATATATAATAAAAATGACCATAAATTTTAGCATGAGAGTGTTATTAAGTGATATTTAGAGATTATTCAAGATTTCTATTAAATGATGTAAATAGACTCAAGTTTTTCCTCCAATGAGAACATAAAATACTGAATTTTATTTTAATGTGTGATGATTTTTAAATTTCATTTCCAAGTGATGAGCTTATTAGAGCACTGAATAATTTTTTAGTCATTTACAGAAATAACTTGCATATTTGGAGCTCAGATTGCTAGTAATAATGAGCCCCTGAACTAAGCTCCACCTCTGAACTTTGTAGAAAAGCAACACAGTAGCAGTACATGAAGGGCTGCTAAAAGTAGATGTGCAGAAAGGACAGAGGAGAAAGCGAGAAAGAAAAAAGAAAAAGATTGACTGGGAGCTGTGGCTCATGCTTGTAATCCCTGCACTTTGGGAGTTCAACGCAGAGGGTTGCTTGAACCAGGGAGTTCATGTCTAGCCTGGGCCACAGAGGGAGACCTTGTCTCTAGAAAAAGTGAAAAATAAATTAGATGAACATGATGACTCACACCTATACTCCCAGCTACTCAGGAGGCTAAGGTAGAGGATCACTTGAGCTGAGGCGGTCGAGGCTGCAGTGAACTCTGATCACACCACTGAGCTCCATCACGGGAGATGGAGCAAGGCCCTGTCAAAAAAAAAAAAAAAAAAAAAAAAAAAAAAATCTACAAGCAAGAAGGAGGAACAGAAAAATGGTAAATACAATAAGTACAATATTCACCAACTAAAATGTCCCCACTGCTGTGGCACAATACAGTGGAGGACCATGCCATATAGCTTTCAATTGATTTAGATAAGACTCTGGTTGAAGGACTCCTGTCCAGCTCCACTAAAATGTGGTCGATTTATAAAATGTATTTTTACTACAATGAGAGCTCCTTCTGTTTTAGTGGTATCTGGCAGGAGGATTATAGAGCTGAGCTGGTCCTGGAGAATCCAGAGGAATAGGTCCCATGTGCTGTAAGAGAGAATAAGGCTCTGAGTCACACAATGGCTGTGTCCAGCCAAGAATGTGATTATTCCCAAACAGACACATGACACTCAAGTAGAATGTGGTAATTGTGGGATTTTATTTGCCAATTCACCCAAACTTACATTTTATATTTGATCGCATTCACTATTTAATTCCTCCAATTTTTCACCCAGTTTTTAAAGTATTTGAAGACAAATGGGGTTTTTAATAACCACTGAAACATACCTCACAAATATGGTAAATATTGTTTAAAGTATCGGGAAACTTTACAATAGATTTTCAGAAAATTCACAGTAGATTTGATCATACTGAAATATGTTAAAATGACTTTAAGAGGTGAAAGGTTAAAAGTCTTAATTGCCTTTGTTTGCTGACTAGATGACTCATGCTTCCTGGCTTCTTGGCAGTAATATTATAGCCTTCAACTCTTGCAAGCCCCAGGAAGTTATATGAAAACACAAAATTAACAAATTAAATTTACAAATCAATTTCATTTTTAATAAAAAAATCAAATGACTACCTTCTCAACTTTCATAAATTAATAAATGCTCTTTATGCAGTTACACTCGTAATCCCTCCTATGAACAATGTAAAAAATCTAGCAATAAGGGATATTAGGTCCCCATGTTTTATAAAAATAATGTAAAATAGTCCCATTTTCAACCCAGTTTTAGATATTAACTCGAAGCTAAATTCACACAACAGCTAAAGAATCATAACAAACAAAATAGTCAACATTCTGAGTATGAGTGTGCACAGGACTAACTAGGGTTAGCGTATGTCAACATCTTAAATTGCTAAATTACCATCCAGATAATTAATGCTATGTAGACAATATTGACACAAATATTTTCTTAGTTTAAAAGCTTTCTGGTTAATTTTTTCAAGTCTCCAGTTCTGGATAAAAGGAAGACTTCTCTATTTATGATCCTCATTATGATTTTAATCTCAATTCATTTGCATTGTAGAGATGAGAAAACTGAGATCCAAAGAGATTAAATTATATTCGACATTTATACCTCTAACTAGCAGAGTCATAAAGATACAAAGCAGCATTCTTGTTTCCCAACCAAATGTGCTTTGGAGAAATCTATAGATAAATGATGAGCTTAAAATTCTCAGAAGTACTTTGCAGATCAGCCTCTGCGTTTTTCTTCCACCCTCTAAAAATAGTCCATAACATCCAACGAAGACCTCACTGAGAGCTAGATTTATTATTCTAAGATTTTTTCCATCCATAAAAACAGGTTTATTTGAGAAAGATCAAACATTTGATGAATAGGTTAATTATAATTCTTCCCTGTTTGATCACCTCTGTTTAGTAAATGAGAACGTTAAGTGAGCAATATATCAAAATATAAATAAATCTTCACTTAAAAATTCATGTTCTGCAGTGCTGTTTATGTGCTTTTGGCCATATAAACAGTGAAGTTATACTTTAAAAAATTGATTTTTATGATTTTTATTAATTTAAAATAGTATGAAGTTTGAAATAATATGAAATACCATAGCTTTCATATTATTCCAAAGATTTTCTGTGACTATATTGGATGTAATATAGACATCATTTAGATATCTGTGGTTGTTGGTTAATATCTTATTACATTCATCTATCACAAGGCTTTTATCTACTTGAAAGGAAATGTACTTGGCGTTGCAAGCAGCTTTACTGAACAACAAATACTGCACGGGGATGTAAAGGAAACATGAGTGTATACTGTGGCTGTTAAGCTTTGATCATTAGCATTCTCCCAGCAAACTCTTAGATGAGTTATTTTCCCTATTAATAGATAGATAATTTGTGGCAAAAATTGATTCTAAAGCTTTTTCTAGGACACAGAATGTTTTACACTGTTGGAATATAAATAAATATAATCAATTTCAGGAGTTTTGGTAGAAACTTACCTGTTTCTTAGATGTTGTATAAGATTTTTGTTAGTTTGTTTTGTTTTCTGTGGAGCAGAGGATGTGGAGTTACTAACTTGGTATACAGACAAGGCAAGAGAATCTGTGATTCTTTTATATTTTGCTATTAAAATATTGTGGAAATAACAAACATTTTATATTATCTGGAAATAACCCAACTTATTTTTGATTCAAGTTAATAGTTTTCATATTTCTTCATAGATTTCTTTTTTATTTATTTATTTTTTTAAATGGAGTCTGTCTCTGTCACCCTTGCTGGAGTGAAGTGGTGAGCACAATCTCAGCTCACTGCAACCTCTGCCTCCTTAGTTCAAGCAATTTTCATGCCTCAGCCTCCTGAGTAGCAGGACTACAGGCGCATGCTCCCATGCCTGGCTACTTTTTGCAGTTTAAGTAGAGATGGGATTTAAACATATTGGCCAGGCTGGTCTCAAACTCTTGACCCCAGGTGATTTGTCCGCCTTGGCCTCCCAAACTTCTGGGATTGCAGGCATGAGCCATTGTGTCCAGCCTCCTCATGGGATTTAAGTCTAGGTGTAGATTTTGAAATTATATACTATGTTTTAAAATTATAATCATTTATTTTGAGGAGCCTTAGTTTAAAAAGTTACACTAATTTAAAAGAGGGGGTGGTAGCAATAAAGCATGCAAATTAGTAATCCATAGCAAATTATCAGAATTCTGAATACATGCACATTGCATTTTTTAAAATGTACTTTAATCAGTTGGTATAGTAGAAAATGCATAGATGATAGCATCACACTGAAGAATGTGAATCTGGCTCTGCGTCTTCATAGCTGCATGACCACAACAAGTTTCATAGTCTCTTAGAGACTTATTTTCTTCATTTCTAATAGTGGTTAATTATTTTTACTTAATAACACTTTACAAACAAATGTTACGACAAACCTCCTATATAGAGATCATTTTAATCTCAATTAATTCACATTTTAGAGATAAGAAAAACAAGATCCAAAGTTTTCTCTGTAATGTAGTAGTTATTGATTTGCTTTCTAGGAAACTGATTTGCTTTCCAGGAAACTGATTTGCTTTCTAGGCTCACCAGGGCGAGTATTAAAGGACCAGCGAGTAGGCAAGGCTAGGAGCAAAACTACAAATTTATTTTTTGGTCAGCCAGTTTTGTGGGGGAGGGGTGAGGTCCTTCGGTCTCCGGCAAGGGAGGCCAAGGGAGTCGCCTGGTGGAGCTCTCGGGTGAGGTTCCTAATGCAGTCCCGGCAGGAGTGGGGGCTGAGGAAGTTCGCGCCATGCGCCCGCCAGGAGCGGCTTTTATGTCCTGGGCCTGGGAGTGGGAGGGCAGTGGGCGGGACATAGGCGGGTCGGGGGCCGGGCGGTAGGCGTGGCTAGGCGGGTTGCAGTTTTTCTCCGTCGGAGGTCGGGTTGCACCTACGCGGTAGACCTGTGTCTTTCCCGGGCGCGGGAAAGTTGACGGTGAAGAACCCGGAACTGCGCCATCTTGCCTCTGTTCATCCAAAGAGTCCAACCTTTTATTGATAATAGTGATAAGGGGTGCCGTGGTCTGTCTGGCTACTTCCTGCTGTTATGGGACATCGTTAAGGTTGGGGTCTATGGTTGGTATTTGGATGTACAGATGAAGAAGCATCTGGTTGAAGGTGACGCGCGTGATCTCTTGAACTTTGGCTCGTAGAAATTTGATTAAAACAGGAGCCAGACATAAGACAAAACAGAGGATTAGTATGGAAATTAGGAATGGGATCATCTGCTGTATTATGGGCAGCAGCCATATCGGTGGTCCAGGGGTGAAGGGGGTATTGTAGGTTTTCAATTCTGCTTTAATTCAAACGTTAGGGTTTGAATGTTAGTGTCTACTAGGTCTGACTCGTTTATGTAATAGCAGCATTCTTCTCCTAAGAAGAGACATGCTCCTCCTTTTTCGGCAGTAAGTAAATCTAATGCTCGCCTATTTTGTGGTGCTACTTGGGCCACTGAGGTAATTTGACGCTGTAGAGAGGCCAGGCTTTCAGCTGAAGCCTCTATGGCCTCTCGAGTTTGAGCTGTTAGAGATTGGGTAGACTGTACCGAGTAGGCAAGTGCCCCAGTTCCAAGCCCTGATGCCACTAAGGAGGAGGCCAGGGAGACTCCAATGACTAGGGGAAGGAAGACAGCCCATTTTTGGAGATCATTAGGAGGAGGGTTAAATTGTATGACAAGTTCAGCTATTTCTGCTTTGCTATATAAGGTTAAACTAGGTACTAGGGACACTGGGACACAGAGGGATTGACCAATGGATGTGTGATTAAGGACCTTGAAGAGGATTTTGTTGCACCAGAAATAACCTCTGATGGGAGCCGTCTGGGTCTTAGCGGGTGGCTGGTTATAATTATACCAGGAGGTGTTTGGAGTAGAGTAGCAGAAAGGAAGGATTGGACTTTCTGGGTTTTGGTATAGTGGGACTTTGAGTAAGAACGGTTTTTGGGAGGCACTTGTAGAGTTAGTTGAAGCCTTGAAAGCAGTAGGTAAAAGGACTGCCACTAAGGGGGCTCTTTCAAGGGCCGCACAGAGAAAATAGTGGGAGAGATTTGTTATGTTGGCTGCCTGTGTTAGGTTTAACCCTTGACGGACTAGTTTTAACCATGAGAAGGAGTCTTTATTGGAGGAGTGTAATTGATCTTGTAAGGCCTGTTCTTGTGATTGTATGGCTAAGGTTAAATTCTGTAGGACTTGTATGTTTTGAGGAAGGGATCTTTGCTGGACAAGTGTTCTTTTTATCAGGAGAGTAGCCATGGGAAATGAACTAAGAATTGTGTAGCCTGTGTAGGGTCCACCTTTGACTCCATCTGCCCATCGAGGGTCCCATGGGTCTTTGATATTTAATTGGTATTGAAGGGGGTTCGTTGATTCGCAACGGTGAAGACAGCAGTGGGTTTCTCCTGCCTCAAGGTTGCATAATGGATCTTACAATAAATATAAAGGCATCCTAGGTTCTTTTGTTTCCAGTAAGTCTTACAATTGTAATGTGTCTGATCGTGCAGGAAGCAGAGAGCCTTAGCTCCGGCCGCACTGCAACAGGATAGAGTGAAATTTATAGTAAGATTGGGTTGGCAGCCTGAAGGGGGGCAGTCAGTGGTGCCTTGTAGCTGTGAGTGCTGTTTATTTTTGCGTGACCAGGTCTCAACTATAGAGAATCTCCATATGAAAGTTGGGTTAGTAATAGAGATTGAAACGCAAGAAAAAGATAGTAATATAAGTATGAAATAGGACTTCATCTTCAGTGTAATCACCGAGTACACCTTGCCACTGAAGATGTTCTGTAAAGGTAAGTGGGAAAACCACTGTGATGGGCTATTATCTGGAGGCAAGTAAGGGATCTGGGGTAATATATTGGAATTCTGTTATGTTTATATAGAGTATGGCGAGAAATCAGGATGAGCGTAAGAGGTCAGGAAACATGTGGTGGTTGGGAGAGTTTGGTGAATTTGAGATGGGTAGGGGTAAGCCTAGTAGATGTCCACTGATTGTCTTCTGTGGGGGCTTTTTTTAATTGTGATATATGGACCCAGTACGTGTGTACTAGAAGTTTGGCTGCTGTGTATGTGGATAGGAGGACAGTATAGGGACCTTTCCACCTGGGTTGAAGGTCTTTGGCTTGGATATCCTTTAAGTATACTTGGTCTCCTGGGCTGAGAGAGAGATGTGGGCTATAGGTGTCTGTTGGAGGAGGGTGTGCTAGTTCTGCATGTTGTCCCAGGAGTTGTCTCAAAAGGGTGAGGTATGGAAGATAAGTTGCCAGCGGGGAAGAAAGGGTGGGTAACTGCTGGAGGTTGAGGGGCCGGCCGTAAACTAATTCAAATGGACTGAGGCCTGTTGGACTCCCTGGGACTGCTCGCAGCCGGGTTAGGGCTAAAGGAAGGAGAGTTACCCATGATTGTCGAGTCTCTAGGGAGAGTTTGGTGAGCTGTTGTTTGATGAGTCCGTTAGCCTTTTCTACCTTATCAGACGACTGAGGTCTATAAGGGATGTGGAGTTTCCAGGTGATGTATAGGAGGGCTGCCACCTGTTGGACTACCTTGGAGATGAATGCTGGACCATTGTCGGACTGAAGGGTGACCGGGAGGCCAAACCTAGGGATAATATGTTCAGTGAGTATTGAAGCAACAATGTTAGCCGTTTCTCCTGTGGTGGGATAGGCCTCTATCCACCCTGAAAACGTGTCCACAAGGGTTAAGAGGTATTTGAATTTTTTATGTTTTGCCATATGTGTGAAATCAATTTGCCAGTCTTCACCTGGTTGGTGTCCTCTGAGTTGGTGGCTGGAATGGGGATTACACAATGTGCCTTGAGGATTTGTCTTTAGGCAGATAGAGCACTGCTGGTTAATTATAAGTAAGTATTTTTGTAGTGTTGGACAGTGGAAGAGGGGATTTAGAAAATCGTATAAGGCTTTGGGTCCTATATGTAAAGAATTATGTATGTCTGTTAGAATGGTATGGAGTTGTGTTTCAGGAATAACTAATTTGTTATCAATATATATCCAGTCGTCTGTAGTTAGTTTGGCTGTTGGATTTTGTAATAGTTTGGCCTTTTCCTCTTGGGTGTAAATAGGGGTATATTGAGGAGAGAGAAAACAAATAGAGGGAAGCGTGGGGGTGGAGAATGTGGCAGCCGATTTGGCAGTGGTGTCGGCAAAACTATTGCCAGCTGCTACCGGGTTAGATGGAGTTTGGTGGCCTTTACAATGTATAATGGCTACCTTGGAAGGTGCCGACAGTGCATCCAGTAGTTTGAGTATTTGGTTTTTGTTGATAATGGGGTACCGCAGGTGGTTAAAAACCCTCTCTCTTTCCAGATGACTGAATGGGTGTGTGCAATTAGGAAAGCATATTTAGAATATGTGTATATGTTTACTGTTTTTCCTTTTGATAGGAGGAGTGCCTTGGTTAGTGCAGTGAGTTCTGCCTGCTGTGATGTGGTCCCTTGTGGTAGGGGTTTTGCCTCTAAAACTGTGGAGGAGGTAACTACTGCATATCCTGCCTGTCTGTTTCTTTGAGGGTTGATAAAGGAGCTGCCATCCACAAACAGGGTTAGTTGTACATTCTGAAGGGGCTGGTCATGCAAGTGTAGGTGGCTGGGGGGTTGAGCCTCCAGGACCTCAGGATGAGAATGTTTAGTATGAGGTGGTTTAAGAGGGTCTGGCAGTAAAGTGGCTGGATTTAGAGAGGAGCAAACTTCTAAAGTAACAGTGGGGTCTTCTATGAATAAGAGGTGGAAAAGTTGGAGCCGGGATGGAGTTAAGTGGCTAATACTTTTATGAGAGATGAGATCCTGAAGATGATGTGTGGAGAGGACTGTTAAATTACTGTCTCTAATGAGTTTTTTCGCTTCCTGGGTCAGGCAGGCTGCCGCTGCCAACGCACGCAGACAGGGTTGCCAGCCTTGTACAGTTGGGTCTAGTTGTTTGGATAGATAGGCCACAGGGTGGTGGGTGCTGCCAACAGGCTGGGCTAAGAGACCAACTGCCACTTTCTGCCTTTCATCTGTGAAGAGTTGGAAGAGACACTGGAAATCAGGCAGTGAGAGAGTGGGTTGTGAGAGAAGGCAAGCTTTTAAGCAGGTGAAATGAGTCGAGATTAACTTGGGGTTGGACAAAGGCCCCTGTGGGGTTTCTATAACTGTGGCGAATAAAGGTTTGGCTAAGATTCCAAAGTTGGGGATCCAATGTCTGAAGAAGCCTATTAGACCTAGGAAGGATTGAACTTCTTTTGCATCTTGAAGGGGAAGAAGGTTTCGTATTAGGGCCACATGGTCGGTAGTTAGTGACCGGGTTGTTGGGGTGATTTCAATTCCCAAGTATGTGATGGTTTGGCGAGAAATGTGGGCCTTGTGTTTAGATACCCTATAACCTAGTGAGCCTAAATGGTTGAGGAGAGTTGCAGTGTCTAGAAGAGAGTCTTGTTTGGTAGGGCTACAGATTAGGAGATCATCTACATACTGCAGAACTTTGCTATTAGTGAGGGGGCAGGAGGCCAGGTCTTTTGCTAAGGCCTGACCGAAGAAGTGGGGGCTGTCCTGGAACCCTTGTGGGAGGACTGTCCACGTCAGTTGAGTGGAGGTGTGTGTTTCTGGGTCTTCCCATGTGAAAGCAAATAGGAACTGGCAGTCTGTGTGTAGGGGTATGGTAAAGAAAGCATCCTTAAGGTCTAGCACAGTAAAATAAGTAGAATTGGTGGGGATATGGGACAGAATGGTGTAAGGGTTGGGAACTACAGGGTGCGTTAGGTGGATAGCCTCATTGACTAGCCAAAGATCCTACACTAACCTACACATTCCGTCTGCCTTTATGACTGAAAGTATTGGAGTATTACAGGGGGAATGGGTGCGGACAAGAATATGTTGACTAAGTAGCCGCATGATAATTGGCTTTAAACCTTGTAGATGTGTCAGAGAGAGAGAGAATTGGGGGCGGTTTGGGAAACGAGTGGGGTCTTTGAGATTGACAAGAACTGGTGGGTGGTGGGATGCTATGACCGGGATGGAAGTGTCCCACACTTGAGGGTGTACAAAAATAGGGAAGATGGGGGGTGGGGGTGGCATAGGAGGAACGTGTGCGCATGCACAAAGCATGAACAACAGGTCGTGAGGGGATTGAAGGGGAGTAGATGAGTTGGTGGGAATGGATATGGAGGCCTTTAAGGTGCTCAAGATCTCGGCCTAATAAGGGGGTGGGGCATGAGGGTATAATGAGGAACGAGTGCACAAAGTAGTTGTTGGCCAGGCAGCAATTAAGGAGAGGAGTTTTTCGTGGAGTGGATGACCTTCCGTTAACTCCTACTACGGAGATATTGGATGGAAGGCTAGGTCCAGAGAAGGATGGCAAAACAGAATAGGTAGCCCCACTGTTGATCAAAAAATTAATTGTCTTACCCACTACCAGGAGAGTTACCCGCGGCTCGGCGACGGTGATGGGGGTCCCCAAGTCTCAGCACCTTCAGTTATCATCGTCCAGATGTAGGAGCTGGAAGGAGCAACCAGGATCCTGGGAAAGGGGGACACGTTGAGACGTGGCACCTGTTCTCAGGGTGGGGCAATCAGACTTCCAGTGTCCTTCCTGTTGGCAAGCAGGGCAGGGGGTTACTGGTGGATGAGGGTTAGGACATCAGCTGGTCCAATGTCCTGACACCTTGCACTTATAGCAAGGCTGCGTTGGGGCTCAGGGGCCTTGCAGACACCTGTTGGCATAGTGTCCTGCCTTGCTGCATTTATAGCAGGCTCCTTTTTTAGCCTTGGAGTCTGTGGGGTGTGTGCTCTCTGGTTTGGGGTTACGACTGGGCTGTAAAGCCGCTGCTAGGAGCTGTACCTCCTGTTTGAGGCGAGCCTGTTGCTGTGCCTCAGCCATTTCCTCTCTGGAGTTATAGACCTTAAAGGCTAGTTTAACTAGGTCTTGTATTGGTGTCTCGGGACCATTTTCCACCTTTTGGAGTCTTTTGCGAATGTCAGGAGCTGATTGGGAAATGAAATGAGATGCCAAAATGGTGGTCCCTGTGGGGGAGGCCGGATCTAGCCGGGTATATTGGGCTAGAGTCTCAGTTAGCCTATTTAGGAATGCGGCTGGATTTTCTTCCGGATTTTGAGAAATTTCTTTTAATTTGTTAAAATTTACGGCTTTGTTTAAAGCCATTTGCATACCAGCCAACAGGCACTGGACCATGATGTCTCTCCTACGGCACCCAGGCTGGCCTACTTGGTAGTCCCAGTCTGGGTCTGCCGAGGGGACTGCTTGCTCCCCTAGTGGAATGGTAGCGTCAGTTAAATGTTGTTGGTTGGTGTGCTGCCTGGCGGCCGCTAGGATGCACTCTTGCTCCTCAGGGTTTAGGGTAGAGGTTAGGATAACCTGGAGGTCATGCCAAGTTAAGTCATAGGCCTGACAAAGGTATCTAAATTTCTTTATGTATACAGTGGGATTAGCTGAGAAATCCCCTAAATGCTTCTCAATTTTGGAAAGGTCAGCCAGTGAAAAAGGGACACGTACTCTGACTACCCCCTCTGCCCCAGCTACCTCTCGCAAAGGCGCTAACACTGTAGGAGGGTGTGGGGCAGGAGTGGGGGTGAAAGCAGGGCACTTAGAGCGGGTGTGGGCAGAGATAGGGGACCCAAGGCGGCCAGTTGAGGATGTGGAAGGGGGCACGGGAGCGAGCGGGCCACCAGTCAATGAGGAGGAAGGAAGAGGAGTCTGGGCAGGAAGGGAGGGGGTGGAGAGAGCGGGGAGAGAAGGAGGAGTATGGGGCGGGAGTGAGGGTGCGGAGGCAGAAGGAAACCCTAGGTCCTCCGGCTGAACAGAAAGGAATGAAGACTCCTCTTTTTCGGGTTTCTGTGAGCCGGCGTCCTTGGCTAGCATAACTTGGGCCAAAGAGCACCGGCTACACAGATCGGGGTGAGAGCGTAGGTCCCAAAAACCTTGGATGTAATTGATTTCAGACCACTTGCCTAGTCACTGGCAGAAATTGCTGAGGTCGGTTAAGACATTGTGGTCTAGGGTGCCCTCTGGTGGCCATTGAGACTGATTGTCTAGTTTGTATTGGGGCCATGCCACAGTGGAGAGGAAAATTAACTGCTTTCTTTTGAGGTCTTGTTCGAGTTGTAAGGTTTTTAAATTGGCTAGGAGGCACCCTAAGGGGGTGCTCTTTGGAAATTTGGACTGGGGGTTTCCCATTTGTTTCCTCTTTACTTACACAATGGACACAATGGAAATGAAAATGGAAGTGGATCTCTGCCTGGCTTCAAAGCGTCCTTTGGAGCCACCAGAGACAGACTGGAGGCTCTTGGAGCCAAGGTGGAGATTACCTTCAGGTGGACGTCTCTGTCCTGAACGGGTCTCCTGAGCTACTTGGTGGCTCAAAAGTGGGCCTCGGATTGTGCAGGATTTTTGGCTGAGGGAGGTAAAGAGGAGACAAGGGAACTTACCCCAGAGAGGCTGTGAGAGTGAGGGAAGAGGGTCTCAGGTCCTGGTCCGTCTGAGGCGTGGGAGCAGGAGGAGGTTCCTCAATCCTTAGAGGCCTGAGGAGGGGTCTCCTCCCAGGTTTCGGCACCAACTGATTTGCTTTCTAGGAAACTGATTTGTTTTCCAGGAAACTGATTTGCTTTCCAGGAAACTGATTTGCTTTCTAGGCTCACCAGGGCGAGTATTAAAGGACCAATGAGTAGGCAAGTCTAGGAGCAAAATTGCAAATTTATTTTTTGGTCAGCCAGCTTTGTGGGGGAGGGGTGAGGTCCGTCGGTCTCCGGCAGGGGAGGCCAAGGGAGTCGCCTGGTGGAGCTCTCAGGCGAGGTTCCTAATTCAGTCCCGACAGGAGTGGGGGCTGAGGAAGTTCGCGCCATGCGCCCACTGGGAGCGGCTTTTATGTCCTGGGCCTGGGAGTGGGAGGGCAGTGGGCGGGACATAGGCGGGTCGGGGGCCGGGCGGTAGGCGTGGCTAGGCGGGTTCCGGTTTTTCTCTGTCGGAAGTCGGGTTGCGCCTGCACAGTAGACCTATGTCTTTCCCGGGTGCGGGAAAATTGATGGTGAAGAACCCGGAACTGCGCCATCTTGCCTCCGTTCATCCAAACAGTTATATTTTTCCAAATTTTCCTTTCCTGACATTATAATAAACTCCCCCATTTAATCATAACAATTGCTTAGGTGAATCAGTGAAGCGTTGGGTGTATTCATCATTTCATAATTTCATCATTATTTCATTTGAAATAAAATTCAGAAAGGGAAATGTACTTTCTAAGGTATACCTGTTGATTCTTCTTGTCCAAGTAGTTTATTAGATTCATTAATTTATCAGGTGTTATTTAGTGCTAATAATATTTCAGACACCAAAGTATTTCCAAAATTTGAAATGTGGATAATACAAATATGACCACTGTCTTCATGTCGAATACAGGTTAATGAGGAGACAGACCAAAAATCAATTAATAAGTAAGTCAAAAAATTAAAAGAAGCAATTGAGGTGTATCTGTGTGTGTACAAACATGATATAATGTGATGTTATGAATAAAAGGAATGAAGAACTCAGAGAATAATGAGAATTCTCCAGTTAATTCATATATTAACTCATTCAATCATCCAATCCAGTACCTTCTATTTGTCAGGCTCTTTTCTAGGTTCCGAGGGTACCACATGAAACATGACAAGTCTCTGTCTTCATGCAGCTTACAGTGTACACAGGTAGTAAACACGAAAACATACAAGGGCATAAGATGCTTGCAGATGGTGATAAGTGCTCTAAACAAGATAAAACAAAGTAATAGGGTAGGGAATAACATGTGGTGGGAAGAGAATTACTCTATTCTCCTATAAGGGTTAGTTGGAGAAGCCAGTTCTGGTGAAGTGTCACTTATGCCGAAACAAGAATGCAAAAATATCTGAAGAAAGATGTTTTATTATCAGAGAAAAGAGGAAGTACAAAGCTGCTGAGATGGGAAGAGCCTAATTTGCTCTAGCAATTCAAAGTCAGTGATGTAGGAACAGAGTCAGTGTGGAGGACAATGGCTGGACAGTAGGATTCAAGCTCAAAGAGGAAAACAGGCCAGATCAGGAGGTATCTTCTTTTCTGATTAGTTTAAATTTCAATGGGAAGCCATTTGAAAGGTATAAGCAGGGAAATAATACGATTTGTTTTTAGTTTTGAAAAGACCATGTTGGCTATAGTGCGGGGTATAGGTCCAGTTAGGATAAGAATGGAAGCAGGGGAACTGGATAAGAGATCCTAGAAAGATATGATGGTCGGAACTTGAGAGATGGCTTGGACACAGCAAGGAGTGGGGAGGTCTAGAATTTATGTAGGCAGGAGAGGTGGCAGGACTTGCTGGATTGATGGAATAGATGTGAGAGGATTATAGGTAGGTGACAAATCTGGAAAATGTCTCTTTAGCAAGGTAACTTCGAACCTAGCCTTGATGGATGAAATGGAGCTGACCGTGTGAGGAGTAAGGGATGAGGGGTTGTCATACGGGAAAGAATCATTTTGACAAAAATACTAGCTTTATGTGAATGAGAGCTTTAAGTGAGCTTTTTTACTTTATTTGTTTCAAATTTCTGATGGCCACTGCTTTGTAGTTTTTAATTCATCTATATAGAGAGGATGTAGTAGAAAGTATAAAATTCACTTGGCCCTGATGTATCCATAATGATAGGAGAGAGAGACCCTAGAATCTATGTTTTGGGAAGAAACTTATCTGATTGTTTTCCTGTCTTATATTATAAGATAGGTTTCTGCTGGTTCAAAGAACTTCTCAGAATTATTTTTACAAAAATATTAAATTATTTTCAAAACTGTCAGATTTTACGAGGTTTATACACCTTAATATACCTTATTAACAAGCTATTTTATTCATGATTGTACCTGCTAATCCTATAATTATTATTGAGATTCTTACATAATTAACTTTAAGAAATTGTACAGGAAATCTAGTTTTGTTCCCTTCAAAAGAGCTTTGCAATATCATAACAACTCTCCTTTAATGGAAAACTCTATATGATTCAGTGTAGCTGAAGATAGCTGCTAATAATCACTATGCTCACAGCACATTAATCTTGACTGTGCCATTTTCTCTGGATAGGAAATAACATTTAATATTTTCTAGTTTTACATGAAGGAAGGGAGTTAACCTCACTTTGAGCAAGTGACAGGATGTCTTATTTCGTGGTTCCAGTAAGTTTCCCATCTTGTAAATAATAAAAAGATTTCCTTATAGTTCTTTGCTACCAAAATAGAATACTACTTTTTCTATAGTATGTAGTGGGAACTATAGGTCTAACAAAGCACAAAATGTGCAAAGAATTCTTATTAGGAGTCTTATTAGGTGTCATGGCCATGAAGTCTTATGTGCTCTAGTTTTTCTTATTTTTTTGTCATAAAACATACGTAACATAAAATGTATTATTTTTATCATTTTCTTCTGATGAAAAATGTGTCCATTTATTATAAACATATTTAGTAACCCAGAACTCGGCAATTTTGAACCTGAGTATCTCCATAACCAAATCTCCTATATAACTTAAATTATCCCACCATAAGTTTTCTAGACATATGCTGGATATCCATAGAATATACAGAGACTAATGCTGCTACTGTTTGAATGTTTGTGTCCCTCCAAAATTCATGTTGAAGCTTAATTCCCATTGTGTTGATATTAAGAGGGAGCCTTTTGGGAACTCATTAAGTCGTGAGCCCTTGTGAATAGGATTAACACCATTATAAAAGAGGCTTCAGAGAACTGCCTGGCCTTTTTGCTCTTCAATTATGTGAGGACACAGCAAACAGCAACAAGGCACCATCTTGGAAGCAAAGAACAGACCTCTCCAGGCACTGAATCTGCTGATGTCTTGATTGTGGACTTCCTAGCCTCCAGAACCATGACAAATAAATGTCTGTTCTTTATAAATTACCCCTTCTAAGATATTTTGTTATACTGAAGCATGAATGGACTAAAACAAAGGGATCCAAACTCTTCAAACTTGTTCCTCAAGTTCTCTCTTATTTACTTAATATATATTGAATATATTTACATATCTGTACCTAATATACTTCTTTTTTTCTCTTTATTTTGTCATGTATACATCACCATTATCAATTTCTCGAACTTTTTCATTATCCCAAACTGAAGCTCTTTACCCATTAAAGAGTCACTCCCCATTCTTCCTATTGGTTTTTATCATTAATTTTCAGATGTGGCTATCTTTCTGTATCAAGTAGTAGTTTAATAAAAAACAGAATCTAAGATTGTGTTTTACAGCACTATCCAGGCCTCTTGTTATGTATTCCATTAAAATATTTGTTAGTCTAAGCTTTCCTCATAGATCTTAGACAGATTTGTGGTAACCACAATATTTTATTTGTATTCTTTTCTTAAGCAGGAAAACAAAAATAGAAGTTTCATAAGACATTCATAAAAATAAGGAAGTATCTTGTGCCTTTGGATGAATTATAACAGACATAAATTGATTAATTCATGTTATCATACCAGATTAGACGTTACCCAGGCTATTGTGTTATATTTCCTTTACGTAGTTTCAAACATACACAAACTTTTCACTAAATTTAAGTTTTAATTTCTCAAAAGTAATATGTCTTAGATACTATATTTCTTAGATGTAATTCAGAGACCAATGAAAAGTGAAAATTTTCCTAAATAATGTTTCACATTAAGAGGAGCATATCATAGAAAAGTGTACATGAAAGAAAAACAACATTGACCCAACATTGTAAAATTAATGAATGAATGGATGGATAGACAACAATTACTTATCAACCTCCACATGGAGATAAGGGTACTTAAATTTTCCAGTTAGAGGTAGAGAATGTATTCTGATGTTGCCTGGCTCCAGGCTGGTCTCAAACTCAGGTGGAACACATACAGTTGCTCCAGAAGGGAATACTTCTTTCTTTCTGGACACATTTTCTAAATGCTTCTTTATGTAGAGTTATCAAGAAAATTGGCACTCTAGTTTATAATTATTATAGTTACAAAGGATATAAAATTTTGACCCAAGAATTAATAAGAACTGAAGAATAACAAAACATGCTGAATGGTAGGGTTGACATTGGATAATGACAAAGATAACGGATTAGGAAATCAGAGCCCTGGTTTTGTTTCCTAAAATTTGCTAAAATTTTGCTAACTAGGTATAAAATTTGTGGAAGTGAATTTGCCTCTCTGGGTTTTTTTCCTCATCTATAAAATTAACAGATTCGAATTTATCATCTCTGTGGTTCTCTCCAGTTCTGAATGTCTCTTTCTATACTAAATATGTATTAATCTCCTTTGGACCACCCAAAAGGCACTTTAAATGTCTTTTGGGTCATCTTTATACACTTAATTCATTAATGTGTAGTACCGGTTGGGGATACAGGGTAAGGAGATTCCCTTTCTCAATATCATCTGACCTCTTTATTCTATATAAATAACTTTCAGGGCTTATGCCAGTAATTATTTGTAAGACTAAATACCATCTTTGTATACAGCCCTCTTGGGAGGCTTTCTTCCACTAGCTGTAGGTTTGAGCTACAACCCAATTTATTATAGCATTATGTATTTATAGTAACACCAAGTCACACAGCTACCTGACTTCTAACTATCTCGAGTAGGTCAGTCACAAAACTGGAAAGAATTATTAAGCTAAAACAGTGCTGAGACTTAGGGAAATAGGTGTCAACACGTAGGTATAAGGAGTGTTTGCATTTCTTGCCTTCTCAAATACATCACTTTTTTTAACTGGTTTTACCAAAGTCATTAACTTTGCTCTAGGTTAGTTTCAGCAGGCAGTCTGTCAACTAAGGTTATAAAGAATAGGTTGCAGGTGATTGTGTAACAAATAGACCCCTAAGTATTTGGAAAGTTATATTAAAAAAATAGATCAGATCACAAAGAAAGAAGCAAAAAAGATCTTTTTAATAAAAACATTTGTTTTGATTATTAATATTTAACAAATGCACAAAATTTTAAATAGTCATGAACGGAAGAATGGGAATTAGGTCTCAAGACAAATATGAACTTTTATTAAGTATCTTGAAATCTGAGATACTTCTAGTTATTTCTTATATCTGCACTGATTTCCGGCTGCCACCATTTTTTCTCCATCTATGGTTGTCCATCTTTGTTTGAGCATTTTTCTGAAGATTACAACTTCAAAAGGCTCACATTTATTATTGAGATATTTTAATTCTGTGAATTTCTAGGCTTCTATTTTTCTGGCATCTGTATCTCTATAACTTGCACCACTTTCTCTAGTTCTGCCTAGTACAGTAGAGCTAAGTCAAACCTTTTCTTTTAATTACTTTCTTACCCAAGATAGCATTCAACGTTTTCTCAGCACGTCTTCATATGCCCTATGTTTCTCACATGACAAACGCCCGGTTGCACTCTTCTTATTCTAGACCAGTGGTTCTTAGACCTGACTGAAAATTAGAATTACCTGAAATCTTCTAAGAAATCATAATGTCAAAAAGTCACAGATTTTAACTGGCTCCCTTACCAATGTATAACGGATAATTCACAGAAAAAAAGTGAGCATGTGTTCTATGTGCAAAATACATGGTTCAGAATCCCAGTGACACAAGGAAATTGCTGAATGGTCTTAAGCATGTTGTTTCTTGCCAGTGGACCTCAGGGTCCTCCTGAAGATATAAATATAATCATGTCTTTCTTGCATGACTCATGGAATAGTTGGGACTATTAAACATTCTTTGCAAACTTTAAATCATCATCCAAATGTTATGCTTGTTATCATCATCCATTAAATTTTAGATTTTTTTTGGCTTATGCAACATTTATATCTTGCAGTTCTGGAGGCTGAGAAGTCCAAGATCAAGACACCAGAGGGCAACTTCCTGGTTGTTAAAGGCCATCTTCTAGTAGCATCCACACATTGCCAAGAGAGTCAGTTCTAGTCATTTCTCTCTCTCTCTCTCTCTCTCTCTCTCTCTCTATATATATATATATATATATATATACATTGCATTATAATATATTGCAATTTATTGCTTATATATTATATAGAAACTATTGTATATTATATAAAAGTTTGGGGAATCCCTCCCCAAGTTTTTGGAATAGTTTAAGTAGAAATGATACCAGCACTTCTTTATACATGCGGTAGAATTTGGCTGTGAATCTGTCTGGTCCTGGGCTTTTTGTGGTTGGTAGGATTTTATTACTGATTGAATTTTGAAACTCATTATTGGTCTGTTTAAAGATTACATTTCCTCCTGATTCAGTCTTGGGAGGTTGTATGTGTTCAGTAATTTACCCATTTCTTTATATTATATTATTATATTATATTATATTATATTATATTATATTATATTATATTATATGTATTTTTCCATTCTTTTGAGTATATACTGAATAATAGGATTCCTGGGTCAAATGGTGATCCTGTTTTAAGTTCTTTGAGAAATCACCACACTGCTTTCCACAAACTATAGTATAGTTCAACTTTGAGTATATATATATATACACACACACATACACACACACACACACACACATATATATAGTGTGTGTGTATATATATAACCATGTATAGATAGATAGAAATCTTTTTCTTCATGTGATTTTTTAAAACGTATTTTCGGTTCATGGGTACATGTGCAGTCTGTGGAGGTTTGTCATATGGGTAAACTGCATGTCAAAGGGGTTTGGTGTACAGATTTTTCTATCCACCAGGACTAAACATAGTTTCTATCAGTTAGTGTATTGATCCTCTCCCTCCTCCCACCCTCTGCCATCAAATAGGCCTTGGTGTTTGTTGTTCCTCTCTTTGCATCCATGTGTTGTCATTGTTTAGTCCCCACTCATACATGAGAAAATGAGATATTTGGTTTTCTGTTCCTGTGTTACTTTGCTTAGGATAATGGTCTCCAGCTTCATCCATGTTTGTACAAAGGATATGATCTTGTTCTTTTTTATAGCTGTGTAGTATTCCATGGTGTATATGTACCACATTTTCTTTATCCAGTCTACCATTGATGGACATTTAGGTTGATTCCATTATTTTGCTATTGTGAATAGTGCTGCAATAAGCATATATGTGAATGTGTCTTTATGATAGAATTATTTCCATTCCTTTCAGTATATACCAAATAATAGGATTCCTGGGTCACATGGTGATATTGTTTCAAGTTCTTTGAGGAATCACCACACTGCTTTCCACAAACTATAGTATAGTTTGACTTTGAATAATGTGATGCCTCCAGCTTTATTCTTTTTGCTTAGGGTTGAACCTATTTACTCCGCTGTTTTGGTTACTGTAGCCTTACAGTATAGTTTGACGTTGGTTAATGTGATGGCTCCAACTTTGTTCTTGTTGTTTAGGGTTGTCTTGGCCATTCAGGCTCTTTTTAAATTTCAGAGGAGTTTTAAAATAGTTTATTCTAATTCTGTGGAGAATATTATTGGCAGTTTGATAGGTATAGCCTTGAATCTGCAAATTGCTTTTGGCAGTATGGCCATTTTAACAGTATTGATCCTATCATGAGCATGAAATGTTTTTCCATTTGTTTGTGTAATCTCTGATTTCTTTGAGCAATGTTTTGTAGTTCTCATTGTAGATATTTTTTACCTCCCTGTTTGACTGTACTCCTAGGTATTTTATACTTTTTTTTTGGCTATCGTGAATGGTATTGTGTTCTTGATTTGTCTGTCAGCTTGGATGTTGTTGGTGTATAGGAAAGCTATTGATTTTCATACATTGATTTTGTATCCTGAAACTTTGCTAAAGTTGTTTATCACATCAGGTATCTTTTGAGCAAAGACTGCGGGGATTTTTAGGTGTAGAATCATATTTTCTGCAAACAGGGATAGTTTGATTTCCTCTTTTCCTGTTTGGATGCCTTTTCTTTATTTTTCTTGCCTGATTGCTTGGGCTATGACTTCCAGTATTATTTTGAATAGGAGTGGTGAGAGAAGGCATGGTTCTCTTTTTCTGGTTTTCAAGGGAAATACTTCCAGCTTTTGTCCTTTCGGTATGATGTTGGTTATGGGTTTGTCATATATGGCTCTTATTATTTTGAGGTATGATCCTTCAAGACCTAGTTTGGCAATGGCTTTTAATATGAATGGATGTTGAATTTTATCAAAATCCATTTCTGAATCTATTGAAATAACATTTTCTAAGTTCAGTTGCTGTAATGAATCACATTTATTGATTTGCACATGTGAAACCAAACTTGCATCCCAGGGATAAAGCCTACTTGATTGTAGTGGATTAGCTTTTTGATGTGCTCCTGGATTTGGTTTGCAAGTACTTTGTTGAGGAGTTTTGTATATGCATTCATCAAGCATATTGACCTGAAGTTTTCTTTTCTGTTGTTGTCTCTGCCGGGTTTTGGTATCAAGATGATGCTGGCCTCATAGAACAAGTTAGGGAGGAGTCCCTCCCCAAGTTTTTGGAATAGTTTAAGTAGAAATGGTACCAGCACTTCTTTATACATGTGGTAGAATTTGGCTGTGAATCTCTCTGGTCCTAGGCTTTTTGTGGTTGGTAGGATTTTATTACTGATTGAATTTTGAAACTCATTATTGGTCTTTTTAAGGATTACATTTCTTCCTGATTCAGTCTTGGGAGGTTGTATGTGTTCAAGAATTTACCCATTTCTTCATCACAGTAGTCTCTGAGGGATATATATGTATATCCCTCAGTGTATGCATATGTGTGTGTGTGTGTGTGTGTGTGTGTATAGTATATCTGAGGGATATAAATAGTATATATTTATTATAGTATAAATTATATACTATTTATATATAATATAAATAGTAGAAAACAGCACATATACAACTTGCGTGTGTGTGTTTTTGTTTTGTTTTGTTTTGTTTTTGTTTGTTTGTTTTTTTGTTTTTGTTTTTTTGAGACAAAGTCTCTCACTGTCACCTGGACTCTAATGAAATGGTGCTATCTTGGCTTACTGCAACCTCCGCCTCCTGGGTTCAAGTGATTCTCCTGCCTCAGCCTCACGAGTAGCTGGGATTACAGGCGTCCACCACCAAGCCCAGCTAATTTTTAGTAGAGATGGGGTTTCACTGTGTTGGCCAGGCTGGTCTTGAACTCCTGACCTTGTGATCCTCCACCCACCTCGGCCTCCCAAAGTGCTGGGATTACAGGCAATGAGCCACCACACCCAACCAGGATTTTGTGTTTCTGTGGCATCAGTGGTAATATCCCCTTTGTCATTTTTGAATTTTTATTTGGATCTTCTCTCTTTTTTTTCTTTATTAGTCTAGCTAGTGGTCTATCAACTTATCTTATTAATTTTTTCAAAGAACCAACTCCATGATTCACTGAACTTGTGTATGGCTTTTACTATTTCAGTTTTCTTCAGTTCAGCTTTGATTTTGGTTATTTCCTGTCTGCTAGCTTTGGGGTTGGTTTGCTCTTGTTTCTCTAATTACTCTAGTTGTGATTTTAGGTTATTAATTTCTAACTTTTCAATGTGGACATTTGGTGCTATAAACTTCCCTCTTGTCACTGCCTTAGCTGAGTCCCAGAGATTCTAGTATGTTGTATCTTAAGACTGCTTTTCAAAATTCTCATTGTCCACAGCTTACTCAATATATGTCCCAACATCTGTAATCTTTTCTTGTCTAGCTTTGATATATTTGTCTCCTCTTCTTTGCTTATCCTAGCAAATAAAATCACCACACACCTCAAAATATACATATTTATGGAGAATCAGTAAAAAGAATTTTTAAAATTTACATTTTTAAATGTTCAATTTAGCTCCACCATCACTATACTGCCATTACTTCTTTTAGAGTGTGTGCACATAAAACGATATTTATCTTTAACTATTTTTATGCATTTTGTGTCAGTGAAGAGTCAGAATATCATTCTACAATCAGGAGAAAATATTTCTAGTTATTGCTCGAGCATGACAGTAGCTAGCTCTGTGGCCTTATGAAATTACAGTGTTGGAAAAGAATAAATAAGCACACACATATATGATAAATGCTATTCATCTCTTGGGAGAATTATTTATAATTATAAAAAACTTTGAACATTAAGAAAAATATTTAGGTTATATTATTTACACATTTAGTTTATATTTTTTAATTTATAAAGGTGGCAATAAGGAAGGTTATCTCTTCTTCAAAACTCTGATGTTGAAGTTCAGAAGGCTGTGAAACAAGGTGTATATGTGCTGGTTTCTACTATGACCTAGAATAGTATATTGAATATATGGTCAATGTTTCTGACACACTAAAATATCTGTTTTAATATAGAAAAAATTAATGTAATGGGATGTTATTTTTAAGTCAGGAAAATTGGGAGTACCTATAAATCCAGTTTTTCAGTTAACATCTTTATATATTCAGGTTTTTAAACTATCTTTTTTTAATTTGATAATATTGGATAAATATATCTGTTTTTAATCAAATTTGGTAATTGTTTGTAGTTTTATATAAAATTGTCTATTTAAAGAACAAAAACAATCTTGTATTTTTCACATTGCAGTTGTTTAACATACTCCATTAACAGTGAAAACATATATATGCTATTATATTTTCAAAGAAAATATGACTGTCATACCATTATAATTTTTCCCAAGAAAAAATTAACTGTGAAGGTTTCTTTTTATTCCAATCCCAGTGAAAGTACAATTCCAGTCATACATCAAGTCTTATAGCACAGTATATTTTGTTCCTGCTATTTTTTTATTGTTATTTACAAACTTGAAAACTTGATTTAAGAAAATACGGAGCTAACATTATTTATTCCTAGAGGTTCTCTTACCTCTTAGTTATCTTATTTTAACTTGAGCTATAATTACATTTATTTATGCTCATGATCTGAAATAATCAAGTCAATAATGTTCACACTCCTTTACCAAGTAAAACTAAAATGCAGTGATATTTAGACACATACACTGGAGTGTTTTGGAGTATAAACTAATGTCACTTGTCTTAATTTGAAAATGTATTCAAAAGTTCAATTTTTACAGAATTTTCTCTAATCTGTATTATTTTGATATTATAGTTTTAAATTTCTTACCACTGAAGAATACTGATGATGCAGGCAGATGCGAAATATCTATTCCTTGATTTCTCTGTTACTATTGTGCTCCCCACTCTCCTTCCAGGCTTGAGAGTACCAATCAAGCTGGGGCTGAGTGAGCAAGGACAGTAATAGGATAGGCCATGAGAGGCTCTGTTTCATATGCCCATACAGGTTATTGAAATATTTTGGCTTTCCGTCTAAGTTTGGAATACCTGGAAAGTTTAAACAAAGTTATGCCATGGGCAGATTTACATTTTAGAAGGATAATACTAGATACTGAGTTAAGAATGAATTATGGGCTGTCAAAAGGGGAAACAAAGAAGCCGATTAGAAGGCTATCACAATCATACACATACAAACTGATGGTAACCTGGGCTGTTTGTAGCGATAGAAATGAATAGGTGAAAATGTTATAAGAATAGATCCAGGAATATTATTCAGAAATAAAGAAAAAGTATCTACGGATATATGCAACAACATGGCTATATCTTGGAAACATTGTCCTCGGTGAAAAAAAGCCACATGAAAAAGAATAAATGTTATTCCATTTATGTAAAATTCTAGAACAGGGAAAATAAGAGTGACAACAAAGCAGATCAGTGATTTCCTGGGACCAGGGAAGGGAATATGACCTAGCCATGAAGGTGAATGAGAGAACTTTTGGAACGGATGGAAACATTCTAAAACCTCCACATGATGGTGATTTCTCACGAAAATGTTCACTTAATTGTATGGATGTGATTATATATAAATTATACTTCAATGAAGCTGTAATGGAGAAAATAGTACATCCAATAAAATTTGCTGACAGAAGCAGTGTATGAGACAAAAAATATGGCAAAACAAAAACTTTACATTTTTGGCCCCAGCTCCTGGTAGAAACTCATATGATATGCAGAAGACAATAGTAAGATGAGGTTTCGATGAAGGATTTCAGTTTTGGATGTGTTAAATGTTAAATCTTCAGTACATACCCACGTGGAGATGCCAATTAGGCCATTTAGTATATCAATCTTGTTTTAATGGAGTAGTATAGCCTAGAAATGCATATTTAGGTCTTACCAGTATATATAGAATCCAAAGCCATAAAACTGGGAGAGAACAACATTCTCTATCAATGAATGTTGATATAGAAGAGATGTAGTGCACTAGAATAATTTCCAAATCAAATTATTCTATTATTTATCATTTCTATTTAAATGTATATAACCCATCCTTAGCCCCCCATCTTAACTATAGGAAAAATTATTATATTTTGCTATAATTTTCTCATTGCTTGGTTAAACACCTGACTAAAAAAATGTTCATTAGCAGTGACTATGGATTAAATGTGTCTCCTTAATATCACTCAAAACACAAGAAGAAAAGCCTGGCAAACACAAGAAGAAAAGATCCATTTAGTGTCATTATTTTGCAGCTGCAACTGATTTTGAGAAATTGTTTATAATGTGAGAACATAAAATGTGTATTAATTGAAACAGAATCTACTATTTTTCTGTTAGAATAAATTAACAACAAAACTTATTGATTGTTAGGAATAGTGTAAGCTCCTGCTTCCTTTATGGTTTGAGTGGAACACAACTGGAAACTCCTTTGTTTTGCTCTCTTCTCACCTCATCTTGATTGTAGATATCCAGTAACCTGTTGGTCCATTTCTTGAATTTCACTTCTTCATTTTTCATGACCCATAACAGCCAATTCACTTCCTGCCTGATAACACTTTTGTCTTGACTCACCCTTGTTTTATCTGAAACCACTGGCTTTGTTTTAGGTCCCTAAATTTTTAGTAAACAGCTGTTCTCAATTATTATTGTGAAGTTTACCTGGAAACTTTGTTTTGTTTTGTACTGATGAATGGTTCTAATTTTAATAAGGTACTTTTGAATTTATTCTAGTTAGATTGTAAGTTCTTTGTCTTCTCTCATTACTTCAGGAAACTTATTTTGGAAGTTATGATGGTGGCCTGTTCTGAAAAGCCAGTCAAATTTTAGATTTAGATCAACCAATGACTATTAGTTTCATACTAGCCAAGTTGAGAAAGTTTGGATCAATTTTCATTTATAAACTCCATTAATGATTTTCTGAAAGTGTCCTCTTACCACTGATAACATCATGCATCACGGCTGTGATACTTTCCTGAGTTGCTATCAAATTCAAAGCACTGTCAACAGGTAACTGAAAACTCACTGTCAATTCAAACGATTGTTCAATTTATGTTACATATATAGACTTACATTCAGAAATTCATATTTCTGTATGTTGACATGTGTGTATACAAAATACATACATATATGTGTGTAATTCTTTTGCAATCAATCATTGATATTCACCAATATGGATCTTACTTAAATAAGACTCGATTTTTAACTTAAGACTCAAGGACTAGGACTTTTCTTATTCTGCTGTGCAACACTTTGCACTTTCTTCAAATAACATCTCCTTACTCTTTAGTAGGTACTTACTATTGATTATTATAGTGTTTATATGTTGTCACTTCCCCCATTGGATTACCACACAAATTGAAATTGATTTATGTTGAGACTGATAACCAATCAATACTTAGATCTGAAACATAGATGTTGACTAAATCTTCTTAATATTTATGTATTCTTCTTCATTAATTCTTAATACCACATCATTCAGACTTGATAAGTACCATAATAACATCTATTTTGATCTTGTTTCATATTATGAATGTAAATAAAATCAGGTTTTTAATTTGTACTGAATGAATAACTTTGTTAGAATTTTTCACTTTTGAAAAACAAATACAAACAAAGATAAAAGTTAAGCATTATAAATGCTCCTTTCTTCATCAGATATGTTGCTTCTGCATGGTAATTTGCTGGTGAGTCATTTAAAAATTATTCTTCAGATTATATTTACACTTGGTAATTATACGTATCTTCAGATACTCAGTTGCTTTATATTTGGAAAGCTATGAACAATAAGATAGAAACAGTTGCATTACAAACAAACTAGAGAGATTTACAAATGTAAATCAAGCTGTTACTAATGCTAAGAAACATTTTGATTAAAATAATGAAGTAGAAGATTAATGATATTTAAACAATGTCCTGTTTTAAGCTATTACTGTTTTTAATGTACTTACATATATATTCAGGGCTTACATAATAATTTATCATTTATCACTAAAAACTGAAAAAAATTGTTGGGGCTGTGGAAAAAGGACATTAGGAATACATTCTTTCTTAAAAATCACTGAACTATTTATTGCAGATAGTGAATATATCTTCCCAATGGATGTTAAACATAATTAAATTTCCATTTTTTATTGAAGAATTACCACACACACACGCATATAACATACAAAGAAGAGAATGCACACACACACACACACACACAAATGCTATAATGTAACAACAATCAGTGCACCCACATTTTCAAAGTATTTGCACCATTTTAATCACCCAAACTTATCTAAATGATTGCTATAAAAGCTACAATCTTTGATAGCCTAGTAGATTTAGCCGTGGTGTGAAATATTATCTCTAGATTTATGCTAATTGGGTTTGTAATTGATGAAACATTATGTCCTTAATCATCTAATTTTAGGAAATTAAATGGGAGGTCATTTAAGTTAAAATTTAGTAAACTAAGTTATGGATCTTTCAATTACTTAAGGCATATTACCTGCCTTTGAGGAAAATAAAAGTTTCTTTCTACTGTATCATTAGAAGTTTGTTTTTTTTTTTTTTTTTCTTAATGCTAATCATCACTCCCCATCAGAGAAATGCAAATCAAAACCACAATGAGATACCATCTCACACCAGTTAGAATGGCAGTCATTAAAATGTCAGGAAACAACAGGTGCTGGAGAGGATGTGGAGAAATAGGAACACTTTTACACTGTTGGTGGGACTGTAAACTAGTTCAACCATTGTGGAAAACAGTGTGGCGATTCCTCAAGGATCCAGAACTAGAAATACCATTTGACCCAGCCATCTCATTACTGGGTATATATCCAAAGGATTATAAATCATGCTGCTATAAAGACACATGCACACGAATGGTTATTGTGGCACTATTCACAATAGCAAAGACTTGGAATCAACCCAAATGTCCATCAGTGACAGACTGGATTAAGAAAATGTGACACATATACACCATGGAATACTATACAGCCATAAAAAGGATGAGTTCCTGTCCTATGCAGGGACATGGATGAAACTGGAAACCATCATTCTCAGCAAAGTAACACAAGAAGAAAAAACCAAACACCACATGTTCTCACTCATAAGTGGGAGTTGAACAATGAGAACACATGGACACAGGGAGGGGAACATCACACACCAGGGCCTGTTGGGGGGTGGGGGGCTGGGAGAGGGATAGCACTAGGAGAAATACCTAATGTAAATGATGAGTTGGTAGGTGTAGCAAACCAACATGGCACATGTATACCTATGTAACAAACCTGCACATTGTGCACATGTACCCCAGAACTTAAAGTATAATAAAAAAATCAAAAATCAAAAAAATGAATAAATAAGTAAAACAATATGGAGATTCTCAAAGGACTAAATATAGAACTACTATTCAACCCAGTAATCCCAGTGCTTGGTATCTACCCAAAAAGAA
The DNA here is from genome assembly GCF_007565055.1 of Rhinopithecus roxellana. NCBI lineage: Eukaryota > Metazoa > Chordata > Mammalia > Primates > Cercopithecidae > Rhinopithecus > Rhinopithecus roxellana. Next base: position 127,600,025 of record NC_044551.1, on the reverse strand, counting down.
ATAAATAATTCTATAAAAAAGACATCTGCAGTCATATATTTATCACAGTGCTATTCACAATGACAAAGTCATGGAACCAACATAAGTATCCACCAACAGTTGAATGGATAAAGAAAATGTGGGTATATATGTTTGGAATACTATATAGCCATAAAAAATAATTTAATCATGTCCTTTGCAGCAACATGGAGTTTGAGGCCATTATTCTAAGTGAAATATCTCAGAGGCAGAAAATCAAATATCATATGTTCTTACCTGTAAATGTGAGCTAAACAATGAGTACACATGGACATAAAGATAGAGATAATAGTCTTTGGGGACTCCAAAAGGGTGAAGAATAGGAGGTGGGTGAGAGTTGAAAAATTACCTATTGAGTACTATGTTCAATATTTTGGTGATGGGTACATTAGAAGCCCAATCACCACCATTATGCATGTAATACCCATATAACAAACAAACACATGAATTCCCTAAATATAACATGAAAAATAAAAATATGTAAAAGAGTTTAAATGCTTTACGTATATTTGATCATATGAAAAATGGCACTTTTATTTTTAAAAAGTACTTCAAAGCTTATTTTCAACAAAGTCTAAACAATATGTTTGACAATAAATAATATTTTAGGACATATTAATTAATCAATTATTGAGCACCTTCAGGAAAGAAGGTGTTCTAGCAAAGAACACAGATAATTTCAGTAGAAATTATGATAGTGTGATAAGAGCCAATGCATGGGAAATATTTGATGTTATAGGAGAATAAATAGCTCATCTAATCTAATATAAATCTCAACTACTGTAATTCTCTTACTACCAGCATTAGCATCATCTAGAATATTGTTAGAAATACTAAAATTTCAGTTTCAACCCCATACATACTGAATGTAAATCTTCATGTTAACAAGATTCTCATATTATTTTAATTTACGTTAACGTTTAAGACAAGCATTAGGGAAAATTACTCAGAGAAAGTGGCATTACAAATTAACTCCCAAATGACAAGGTGGTTAGCTTGTGAAAATTAAAAGTAAAATACATTGGAAACAGAGAAATGAGTGTACCCAAAACCAAGTCTATAGCTTAGGTTGTAGGTTGGATAGAGAAGACATTCAGGAAAAACTAAGACAATTTCAATTTTACGTTTGATGTGCTCGTGAAACATGTTGTATGGGTAGATGTTGAAAGGGAAGACAGGCTTACAAGTCGAGACCAGGGATTTGGTCTCTGCTGGACCATTGACTTGAGGATTGGTGGTATATTGATAGTAACCAAAGTCATGTAAGTGGGAAGGATTGCCCAAGGAAAATATGTAAGGTGAAAAGAAAAGAAGGCCTTGGGCATAGTCTTTGGAAATACCAACTATTGAAAGATGCCAGCAAATGAGACTGAAAAGAGCAGCCAAAGATGAAACAAGAAAGTCAGAACCATATGTGGATGGAGAAACCACAGGAAAAGATGTCTTAGGAGTAAGGACTCAGTTTGTAATACCGTCTTAGTTTGGAATCTCCTAGTAACAGAGCCTAATAAAAGAATTTGGGGTGGGTAATTTATTGAGGAAGAGATTTAAGAATCAGGATTAGGAAACAGGAGTAGTAAGACAATGTGCATTAGCCCATTTTTACGCTGCTGATAAAGACATACCCGAGACTGGGAAGAAAAAGAGGTTTACTTGGACTTATAGTTCCACATGGCTAAGAATGCTTCAGAATCATGACAGGAGGAGAAAGGCATTTCTTATTTGGTGACGGCAAAAGAAAATGAGGAGGAAGCAAAAGCAGAAACCCCTGATAAACCTATCAGATCTCATGAGACTTATTCACTATCACAAGAATAGCACAGAAAAGACTGGCCCCCATGATTTAATTACCACTTCCTGGGTCCCTCCCACAACATATGGGAATTCTGAGAGATACAATTCAAGTTGAGATTTGAATGTAGACACAGCCAAACCGTATCACCATGAAAAAGGTAAATCTAATGAAAGATATATTATTGAGGGTTTTTTTTTAGTTGTAGGCAATTGGGGCTGAGTCCTACTGACACTCTCTGAGGAGCTGTGTAGAATGAATCTTATACTTGTTTCTCTGAAGGATAGGGGCTGTTATTAATCTAGATACTCCAGTCCCTCACTGGTTGAACGTTGCCTTCTGTGGTGTAACGTACACCTCTCCTCACCCCCCAAAAAGTTCATGCAACTGTAGGTTGAGCTGAGCAAGTTTTCCAGAGTTCCCGGAGAGCCCTGATGCAAAAATCCTGAGATGGACTTTCCACCATTGGTACAGTTGAGGTCAGAGGTGGGTCAGCTTGCAAGGATAGAGGTGTTGCATGGGACATCAATAGTGTTAACCACTGGTGTTCAGTACTATTCAGATAACAAATATATATAAATATATATATATATATGTATGATATATATTCAGATCACAAATATATATATATATATTTGTGAAATATCTAATTAAGTATCATGATAGTAATCAGGAAATAATGGAAATGTGAGAGTATTATTAGTGAAATAGAAGGAATGGAAGCTTTAATTAAAGGTTTTAATGAGAAGTAGAAAGTTAGATAATGAATGAAAGTAGACCACACTTTCAAGAAATTGGTTGAGAAAGGAGCGAAGAAAAATAGTTTGGTAAGTAGAGGGCTACTTGTGATTAATAGAGAGTCATTTATTGATGACAAGAATGTCATGCAATAAATAAGAGCACAGAGTCTGAAGCCATATTCCCTGGATTCAAATCCTGGCTTCAGCACTAATTAGCTGTGTGACTTTATACAAGTTATTTAGATTATCTGTACCTCAATTTCATTATCTGTAAAATGAAGATAATGATAGCAATCTCTTAATGTTGTTGTGAGGATTAAGTAGGTAATTATGAGTAAAAGGTTTAGTCGAGTGTCAGGAAAATAGCATTTAATATCCAAGGGTTAGATATGGTTATGATTTTAATTATTGTAACTGGACATTCAAACACAGCTGAAAGAGTAGCTTTAAATGGAATGAGAAACACTTCTTTCATTGTTTATAAGAGAAATAAGGACAGAAGGAGAAAAAATAGGTTTCTCTCTAAATGAGTTAGTAGATATTCTTAAGTAAAAGCTTCTGTTTCTTTTTGAATTTCTATGTAAAGTCATCTTCTGTGAGTGAAAGAAACTGTTGAGGGAAGGAAATAGGAAAGTTGAGACAGCATAAAATGCTTTAAATGGTTCAATTAAAAAAAAATGGAAGAGTGATTGAGTTAACCACGGTAGGCATGTTGTATCAGTCTATACTCTTGTTCAGTTCAGGGCCAGATCATTTCCCTACACACAGATACACACACACACACACACACACACACAAACAAATACACCAAGCAAAACTATAGTAATAAAGTTTAAAGTCATTTAGAGCAGGAAAACTAAAGGATTTTAAAAATATTCAAGCATACATTTAGCTGGGTTACAATGGTTATAATGATTGTTTCTACTTCTACCAATCATCTAATGCTTGACTCTTACTCCATAATTACAAATAAATTAACATACTAAAGATGTTTTAGATGGACAATTTACTTGCTTTGTAATCAAAGATTTTCTTCTAATTGCTAAATACACTAAAGTCTCATCATCACTGTTTTTTTCAATTACATGCTTAGTTAAGTCTTAAACAGCGTTAAATTGACTTTTCAAAAACAATGCTCAACCTGGCCATTTTCAAATAAAAACATAATAATAATAATTGATAAATGAAAAACTATGTAGTGTAAATAACTTCCAAGTTCTTTTGAATCCTGAATTTTTACACAGATGAAAGTATAGTTTCTTGTGAAATATCTGAATGGATAGCTAAGTTCCATAAGCAAGAAAGCAAATGTTTATTTATGTTGGAAGAGGTTATTCTGAATGGAAGAATAACAAATTTTACTTGTAATATTTTCTACAAATATTTTAAAATTACATTGGGTTGGGGCCAGGCAAGGTGGCTCATACCTGTAATCCCAGCACTTTGGGAGGCCAAGGCAGGTGGAACACCTAAGGTCAGGAATTCAAGACCAGTCTGACCAACATGGTGAAACTCAGTCTCTACTGAAAATACAAAATGAGCTGGGCATAGCGGTGCATTCCTGTAATCCCAGCTTCGGCTGAGGCAGGAGAATAGCTAGAACCCAGGAGGCCGAAGTTGCAGTGACCAGTCTGACCAACATGGTAAAACCCTGCTCTACTGAAAATACAAAATGAGCTCAGCATGGTGGTGCATGCCTGTAATCTCAGCTATGGCTGATGAAGGAGAATCGCTAGAACCCGGGAAGCTGAGGTTGCAGTGAGCCAAGACCGTTCCATTGCACTCCAGCCTGGGCATCAAGAGTGAAACTCTATCTCAGAGAAAAACAAAACAAAACAAACAAAATAAAATTACATTCAGTTGGAATTTTGACTGTTTTCCACGCAAAGTAGATACGTATTTTATTTCAAAAAAGCTTTTCTATATTTTGAGAGCTAAAGAATTCATTATTCCATAGAAAAATCTACGTTTTGTTACCCAGCTTTCCAAAAAAGGAAATATAAAATGAAGATAAAATAGGAGTATCTGACTCAAAATTCTGCTAAAAAGCAAACAAATCTCTAAACCACCTGCTTTCCTTCATTTGTGATTTTCCTTTAGTTTTTTTTTTTTTTTTTTTTTTCATTTGTTTTATTGAAAATCAAATTCAGGAATATTTCATGTTATTTTTATGATTATATGACTTACTATGTAAAGACTATGCAACTTAAAACTTTTTCATAAAATAACCAGTGACACATTTTTGCTAAGAAAAAAAAAAATCTCAAAGATATGCATTGAAGGTGTTGCTGTATTTATAGCATAGTTCTTGAAAATAATTCAGGGGGCGGAGCAAGATGGCCGAATAGGAACAACTCCAGTCTCCAACTCCCAGCGCGAGCGACACAGAAGACCGGTGATTTCTGCATTTTCAACTGAGGTACTGGGGTCATCTCACTAGGGAGTGCCGGACAATCAGTGCTGGTCAGCTGCGGCAGCTTGACCAGCGAGAGCTGAAGCAGGGCGAGGCATCGCCTCACCTGGAAGCGCAAGGGGGAAGGGGATCCGTTTTCCTAGCCAGGGGAACTGAGACACACAACACCTGGAAAATCGGGTAACTCCCACCCCAATACTGCACTGTAAGCATACAGGCACACCAGGAGAATATATCCCACACCTGGCCGGGAGGGTCCCACGCCCACGAAGCCTCCCTCACTGCTAACACAGCAGTCTGCCGCGATCTATCCGCAAGACAGCAGCGAGGCTGGAGGAGGGGCGCCCGCCATTGCTGAGGCTTAAGTAGGTAAACAAAGCCGCTGGGAAGCTCGAACTGGGTGGAGCTCACAGCAGCTCAAGGAAGCCTGCCTGTCTCTGTAGTCTCCACCTCTGGGGACAGCGCACAGCTGAAGACCAACAGGGGAAGTAGCGGGAGCCGGTGCAGACGCGAACGACTCTGTCTGACAGCTTTGGGGAGAGCCGCGGATCTCCCAACGCGGAGGTTGAGATCTGAGAACGGACAGACTGCCTGCTCAGGTGTGTCCCTGACCCCTGAGTAGCCTAGCTGGGAGAAATCCCCCACTAGGGGCAGTCTGACACCCCACACCTCACAGGGTGGAGTACACCCCTGAGAGGACACTTCCAAAGGAAGGATCAGACAGGTACACTCGCTGTTCAGCAATATTCTATCTTCGGCAACCTCTGCTGCTGATACCCAGGCAAACAGGGTCTGGAGTGGACCTCAAGCAATCTCCAACAGACCAACAGAGAGTCCTTCTGACTGTCAGAAGGAAAACTATCAAACAGGAAGGACACCTATACCAAAACCCCATCAGTTCGTCACCACCATCAAAGACCAGAGACAGATAAAACCACAAAGATGGGGAAGAAGCAGGGCAGAAAAGCTGGAAATTCAAAAAATAAGAGCGCATCTCCCCCTGCAAAGGAGCGCAGCCCATCACCAGCAACGGATCAAAGCTGGTCAGAGAATGACTTGGACGAGAGGAGAGAAGAAGGCTTCAGTCCATCAAACTTATCAGAGCTAAAGGAGGAATTACGTACCCAGCGCAAAGAAACTAAAAATCTTGAAAAAAGAGTGGAAGAATTGACAGCTAGACTCATTAATGCAGAGAAGATCATAAACGAAATGACAGAGATGAAAACCATGACACGAGAAATACGTGACAAATGCACAAGCTTCAGTAACCGACTCGATCAACTGGAAGAAAGAGTATCAGCGATTGAAGATCAAATGAATGAAATGAAGCGAGAAGAGAAACCAAAAGAAAAAAGAAGAAAAAGAAATGAGCAAAGCCTGCAAGAAGTATGGGATTACGTAAAAAGACCAAATCTACGTCTGATTGGGGTGCCTGAAAGTGAGGGGGAAAATGGAACCAAGTTGGAAAACACTCTTCAGGATATCATCCAGGAGAACTTCCCCAACCCAGTAGGGCAGGCCAACATTCAAATTCAGGAAATACAGAGAACGCCACAAAGATACTCCTCGAGAAGAGCAACTCCAAGACACATAATTGCCAGATTCACCAAAGTTGAAATGAAGGAAAAAATCTTAAGGGCAGCCAGAGAGAAAGGTCGGGTCACCCACAAAGGGAAGCCCATCAGACTAACAGCAGATCTCTCGGCAGAAACTCTACAAGCCAGAAGAGAGTGGGGGCCAATATTCAACGTTCTTAAAGAAAAGAATTTTCAACCCAGAATTTCATATCCAGCCAAACTAAGTTTCATAAGTGAAGGAGAAATAAAATCCTTTACAGATAAGCAAATGCTTAGAGATTTTGTCACCACCAGGCCTGCCTTACAAGAGACCCTGAAGGAAGCCCTAAACATGGAAAGGAACAACCGGTACCAGCCATCGCAAAAACTTGGCAAAATGTAAAGACCATCGAGGCTAGGAAGAAACTGCATCAACTAACGAGCAAAATAACCAGTTAATATCATAATGGCAGGATCAAGTTCACACATAACAATATTAACCTTAAATGTTAATGGACTAAATGCTCCAATTAAAAGACACAGACTGGCAAACTGGATAAAGAGTCAAGACCCATCAGTCTGCTGAATTCAGGAGACCCATCTCACATGCAGAGACATACATAGGCTCAAAATAAAGGGATGGAGGAAGATCTACCAAGCAAATGGAGAACAAAAAAAAGCAGGGGTTGCAATCCTAGTCTCTGATAAAACAGACTTTAAACCATCAAAGATCAAAAGAGACAAAGAAGGCCATTACATAATGGTAAAGGGATCAATTCAACAGGAAGAGCTAACTCTCCTAAATATATATGCACCCAATACAGGAGCACCCAGATTCATAAAGCAAGTCCTTAGAGACTTACAAAGAGACTTAGACTCCCATACAATAATAATGGGGGACTTCAACACTCCGCTGTCAACATTAGACAGATCAACGAGACAGAAAGTTAACAAGGATATCCAGGAATTGAACTCATCTCTGCACCAAGCGGACCTAATAGACATCTATAGAACTCTCCACCCCAAATCAACAGAATATACATTCTTCTCAGCACCACATCGCACTTATTCCAAAATTGACCACATAATTGGAAGTAAAGCACTCCTCAGCAAATGTAAAAGAACAGAAATTATAACAAACTGTCTCTCAGACCACAGTGCAATCAAACTAGAACTCAGGACTAAGAAACTCAATCAAAACCGCTCAACTACATGGAAACTGAACAACCTGCTCCTGAATGACTACTGGGTACATAACGAAATGAAAGCGGAAATAAAGATGTTCTTTGAAACCAATGAGAACAAAGATACAACATACCAGAATCTCTGGGACACATTTAAAGCAGTGTGTAGAGGGAAATTTATAGCACTAAATGCCCACAAGAGAAAGCAGGAAAGATCTAAAATTGACACTCTAACATCACAATTAAAAGAACTAGAGAGGTAAGAGCAATCACATTCAAAAGCTAGCAGAAGGCAAGAAATAACTAAGATCAGAGCAGAACTGAAGGAGATAGAGACACAAAAAACCCTCCAAAAAATCAATGAATCCAGGAGTTGGTTTTTTGAAAAGATCAACAAAATTGACAGACCGCTAGCAAGGCTAATAAAGAAAAAAAGAGAGAGGAATCAAATAGATGCAATAAAAAATGATAAAGGGGATATCACCACTGACCCCACAGAAATACAAACTACCATCAGAGAATACTATAAACGCCTCTACGCAAATCAACTAGAAAATCTAGAAGAAATGGATAATTTCCTGGACACTTACACTCTCCCAAGGCTAAACCAGGAAGAAGTTGAATCCCTGAATAGACCAATAGCAGGCTCTGAAATTGAGGCAACAATTAATAGCCTACCCACCAAAAAAAGTCCAGGACCAGATGGATTCACAGCTGAATTCTACCAGAGGTACAAGGAGGAGCTGGTACCATTCCTTCTGAAACTATTCCAATCAATAGAAAAAGAGGGAATCCTCCCTAACTCATTTTATGAGGCCAACATCATCCTGATACCAAAGCCTGGCAGAGACACAACAAAAAAAGAGAATTTTAGACCAATATCCCTGATGAACATTGATGCAAAAATCCTCAATAAAATACTGGCAAACCGGATTCAGCAGCACATCAAAAAGCTTATCCACCATGATCAAGTGGGCTTCATCCCTGGGATGCAAGGCTGGTTCAACATTCGCAAATCAATAAACGTAATCCAGCATATAAACAGAACCAAAGACAAGAACCACATGATTGTCTCAATAGATGCAGAAAAGGCTTTTGACAAAATTCAACAGCCCTTCATGCTAAAAACGCTCAATAAATTCGGTATTGATGGAAGGTACCTCAAAATAATAAGAGCTATTTATGACAAACCCACAGCTAATATCATACTGAATGGGCAAAAACTGGAAAAATTCCCTTTGAAAACTGGCACAAGACAGGGATGCCCTCTCTCACCACTCCTATTCAACATAGTGTTGGAAGTTCTGGCTAGGGCAATCAGGCAAGAGAAAGAAATCAAGGGTATCCAGTTAGGAAAAGAAGAAGTCAAATTGTCCCTGTTTGCAGATGACATGATTGTATATTTAGAAAACCCCATCGTCTCAGCCCAAAATCTCCTTAAGCTGATAAGCAACTTCAGCAAAGTCTCAGGATACAAAATTAATGTGCAAAAATCACAAGCATTCTTATACACCAGCAACAGACAAGCAGAGAGCCAAATCAGGAATGAACTTCCATTCACAATTGCTTCAAAGAGAATAAAATACCTAGGAATCCAGCTTACAAGGGATGTAAAGGACCTCTTCAAGGAGAACTACAAACCACTGCTCAGTGAAATCAAAGAGGACACAAACAAATGGAAGAACATACCATGCTCATGGATAGGAAGAATCAATATCGTGAAAATGGCCATACTCCCCAAGGTTATTTATAGATTCAATGCCATCCCCATCAAGCTACCAATGACTTTCTTCACAGAATTGGAAAAAACTGCTTTAAAGTTCATATGGAACCAAAAAAGAGCCCGCATTGCCAAGACAATCCTAAGTCAAAAGGACAAAGCTGGAGGCGTCACGCTACCTGACTTCAAACTATACTCCAAGGCTACAGTAACCAAAACAGCATGGTACTGGTACCAAAACAGAGCTATAGACCAATGGAACAGATCAGAGTCCTCAGAAATAATACCGCACATCTACAGCCATCTGATCTTTGACAAACCTGAGAGAAACAAGAAATGGGGAAAGGATTCCCTATTTAATAAATGGTGCTGGGAAAATTGGCTAGCCATAAGTAGAAAGCTGAAACTGGATCCTTTCCTTACCCCTTATACGAAGATTAATTCAAGATGGATTAGAGACTTAAATGTTAGACCTAATACCATAAAAACCCTAGAAGAAAATCTAGGTAGTACCATTCAGGACATAGGCATGGGCAAGGACTTCATGTCTAAAACACCAAAAGCAACGGCAGCAAAAGCCATAATTGACAAATGGGATCTAATTAAACTAAAGAGCTTTTGCACAGCAAAAGAAACTACCATCAGAGTGAACAGGCAACCTACAGAATGGGAGAAAATTTTTGCAACCTACTCATCTGACAAAGGGCTAATATCCAGAATCTACAAAGAACTCAAACAAATATACGAGAAAAAAACAAACAACCCCATCAAAAAGTGGGGAAAGGATATGAACAGACATTTCTCAAAAGAAGATATTCATACAGCCAACAGACACATGAAAAAATGCTCATCATCACTGGCCATCAGAGAAATGCAAATCAAAACCACAATGAGATACCATCTCACACCAGTTAGAATGGCAATCATTAAGAAGTCAGGAAACAACAGGTGTTGGAGAGGATGTGGAGAAATAGGAACACTTTTACACTGTTGGTGGGATTGTAAACTAGTTCAACCATTATGGAAAAGAGTATGGCAATTCCTCAAGGATCTAGAACTAGATGTACCATATGACCCAGCCATCCCACTACTGGGTATATACCCAAAGGATTATAAATTAGTCTACTACAAAGACACATGTACACGTATGTTTATTGCGGCACTATTCACAATAGCAAAGACTTGGAATCAACCCAAATGTCCATCTGTGACAGACTGGATTAAGAAAATGTGGCCCATATACACCATGGAATACTATGCAGCCATAAAAAAGGATGAGTTTGCGTCCTTTGTAGGGACATGGATGCAGCTGGAAACCATCATTCTTAGCAAACTATCACAAGAAGAGAAAACCAAACACCGCATGTTCTCACTCATAGGTGGGAACTGAACAATGAGATCACTTGGACTCGGGAAGGGGAACATCACACACTGGGGTCTATCATGGGGAGGGGGGGGGGGAGGAGGGAGGGATTGCATTGGGGAGTTATACATGATATAAATGATGAATTGATGGGTGCTGACGAGTTGATGGGTGCAGCACACCAACATGGCATAAGTATACATATGTAACAAACCTGCACGTTATGCACATGTACCCTAGAACTTAAAGTATAATAAAAAAAAAAAAAAAAAAAAAATTCAATCTTGCTGCAAAAATTCTAGAAATAATAAACAAATTAGCATATTACCCAGCTTTTCTATATGAATTTATGTATTTTTATGTAGGATAATAAAGAGAATTTATGGCTTCAATTGCTAAAATTAAGATAGATTAGTCATAAACCCAATGATAATTTACTTAAACATAAAAAAGTTAAAAGGAAAGTTGATTGTTGGTCTTTGATGAGCAAACAATTTTAAATATTTTCTTATTATTTATTATTATTTGTCAAATTACATTTAAAACACATGTAGTCACTGGAATATAAAATTTACAGTTTTCTTTTTTTTATTCTGTAAGAAAAATAGTCTCTTCAGAGACCATTTTGGCATTGCTGTGTTTATATTGAGAATGAGGCATATATTTTTACTCAACTGGATTTTTAACCTGTTTGCTTTTTAATGATTTTTCTAATAATTACCATTTATTATTTATCACATAACATACATTCAGTATCACTACTAATTCTCACAGCACCCAGTATGTTAGATATTATCATCTCAAATTGACATATAAAAAAACTGAAAAACTGAAAAGTTAAAATATATATATATATACTCAAAGTAAAAAGTCAAGAATATAGTGTAGATTAAACACTGACACCACTGGTTCCAGCACTCATGGAGTCTTACAATGCCAATAAAACTTAATGTGGTCAATTAAGATACTCAGATATTTTTATATTGACACTCAGATATGTGTAAACACCCTTGAAATCATAACACATTTTCATGCATGTTTATTTTGGCAAATGAAGGTCTATAGCTTTCATCTGATGCTATAGGTTGTCCTAGAAATAAAGTTTAAAGAAGCTCTATAGTGTAGCCTACTTTCAAATAGCTAATTAATATGGCATTTATGATTTATTTGAACATGGAAATTAATTCCATCACTCACCAAAAAGTCTTTTGCCTTTTTAAAAAACCTATTAACTTGTGTTTCACAAAAATAATAGATGGTGTGTATTGATGCCAATGTACATATAGATACCCCACAGGCAAGACTCTACTGTGGGCATGTGCTACACTGTAAAATTATCTTGAGATGTTATAAATCAGGTGATACATACATATATATATATAGATAGATATAGATATAGATATTTTGATGCTTCCTAAAAGTAAAAAGTTAACTTCTTATAGGCAGTGTTTTATAGATTGGAGACATGGGGTTAGAATCATGAACTTAAAGTTCCATCTGATTTGATGAGTAATTATTAATAATTTGGTATTTTTCAATTTATGTGATTTGCTCTTCTAATACAATGGGAAGTACAGCTTCTTATCCCTGTCTTCCAGGAATGTGAAGTGCATAAAATTATTCCTGAAGACCTGTAATTTGACTCTATAACACAAACTGGTAATAGATTAATAGCAAAAAAGGGCATACAAATGTTATCTGCACATGTATGTACAGGAGTCATACAAAATATGAAAACTCAAAGAAATGCCAGATCATTGATGCTTTTATACCATCTTGGGGTTACAGAAAGAATAGGGGCTTATAGCATGGCAAGACAGATTGTCAGAGGTAGAGCAGAAGAAGAAAGGCATGGGGTAAAGGCAATGTTGTGCAGATGTACAGGTAGCAGCCCTCAGAAAGAACAGGTGATAGCCTATGGTAAATGTTTCTCTGTCAGATCTTAAAAGGTGTCAGACTCTCTGTTAATCTTACAGGACCTGGACAAGGTGGGCCTCAGGAAAAGCCTGCTTGCATCTGTTGTTTATTTCACTTTATTTAGTACACAGATGCAAATCTCTCCACAAAAGGCACCTTTGTAGGGCTATTCCTGTCTGCAGGCCCTCTGAACAGCCAACTCAAAATATGTCAAAGGGGTATATTTTGGGGTGAAATATTTTTAGTTTCTTTTAGGGGTGACAATTAGATTTACATGTTTAAAAGATGTCCTGTTTGAATCATGGAAAATGAGTTAGAGTTGGAGGAAGACATGTATAAACAGGCACAGTGAATGTAGTTAAGAAGCTGGTTATGAGTTGAAGGAGAGAGAGTAGCTTTGACCAGAATGTTGATGCAGAGAAATGGAAAATTATTGAAACTTTTGGTAGGTAAAACTTACATAATTTGGTGATGTCGTAAGGATTGGGATGAAGGAATAGGGGATAAACTAAGGTGTTTCAATTTTATAAATAAGGGTATAATTTCATGCGGAGACCATATGGTAAGAAAGGAAGCAAGAGAGAGAGAGAGAGAGAGAGAGAGAGAGAAGAGAGAGAGAGAGAGAGAGAGAGAGAGAGAGAGAAGAGGTGCCAGAATCTTTTTATCACCAAGCTCCCTAGGGAACTAATAGAGTAAGAATTCACTCACGCCTGAGGGAGGGCATAATCTTTGTCCTTGAGGGATCCACCCCTATGACCCAAACACCTTCCAATAGATCCCACCTACAGCATTGGGAATAAAATCTCAACATGAAGTTTGGAGAGTGCTATCCAAACCATGGCACAAATCATTACAGTCTGCTTTTGATCTTATGCATAAATCATTACAGTCTGCTTTTGATCTTATGTTTCCAAAGAATTTTATTGGCATCCTTGCTTTTCAAAAATCTATTTGTCAGTGACTTCTAAATATATTAGTCATATTTTGCATACAGTATATTACTACAACTATTAGAAAGTATGTCATTTTATCATTTTTTGACTTTGCCAACTTACGCATTACTTGTAACATCTAGTTTATTTCACTGTCTGACTACCACTACTAAGTGTCCTTTTCAAAGAATAATTTGTTATTTTTATTCACATCACATGGAAGTGGTATTTTCATACATTCTTGCAAGTCTTGTTAGGTGTGGGAGAAACAGACAAAAAGAAAAAGGTCATATTTTTAATGTGTTGCATTCTAACAGAGATTGCTACCTAATTTCCAGATTCACTGGCCATTGTTCAGTACCTGTTTTCTTAGGATAGATTCCTTTTGACCACAACCCCTGTGAAACTTAATCCTTCTTTGGATTTTCTAATCATGTTTTTCTGGTTCTGCTGTCACACCTTGGCAGGTATTAACAGTACCCTTAACTTAATCAACCTTCTGGCTCAGCTGCTTTTAAAACATAAGTTCCGCTTTTTATCCTTTTCTCCTCATTTGACACATCATCCCTTAGTGACTTCTCAGTCACCGATGGTGTATATATTTTCTTCTCTGAGTGCCTGACCTACATAGAGGCATTAGGATGTGCTAAGGGCATCTGAAACTTAACTTGCTGAAAACTAAACTTACTTTGTTTCCACCATGCTCACTCAAGTATGCTTCCTTATGTCCGAGATAAACACAGTACTTGGCATATAGCAACGATTATGACACTTTTGTGCATGAAAGACCTGTCAAAACACATACTGCTGTGTCTCAAATGTAGAGTTTCTGATTCAGTAGGTCTGGAGTGGAGACTGTGAATGTGTGTTTCTAAAGAATTCCCATGTGCTATTGGTGGTTTGGCAACCACACCTTCAGAACTACTGGCATACAATAATCATTTAATGTTTGCTAGATCAATAATTACTATAAGTCAATGAATGCTTAAAATAGTAATATAGGTTCAAAATTCAAACTTAATATGAATAAATGATAAGAAATTGTCATATAACTTTAAATTTTTAGTTTGAAAGGAAAAGGAAGATCATTTAGTCAAATACTCTCTTATTGTTGATTAATAAATGAGGTCTGGAAGGGTTAAATGACTTGTGTGAGGAAAAACAATTAGATTAGATCAACCCTGAGTTTCATAAAAAATAAAATAACTATATATATATAACATTTGTACTTAGCTACAAAAGGATTAATTTTCCAAATTCAGAGATAGAGATAAAGAAGATTATGTTTTCCCTAGATTAGTAGGCCTTTGCATACAGGCACTAAATTCCCAAAAATGAATAAAATGCTACTAAGTTTCAGTGCTGTTCCTTGTATTTCTGAGATGCATGGAAAAGAAAGTAGAAATGAAGATTTCAGTGTGTCAGCTAAGGTTTCAGATTCTCACCACTCCAAGCAGTGTTTGAGCAAGCAAGTTACTTCAGAGAGATGTACATAGGCCTTCAGGCTTTAAATAGTTTGATGGACAGTCTGGTTATCAAAGGAAGTCTCATGACAAAGTGATATTTCATTTGAGGGTACTATTGTTCAAAAGAGAATGTTCAAACAATTTTTTTTTTTTTTGTAAAATGAAAGTATGTAGGAAAAAATGAAGAAATGCAATACAATGGGTTGCTGTTTCTCATTAGATAGGTCTATTATCAATTACCAAGTACAATTACAATAATTATGGGCAAAGCGTCAGGAGACCTAGATCTAGTCAGAGCTGTGTTATCAAGAAAATATTTCAGAAAATCTTTTCCATGTAAAATATATCAAATGTGTGTTACATGAGGAAAAATATTATTTTGACATCTTTATTCAGTTGTGTTACCAACTATTACAATTTGTACTCAATGCTGTCATCTGTACAGTGAAACAAAATTTTTAAGACCTAATTAATTTTTTTCAATGTGTGGTCTTATGACCCCCTGCTTTTGAAACACCTAAGGATTGTTTCTCAAACTTTAAGGTGTATATCTATGCACGTGAGTCATCTGGAGAGGTTTTTAAGATGCAAATTCTTATTCCATAGGTCTTGGATGAGGCTTGAAATTATTCTCTTCTAATAGGCACCCAGGTAATATCCATGCTTATATGGTCCTGTTTGACTATCAAGGATGCAGGGATGCTACTTAAAAACAAATTCTGTCTCCCTCTCTCTCTCTCTCTCTCTGTTTGTCTCTCTCTCTCTCTCTCTGTTTGTCTCTCTCTCTCTCTCTCTCTCTCTCTCTCTCTCTCTCTCTCTCTCTCTCTCTCTCTCTCTGGGTGTGTGTGTGTGTGCACATGCATGTGTGTATAAATATAAATAGGCAGATATGTCAAAAAACCAACGCCCTCCCCAGATCTTAAAACAATCACAGTTGAGGCCTACTTGTTTAAATGAACTTCAGTGTCTAAGTTAACTTTCAGCTATACAGTAATGTGGATCTAGTCTCACCATGATATTCTCCTAAATCCTAAATTGGAAGCCTGCTACAGTCTCTTAGTTCTCAGTATTTTACAGGGCATCTGTGTTGCTGAAATATGTATGATCTGCAAATACCTGCCAAGCTCCCTACCTGTCAATTCCAAATTTAATTAGATTCTGATCTTTTGCTAAAAAGCCTAAGATAAAACCTATTATACTCTCCATAGTTATAAACTTTTTCTTAAAAACCAAGAGCCCATCAATTTCATACTTCTTTCAGAACTCAATTTAAAAAATGGTATAACATTTTGTTTTTGCTCCATCACTGGCTTTTTTTTTTTTTTTTTTTTTTTTTGTAGTTACTCCCTTAAATTCACTCTTAACTCCCTTCATGCCTCCCTTTCACAGTATCTTAGTTCTTTACAGGAAATGTTCACCTAAATAAAATGCCTTATACATTATGTAACACGAAATAGGTTCATTCGACCCAGGTTCCTTCATCTTAAAAGATTTCTTTTTTTTTTTTAACTGAGTATTTAAATGTTATTAAACATAGCAAACAAAATAATATGATTTCTCATACAGCCTAACAATTTTTTTTAATTTTATTTTTCTTTCCTTACAGTATAAGCAAGTGGAACAATACATGTCATTCCATAAGTTACCAGCTGATATGCGTCAGAAGATACATGATTACTATGAACACAGATACCAAGGCAAAATCTTTGATGAGGAAAATATTCTCAATGAACTCAATGATCCTCTGAGAGAGGTAAGATCTATTGTCCTCAGTATCCATAATACATGATCATTGTTTATTTTCTCTCTTCATGGAGAATCTTCTAGTCTATGTTACTCTAAAGAAAAACCGAAACTTAATATTAAGATATTTTATCCTTATCGTCTTTAGCTTCTCACATATATAAGCTCTTAATTGTGGAAAAAAGTATTGGAAAATTGCTCTTCTATTTGTGATTCTCAGAACTGTTCTCTTTTCTGTATTTCTGACTCTTTAAAATTCCTTCTTGTGGCCTCATTGTCCATATCATCCCCATTTTTCTCTCCCTTTCTTATCAAACTGATTTTTCTTTTTGATTCCTATTCTTCCTCCAATCTTCACTTTCCTGGATCATGTCATGGACCCTGATAACAGAATGACTTGCCGTGAGCAGTTCATTTACTATTATCTCATTAAAACACTTTGCAACATTAATAACCACCTCTTTGCTTTGCATCATCTTTCTATTCCTCCCTAGAAATCTTCCTTCTTCCCACTAGAATATTCAGATCACTCCTGGAACAAAATAACTTGTTCTTGGTTATTCACAGTTTTTACACTGCTTTGCCCTCTCCTTTCTTTTACTGCCAATCTTCTCAAAAGATTTCTATGTACTCACTGAATCATGATTTGATCTTAGCTTCTTTACCAAAGTTGTTCATTTGAAAGTTGTCAATGACCTGTCATGTTGAACTGTAGCTTCTACAATCCCTACCTATCATGGGAGGGACCCCGTGGGAGGTAATTGAATCATGGAGATGATTACCCCCAGGTTGTGTTGTTGGTAGTGAGTGAATTCTCATAAGATCTGATGATTTTATAAGGGGCTTTTATCCCTTTTGGTCGACACCTCTTCTTTCTGCCACCAAGCAAAGAAGGACATATTTGCTTCCCCTTCTGCCATGATTGTAAGTTTCCTGAGGCCTCCCCGGCTATCCTGAACTGTGAGTCAAATAAACTTCCTTCCTTTGTAAATTACCCATTTTCGGGTATGTCTTTATTAACAGCATGAGAACAGACTATTTCAGTAAACTGGTACAGAGTAGTTGGGCACTGCTTCAAAGATACCTGAAATTGTGGAAGCAACTTTGGAACTGGGTAACAGGCAGAGGTTGAAACAATTTGGAGGGCTCAAAAGAAGAGAGTAAAATGTGGGAAAGTTTGAAACTTCCTAGAGGCTTGTTGAATGGCTTTGACCACAATGCTGATAGTGCTATGGACAATAAAATCCAGGCTGAGGTGGTCTCAGATGGAGATGAGGATCTTGTTAGGAACTGGAGCAAAGGTGACTCTTGTTATGCTTTAGCAAAGAGACTGGTGGCATTTTGCCGCTGCCATAGAGATCTGTGGAACTTTGAAGTTGAGAGAAATAATTCAGGGTATGTTCAAAAGTTGACAGAGCATAAAACTTTGAAATATTTGCAGCATGACCATGTAGTAGAAAAGAAAAAGCCCACATTCTGGGGAGAAATTCAAGCCTTCTGCAGCAATTTATATCAGTGACAAGGCAGTGGATGTTAATCACCAGGATAATGGAGAAAATATCTCCAGGGCATGTCAGAGACCTTGCCATCAGTCCCTCCATCACAGGCCTGGAGGTCTAGGAGGAAAAAATAGTTTCATGAGCTGGGCCTGCAGGCTGCCTGCTGTGTGCAGCCTAGGGATGTAGTGCCCTGCATCCCAGCTGCTCCAGCCATAGATAAAAGGGGCCAAGGTACAGCTCAGGTTGTGGTTTCAGAGGCTTCAGAGGCCCCAACCCTTGGGAACTTCCACATGGTGTTGAGCCTGAGGGGGCACAGAAGTCAAGAATTGAGGTTTTGGAACCTCCACCTAGATTTCAGAGGATGTATGGAAATGCCTGGATGTCCAGGAATAAGTTTGCTGCAGGGACAGGGCCCTCATGGAAAACCTCTCCTAGGGCAGTGCAGAAGGGAAATGTGAGGTCAAAACCCCAACAGGGAGTCCCCATTGGGGCACTGCCTAGTGGAGCTGTGAGAAGAGAGCCATCATCCTCTAGACCCCAGAATGGTAGATCCACCAACATCTTGCACCTTGCAACTGGAAAAACTGCAGATACTCAATGAATGCCAACCTGTGAAAGCAGCTGGGAGATGGGCTATACCCTGCAAAGCCACAGGACAGAGCTGCCCAAGGCCACGTGAACCCACCTCTTGCATCAGCATGCCCTGGATGTGAGACGTGGAGTCAAAGGAGGTCATTTTGGAGCTTTAAGATTTGACTGCCCTGCTTGATTTTGGACTTGCATGGGGCCTGTAGCCTCTTCATTTTGGCCAATTTCTCCCATTTGGAATGGCTGTATTTACCTGATGCCTATACCCTCATAATAGTAAATAACTTTCTTTTGAGTTTGCAGGCTCATAGGCAGAAGAGACTTGCCTTGACTCAGATGAGACTTTGGACTGTTGACTTTTGAGTTAATACTGAAATGAGTTAAGACTTTGGGGGACTACTGGGAAGGAATGATTGGTTTGGAAATGTGAGGACATGAGATTTGGGAGGGGGCAGGGGTTGAATGATATGGTTTGGCTCTGTTCCCACCCAAATCTCATCTTGAATTGTATCTCCCATAATCCCTACATGTCATGGGAGGTACCTGGTAGGAGGTAATTGAATCATGGGGCAGTTAATCCCATGCTGCTGCTCTTGTGATAGTGAGTGAGTTCTCACAAGATCTGATGGTATTATAAGGGGCTTCGTCCCCTTTTGCTCATCACTTCTCCTTGCTGCCATCTTGTGAAGAAATACATATTTGCTTCCCCTTTTACCATAAGTGTAAGTTTCCTGAGGCCTCCCCCACCATGCTGAACTGTGAGTCAAACAAAGCTCTTTTGTTTATAAATTACCTGGTCTCAGGTATGTCTTTATTAACAGCATAAGAATTAGCAATTCTTCTGAGCTGCTGGGACCGCTTTTTATGCTGCTAACAAAACACAGATTCTGAATCTCTCTCTCTCTCTCTCCCTCTCTCTCTCTCTCTCTCTCTCTCTCTCTCTATATATATATATATATATATATACACACACACACACACACACACACACACATATACATATGTGTATATCTTTTTTTTTAATTTCTTTAACACTGCAACATTTCTGAGCCATTGGATTTTCATTCTGTATCTTTGAATTTATTATCTTTTATTTATATTACTTCATATTTCAATTCTATAAATTGTAGCTCTAAGTTCCTGCCTTAAACTTCATTTTCTTAAAAGCTAAATGATATCCCGTGCAACCACACATGTAGTAGGTTATATAATGAAGTCATTTTTCTTCCATCATTAAGCCATTTTATCTCTTAAAGTCTCTCTGTACATTCTTAAGTTATTTGGAATGTAAAACTTTAGTCCCATTTTGCAGCTTTTCTTTCCGTGCTCTGTACATCCAATCATCAAATGCTGTCAATTAACTTTAGTAATACATCTCATACTCATGCCTTTGCTTCCTTTCCCACTGCCATTGTCCTAAACTAAAGCATCTCACATAGATTATTTTCACTGTTCCCTTAGTTTGACTTCCAGCATTTGGTCTTATTTCTCTGACTACCATTTAAAATACCACTGTCAAATTAATCTTTTATTTACATGAGTTAGTCATTTCTCTGCTCAGAAACTTTCAATCTTCGCATTATAAATTGAATCAAGTATAGACTCCCTAAGCTCATCTTCCAGTCCTTCTATACTCTGACTCCAGCTAAATCTCCAGCTTTCCTTTCCCCCACTGTCATGTCTGTTACAAAGTGGCCTACAAAAAAATTGTGCAACTTGCTGTTTTGAAAAAATAAGTTATAATTTCTCACCTTTAATACATGTGTTCCAGAAATGTCTCTCCTCTCTTGGAAAAATTTGAATTCAAACAATACCTATTTATTTCTATCTATCTTATTTGATTAGCTATGAGACTGGATCTTATATCTCCTTTCTCTGGCCCTCAGTGTGCTTCGTCCATAATATAAGAGTGCTACTTATCCATTCTACCATGTTGTTATTATTTTTTTCATATTTGTTTTCTCCACTCTTGTCTTGAAAGTCTCCTATGTGCAAGGAATATTTCATCTATATTTTCAAATTTTGTTAAAATTCCTAGTATATTTACTATAAGTTAAATAACAAATATTTGTATTCCAACTAATATCTTCACCAATTATAAACTTATCTAAATTTCTGTACCCACTAAAAGTTTTTCATATTTTTTGAATAGTCATAAGATACCAGTTAAGAGTTTTAAAAATATGAGGCTAAATATCTGCTATTGGTTAGTTTATTTTCCCTAAAAATATCTCAATCAAATTAGAATGTATAAATCTTTTTGCTTTGGGAAATATAATTGATTTTTTTTATATTTTCTTAAAAGAAATAAATAAGCTAGGAGCAGTGGCTCATGCCTGCCTATAATCCCAGCATTTTGAGAGGCCAAGGTGGGTGAATCACTTGTGGTCAAGAGTTTGAGACCAGTTTGACCAAACTCTTGTGGTCAAGAGTTTGATGACCAGTTTGCCAAATGGCAAACTCCATCTCTACTAAAAAATACAAAAAGAAAAAATAGCCAGGTGTGATGGCATGCACCTGTAACCCCAGCTAGTTGGGAAGCTAAGGCACGAGAATTCCTTGAACTTGGGAGTCAGAGGTTGCAGTGAGGTGAGATCCACTGCACTCCAGCCTGAGTGACAGAGCAAGACTCCATCTCAAAAAAAAAAAAAAAAAAAAAAAAAAGGAAAGAAATAAATGAGATTTCAAAAAGATTGTAGAAAATTGAATTAAAATATAAATGTAAAAATATTCACTTTATTTCTCCACACAAGCTCCATAAGCTCTATCAAGTTCAAGACCCTTTTGTAAGCAATGATATAAGCCATGTTGTACATCCCTAAAGAATTGAGGGTCCTGGGAATTTAACCATGTCAACGCAGTCTGGTTCACATTATTAACTGAAGAAAAATGTGTGCCCTTTACAGATTTTTTTAATGTTAGGAAACAAAAATAAGTCAAGCAGAGACAAATTGAGATGATAAGGTAGATGCCTAATGATCTCCCATCAAAACTCTCACAAAATTGCCCTTGTTTGATGAGCAGAGTAAGTGGGAGCGTGGTAGTGGTGGAAGACTCTGGCGAAGCTTCCCTGGTTGTTTCTCCGCTAAAGCTTTAGCTAACTCTCTGAAAATACTCTCATAATAAGCAGCTGTTATTGTTCCTTGGCCCCTCCAGAAATTCAACAAGCAAAATGTCTTGAGCATCCCACAATACTGTTACCATAACTTTTGCTCTTTTTTTGAGACAGGTTCTCACTGTCATCCAGGCTGGAATGCAGTGGTGCAGTAGCTCACTGCAGCCTTTACCTCCCAGGCTCAAGTGATCCTCCCAGTTCAACCTCCTAAGTAGCAGAGACTACAGGCATGAGCCACCTTTCCTCTTGACCAGTCTGCTTTTGCTTTGACTGGACCACTTCCATCTCTTGGCAGCCATTATTTTATCATGTTTTATCTTCAAGATCATACCTGCAAAGCCATGTTTTATCTCCAGTTAAAATTCTTTGAAGAAATGCTTCAGGATCTTTATCACATTTGTTGAAAATTTCCATTGAAAAATCTGCTCTTATCTGCAGCTGATCTAGCTGCAATGGTTTTGGTACTAACGGAGTGGAAAGTTTGCTTTTGTTTAATTACTGAGTCAGAATTGTGAAAGCTGAGCAAACTGAGATGTCTATGATGTTGATTATTGTTTCTGCTATTAATCATTGATCTTCTTCAAATAAGGCAAAAACAGGATGAATTTTTTCCTTGCAAATTGATGCAGATAATCTGCTGTTGTGGGCTTCATCTTCAACATTATCTCATCCCTTCTTAAAATGGGTGATCCATCTGTGAACTGCTGATTCATTTAGGGCATTGTTTCCATAAAATTTCTGTAAAGGATTCTTTACAAAACAGTAGCAGGAATAAAGATCAAATCAAAAGACAGGAAGATAAGGTAGAATGAAGGATATATTCCAAGAAGTCAAGGAAATGTTTTCTAGTTAAAATCTCATTGAGGGAATGCAAAAAGGATTTTTTTACTAAAACTCTATGGAAACAATGCTCCAAATGAATTAGCAGTTTATTGATGGATAGCTCATTCTTCCATCCAAGCTTCAGTAGAAATTGGATGTTTACTCCTGCTTCAATTTTATAATTCGTATCTCTCTGAGAGAGGCTGTTTTAAAACTGATGCCTTATTCTTCTTAGTGCCTCAAACTAGATCCTATTCAGATGTATTGTAAGAAGTTTCTATAAGTTTATTTTGATCAAGAAAATAGGGAAATCCATGTATAGCTTTTTCATGATATGCACCTTCCATGAGCTTTTTGAAGACCCTGGTATCAGTTGTTGGGAAAAAAAAAAGAAAAGAAAAAAAACTCTATCAACATGCTTTGCTTTTTAAATCTAAATCTTCTTGACAAACAAAGCAGAATTTCAGGACACTGGAACCAGACTGGATTCTCAGGGACCTGGAGAGGTTCAAAGTAGAATGAGACAGATCATAGCAAGTAGAAAAAGGTAATCCAGCAGACGGTATCAGGAATAAATATCAAATCAAAAGACAGAAAGACAAGATAGATTGAAGGATTTATTCTAAGAAGGCAGGGAAAAGTTAGGATTCCATAATAAAATCTCACTGAAGGACTGCAGAAAGCCAACGGCACAACTGAGTATAAAAATGAACCCTAGTAATGTGTACTCTTAAATGGGAAGTATTCTTCTACACAGCAAATTATCAACCTAATATATAATGAAGATAACCAGAACATTTTCTGTGTCATGTGTGTTTTATTAACTATTCTTCCTAGCCAGGCACAGTGGCTCATGCGTATAATCCCAGTATTTTGGGAGGCTGATGCAGGTGGATTGCCTGAGGTCAGGAGTTCAAGACCAGCCTGGCCAACATAGTGAAACCCAGTCTCTACTAAAAATACAAAAAAAAAAAAAAAAATAGGGGGGAGTGGTGGTGGGCACCTGTAATCCCAGCTACTAGGGAGGCTGCGGCAGGAGAATCACGTGAACCTGGGAGGCACAGGTTGCAGTGAGCCGAGATCACGCCATTGCACTCCAGCCTGGGCAACAAGAGCAAAACTCTGTCTCAAAAAATAAATAAATACATACATGAATTAAAAACTATGCTTCCTCTTGCCACACCATAATTTACACTTATCTTCACTGGAAAAAATGTCCACTTTTCACTTTTATGTGCATCCTCCAACAAACCTTTTATTTCCTCAATTCCTATTACCATTCAATTGCTAAATTGTAACTAATATTTTTTCTTTATATATTCAAATGCCATATTCAGGTTCTCAACATTACCTCAACATCTGTCACAACTTTTCTCCCTGGCTTGAATGTCAATTAGCTAAAATGCATTCCATTACAGAGCTACCATATTGATTGATATAAAACCCAAATTTGACAATGTAACTTTCTTCTTAGAACCTGCTCATGACCTCTTATTCCCTGCAGGGAAAACACCCAAACTTCATATGACACAGAGGCTCTTCATGGCCTGCCTTAATCTTCCTTTGTTCACATTAATGCTTCATCTATAGAGTACTATTGACAATTTCCTGGAAAATAAATGCTATTGGTGGCCTTTTTGCCTTTTTTCTTGCTGCCCTATCTTCAATCCTTTCTACTCAGCTTACCTTCTACTTTCCTGTAAGCATTTTTACCATTTATAAATTACTTTTCCTCATTCATAAATTTTCTGTGACTATTCTGTCTCTATCACAGCATTTATCATTTGTTAGTTTATTATCTCTTTAAAGACTATGAGCTTCTAGAGGATAGGAACTGTGCTTAATATCCTTATATCTCTAGCAACCAGCATGCAGTAGGAAGTCATGAAATATTTACTGAGTTAAAGGTCTTCTTTCACAGAGTTATGAATGAAAATCATACTAAGAATCATGACTGCTTAATAAAATGAGAGATCCTAGAATTGGAAGCATGAAATGCTCAGCCAGTTAACACCTTGTAAAGGTGAAAGCAATGTTTCTCCATGTGCTTTCCTACTCTTCAGCTTTTGCTTTTCTAATATCAGAATCACACAAAGGTCTAAGTTTAATGCTATACATAAGTTAACAGTTTATTTGAAGGGAAAAAGCATGAATAGAATAAGAAAGTAAAGAAGCATATGGCAGAGAGATAACAAAAGTTATTACTAAAATAACACTGAGTCTAAAAACCCAGACCTGATATTTAAAGAAAAGTTTAGTAAGAACGATGGGAAATACAACATCAAATTGGAGTATTATGTACCTACTACATTCAAGTCACAGTGATAGATTTAAAAAATGTCTGAAAAGTAGTAAAACACATCAATTCACCTTTCAAAAGCTGTGTTTCATTTGCGAGAAGAGGAATCAACTTAGGCAAAGGTGTGTTTGGGTCACTGATGTGTTGTTAGTGTCTAGAAAGTGCCTGGCATATAGAAGACATTGAATGACAAATAAATGCTGAATGAGTGAACGAGGATATCCAGAAGGTCAAAGTTCGATTATTTGATATGTATTTTGTGACAAAAGATAAAAATATAAGAATGTGTATGCCCACATCTAATATACATGATTAGAACTGCTCATCATACATTCAACTTTATGTCAACAATCATGTTATCTTATAGTATGACTTTTAACCTAAAATATTTCATTAAATAAGAAAGCTTATGAAAGTATTGCATAATTTGAGACATTAATATATAGTTAAGAGCAGTGATTTTTTTTTCTTTTTTATTATTATACTTTAAGTTCTAGGGTACATGTGCATAACGTGCAGGTTTGTCACATATGTATACTTATGCCATGTTGGTGTGCTGCACCCATCAACTCGTCAGCACCCATCAATTCATCATTTATATCATGTATAACTCCCCAATGCAATCCCACCCTCCTCCCCCCTCCCCCCTCCCCATGATAGGCCCCAGTGCGTGATGTTCCCCTTCCCGAGTCCAAGTGATCTCATTGTTCAGTTACCACCTATGAGTGAGAACATGCGGTGTTTGGTTTTCTGTTCTTGTGATAGTTTGCTAAGAATGATGGTTTCCAGCTGCATTCTTGTCCCCACAAAGGACGCAAACTCATCCTTTTTTATGGCTGCATAGTATTCCATGGTGTATATGTGCCACATTTTCTTAATCCAGTCTGTCACAGATGGACATTTGGGTTGATTCCAAGTCTTTGCTATTGTGAATAGTGCCGCAATAAACATACGTGTGCATGTGTCTTTGTAGTAGAATAATTTATAATCCTTTGGGTATATACCCAGTAGTGGGATGGCTGGGTCATATGGTACATCTAGTTCTAGATCCTTGAGGAATTGCCATACTGTTTTCCATAATGGTTGAACTAGTTTACAATCCCACCAACAGTGTAAAAGTGTTCCTATTTCTCCACATCCTCTCCAACACCTGTTGTTTCCTGACTTCTTAATGATTGCCATTCTAACTGGTGTGAGATGGTATCTCATTGTGGTTTTGATTTGCATTTCTCTGATGGCGAGTGATGATGAGCATTTTTTCATGTGTCTGTTGGCTGTATGAATATCTTCTTTTGAGAAATGTCTGTTCATATCCTTTCCCCACTTTTTGATGGGGTTGTTTGTTTTTTTTCTCATATATTTGTTTGAGTTCTTTGTAGATTCTGGATATTAGCCCTTTGTCAGATGAGTAGGATGCAAAAATTTTCTCCCATTCTGTAGGTTGCCTGTTCACTCTGATGGTAGTTTCTTTTGCTGTGCAAAAGCTCTTTAGTTTAATTAGATCCCATTTGTCAATTTTGGCTTTTGCTGCCGTTGCTTTTGGTGTTTTAGACATGAAGTCCTTGCCCATGCCTATGTCCTGAATGGTACTACCTAGATTTTCTTCTAGGGTTTTTATGGTATTAGGTCTAACATTTAAGTCTCTAATCCATCTTGAATTAATCTTCGTATAAGGGGTAAGGAAAGGATCCAGTTTCAGCTTTCTACTTATGGCTAGCCAATTTTTACAGCACCATTTATTAAATAGGGAATCCTTTCCCCATTTCTTGTTTCTCTCAGGTTTGTCAAAGATCAGATGGCTGTAGATGTGCGGTATTATTTCTGAGGACTCTGTTCTGTTCCATTGGTCTATATCTCTGTTTTGGTACAAGTACCATGCTGTTTTGGTTACTGTAGCCTTGTAGTATAGTTTGAAGTCAGGTAGCGTGACGCCTCCAGCTTTGTCCTTTTGACTTAGGATTGTCTTGGCAATGCGGGCTCTTTTTTGGTTCCATATGAACTTTAAAGCAGTTTTTTCCAATTCTGTGAAGAAACTCATTGGTAGCTTGATGGGGATGGCATTGAATTTATAAATAACCTTGGGCAGTATGGCCATTTTCACGATATTGATTCTTCCTATCCATGAGCATGGTATGTTCTTCCATTTGTTTGTGTCCTCTTTGATTTCACTGAGCAGTGGTTTGTAGTTCTCCTTGAAGAGGTCCTTTACATCCCTTGTAAGCTGGATTCCTAGGTATTTTATTCTCTTTGAAGCAATTGTGAATGGAAGTTCATTCCTGATTTGGCTCTCTGCTTGTCTGTTACTGGTGTATAAGAATGCTTGTGATTTTTGCACATTAATTTTTTATCCTGAGACTTTGCTGAAGTTGCTTATCAGCTTAAGGAGATTTTGGGCTGAGACTATGGGGTTTTCTAAATATACAATCATGTCATCTGCAAACAGGGACAATTTGACTTCTTCTTTTCCTAACTGGATACCTTTGATTTCTTTCTCTTGCCTGATTGCCCTAGCCAGAACTTCCAACACTATGTTGAATAGGAGTGGTGAGAGAGGGCATCCCTGTCTTGTGCCAGTTTTCAAAGGGAATTTTTCCAGTTTTTGCCCATTCAGTAGGATATTAGCTGTGGGTTTGTCATAAATAGCTCTTATTATTTTGAGGTACGTTCCATCAATACCGAATTTATTGAGCGTTTTTAGCATGAAGGGCTGTTGAATTTTGTCAAAAGCCTTTTCTGCATCTATTGAGACAATCATGTGGTTCTTGTCTTTGGTTCTGTTTATATGCTGGATTACGTTTATTGATTTGCGAATGTTGAACCAGCCTTGCATCCCAGGGATGAAGCCCTCTTGATCATGGTGTATAAGCTTTTTGATGTGCTGCTGAATCCGGTTTGCCAGTATTTTATTGAGAATTTTTGCATCAATGTTCATCAGGGATATTGGTCTAAAATTCTCTTTTTTTTGTTGTGTCTCTGCCAGGCTTTGGTATCAGGATGATGTTGGCCTCATAAAATGAGTTAGGGAGGATTCCCTCTTTTTCTATTGATTGGAATAGTTTCAGAAGGAATGGTACCAGCTCCTCCTTGTACCTCTGGTAGACTTCAGCTGTGAATCCATCTGGTCCTGGACTTTTTTTGGTGGGTAGGCTATTAATTGTTGCCTCAATTTCAGAGCCTGCTATTGGTCTATTCAGGGATTCAACTTCTTCCTGGTTTAGCCTTGGGAGAGTGTAAGTGTCCAGGAAATTATCCATTTCTTCTAGATTTTCTAGTTGATTTGCGTAGAGGCGTTTATAGTATTCTCTGATGGTAGTTTGTATTTCTGTGGGGTCAGTGGTGATATCCCCTTTATCATTTTTTATTGCATCTATTTGATTCCTCTCTCTTTTCTTCCTTATTAGCCTTGCTAGCGGTCTGTCAATTTTGTTGATCTTTTCAAAAAACCAACTCCTGGATTCATTGATTTTTTGGAGGGTTTTTTGTGTCTCTATCTCCTTCAGTTCTGCTCTGATCTTAGTTATTTCTTGCCTTCTGCTAGCTTTTGAATGTGTTTGCTCTTGCCTCTCTAGTTCTTTTAATTGTGATGTTAGAGTGTCAATTTTAGATCTTTCCTACTTTCTCTTGTGGGCATTTAGTGCTATAAATTTCCCTCTACACACTGCTTTAAATGTGTCCCAGAGATTCTGGTATGTTGTATCTTTGTTCTCATTGGTTTCAAAGAACATCTTTATTTCCGCTTTCATTTCATTATGTACCCAGTAGTCATTCAGGAGCAGGTTGTCAGTTTCCATGTAGTTGAGCGGTTTTGATTGAGTTTCTTAGTCCTGAGTTCTAGTTTGATTGCACTGTGGTCTGAGAGACAGTTTGTTATAATTTCTGTTCTTTTACATTTGCTGAGGAGTGCTTTACTTCCAATTATGTGGTCAATTTTGGAATAAGTG
Source organism: Rhinopithecus roxellana (assembly GCF_007565055.1). Taxonomy (NCBI): domain Eukaryota; kingdom Metazoa; phylum Chordata; class Mammalia; order Primates; family Cercopithecidae; genus Rhinopithecus; species Rhinopithecus roxellana. The sequence continues at coordinate 127,570,917 of NC_044551.1, read as the reverse complement.
TGATGTGGTGCTGAGAAGAATGTATATTCTGTTGATTTGTGGTGGAGAGTTCTATAGATGTCTATTAGGTCCACTTGGTGCAGAGATGAGTTCAATTCCTGGATATCCTTGTTAACTTTCTGTCTCGTTGATCTGTCTAATGTTGACAGTGGAGTGTTGAAGTCTCCCATTATTATTGTATGGGAGTCTACGTCTCTTTGTAAGTCTCTAAGGACTTGCTTCATGAATCTGGGTGCTCCTGTATTGGGTGCATATATATTTAGGAGAGTTAGCTCTTCCTGTTGAATTGATCCCTTTACCATTATGTAATGGCCTTCTTTGTCTCTTTTGATCTTTGATGGTTTAAAGTCTGTTTTATCAGAGACAAGGATTGCAACCCCTGTTTTTTTTTTGTTCTCCATTTGCTTGGTAGATCTTCCTCCATCCCTTTATTTTGAGCCTATGAATGTCTCTGCATGTGAGATGGGTCTCCTGAATACAGCAGACTGATGGGTCTTGACTCTTTATCCAGTTTGCCAGTCTGTGTCTTTTAATTGGAGCATTTAGTCCATTAACATTTAAGGTTAATATTGTTATGTGTGAACTTGATCCTGCCATTATGATATTAACTGGTTATTTTGCTCGTTAGTTGATGCAGGTTCTTCCTAGCCTCGATGGTCTTTACATTTTGGCATGTTTTTGCGATGGCTGGTACCAGTTGTTCCTTTCCATGTTTAGGGCTTCCTTCAGGGTCTCTTGTAAGGCAGGCCTGGTGGTGACAAAATCTCTAAGCATTTGCTTATCTGTAAAGGATTTTATTTCTCCTTCACTTATGAAACTTAGTTTGGCTGGATATGAAATTCTGGGTTGGAAATTCTTTTCTTTAAGAACGTTGAATATTGGCGCCCTACTCTCTTCTGGCTTGTAGAGTTTCTGCCGAGAGATCTGCTGTTAGTCTGATGGGCTTCCCTTTGTGGGTAACCCAACCTTTCTCTCTGGCTGCCCTTCAGATTTTTTCCTTCATTTCAACTTTGGTGAATCTGGCAATTATATGTCTTGGAGTTGCTCTTCTGGAGGAGTATCTTTGTGGCGTTCTCTGTATTTCCTGAATTTGAATGTTGGCCTGCCCTACTAGGTTGGGGAAGTTCTCCTGGATGATATCCTGAAGAGTGTTTTCCAACTTGGTTCCATTTTCCCCCTCACTTTCAGGCACCCCAGTCAGACGTAGATTTGGTCTTTTTATGTAATCCCATACTTCTTGCAGGCTTTGCTCATTTCTTTTTCTTCTTTTTTCTTTTGGTTTCTCTTCTCGCTTCATTTCATTCATTTGATCCTCAATCGCTGATACTCTTTCTTCCAGTTGATCGAGTCGGTTACTGAAGCTTGTGCATTTGTCACGTATTTCTCGTGTCATGGTTTTCATCTCTGTCATTTCGTTTATGATCTTCTCTGCATTAACTAGTCTAGCTGTCCATTCTTCCACTCTTTTTTCAAGATTTTTAGTTTCTTTGCGCTGGGTACGTAATTCCTCTTTTAGCTCTGATAAATTTGATGGACTGAAGCCTTCTTCTCTCCTCTCGTCCAAGTCATTCTCTGACCAGCTTTGATCCGTTGCTGGCGATGGGCTGCGCTCCTTTGCAGGGGGAGATGCGCTCTTATTTTTTGAATTTCCAGCTTTTCTGCCCTGCTTCTTCCCCATCTTTGTGGTTTTATCTGTCTCTGGTCTTTGATGGTGGTGACGTACTGATGGGGTTTTGGTATAGGTGTCCTTCCTGTTTGATAGTTTTCCTTCTGACAGTCAGAAGGACTGTCTGTTGGTCTGTTGGAGATTGCTTGAGGTCCACTCCAGACCCTGTTTGCCTGGGTATCAGCAGCAGAGGTTGCCGAAGATAGAATATTGCTGAACAGCGAGTGTACCTGTCTGATTCTTCCTTTGGAAGTTTCCTCTCAGGGGTGTACTCCACCCTGTGAGGTGTGGGGTGTCAGACTACCCCTAGTGGGGATTTCTCCCAGCTAGGCTACTCAGGGGTGAGGGACACACCTGAGCAAGCAGTCTGTCTGTTCTCAGATCTCAACCTCCGAGTTGGGAGATCCACAGCTCTCCCCAAAGCTCTCAGACAGAGTCGTTCGCGTCTGCACCGGCCCCCGCTGTTTCCCCTGTTGGTCTTCAGCTGTGCGCTGTCCCCAGAGGTGGAGTCTACAGAGACAGGCAGGCTTCCTTGAGCTGCTGTGAGCTCCACCCAATTTGAGCTTCCCAGCGGCTTTGTTTACCTATTTAAGCCTCAGCAATGGCGGGCGCCCCTCCCCCAGCCTCGCTGCTGTCTTGCGGATAGATCGCGGCAGACTGCTGTGTTAGCAGTGAGGGAGGCTCCGTGGGTGTGGCGACCCTCCCGGCCAGGCGTGGGATATATTCTCCTGGTGTGCCTCTTTGCTAAAGCGCCGTATTGGGGTGGGAGTTACCCGATTTTCCAGGTGTTGTGTGTCTCAGTTCCCCTGGCTAGGAAAACGGATTCCCTTCCCCCTTGCACTTCCAGGTGAGGCGATGCCTCGCCCTGCTTCAGCTCTCGCTGGTCAGGCTGCAGCAGCTGACCAGCACCGATTGTCCGGCACTCCCTAGTGAGATGACCCCAGTACCTCAGTTGAAAATGCAGAAATCACCGGTCTTCTGTGTCGCTCGCGCTGGGAGTTGGAGACTGGAGCTGTTCCTATTCGGCCATCTTGCTCCGCCCCTCCAAGAGCAGTGATTTAATACAAGTCTGGGAATTCGGAAACTTATAAAAGTGAAGAATAGGTCATACCTTCAGTGTCTCACAAACTTATGCAAATGACTTTTGCCTAAAAATAGAGAAAGAATGTAAAATGCAGTGGTAAAGAAAGTTAAAATTCGTCTGTATTCATAATCAGTTAAGTCTATACTATGTTTTATCCATTTTATACCTCAGACTTTCCTTTCAATGTGTTTGAATACTATGAAGCCTGAAGATGTAAAATAGCAGTAAGAACTTCATTTGTGAGAACTCTGAAGGCTCTTAGAAAAATCTCATACCATGCATATAAAATTAATTCAGTTAGCTGATATTTCAAAAACACTACTTTATTGAGAGCATTCTCCTATTTTCACTTTCGTGGCAAAAATTAGGTGATTTATCTTTTTGTGTGTGTCAGAGACAAATTGTTGAAACACCTTTAACAGATAACTAGCCCATTCTTATTGTTCAAGTCTCAGTACAAATGTTATCTCCTGCAGAGGCTGTCCCTGAGAAGCTCATCCAAATTAGTTCCCTCTTAGTCATTCTCCATCAATCACATCAGTGTTTCTGTTGTATGCATATTATTATATTGTCTTATTTATTTGTTCATTCCCTGTTCTGCTCTATGAACTCAGGATCTGAAAAAGCAAGGACTATCTTTCTTGACTTCGTCTATGACTCCAACCCTCAGATAGTACATATTTTATAATTACTTGGTGGAAAAAATAAATACATGCACATTAAATAAGGATTACCTACTTGGAAAATCATCTCAAAGAGTGACTGAGTGTTAAAGCTTAGAGACAGCATTTTGCCAAGAGAACCAGTAGTGCTTGTGTTTATATGGATAAGAAAAGTGATGCTCAAAACAAAGTGTCTGTCCACAGAACTTTCTTAGGATCACTGTTAGTTACACTGTGGTCCATGCATTTTTAATGTATTACAAAAGGATGCTGGCATCTTTAGATTCCTCTGTGATTATGTTTGGTATATGCACCGTATGCCATAACATCCTTTTTTTTTTTTTTTTTTTTTTTTTTTTGAGACAGAGTCTCGCTCTGTCACCCAGGCTGGAGTGCAGTGGCCGGATCTCAGCTCACTGCAAGCTCCACCTCCTGGGTTTATGCCATTCTCCTGCCTCAGCCTCCCAAGTAGCTGGGACTACAGGCGCCCGCCACCTTGCCCGGGTAGACTTTTTTTTTTTTTTTTTTCTTTTAGTAGAGACGGGGTTTTACCCTGTTAGCCAGGATGGTCTTGATCTCCTGACCTCATGATCCGCCCTTCTTGGCCTCCCAAAGTGCTGGGATTACAGGCCATCCTATTTTTCTACGTGAAAAAAATAGTTTCTTTTTAACTTTAAGAAGAAAAATACTTTAACTTTAAAAAGAAAAATATTTTCTTTTAACTTTCTCCATGTTTATGCCTTAGTCATTCAATGCAGAACTAACTTGGAGGGTGGGGTAAAGATGGTGGGGTGAAGAGGAGGGTACCATTATATAGAGTATACAGATGTTCCATCTAATCAATCACTGTTACCCCGTCACACCCATGGAATAGATTGAAGATATTTTGGTTTTTCTTTTATATTGCTACTAAGGTGAGCGTTTATGCCCTCTGCCCCCAGTTCTTATGTTGAAATCCTAATCCCCAAGGTGATGATATTAGGAGGATAAGAGGCAGGGGGCCTTTGGGAGGTGATTAGGCCATGAGGGTGGAGCCCTCATGAATGGGATCAGTGCTTTTATAAAAGAAGTCCCAGAGTGATCTCTGATCCCTTCTGCCATATGAGGAGGACACAGCAAAAAACTCACTGTCTGTGAACCAGGAAGTGGCCCCTCACTAGACAAAGTCTGCCAGCACTTTGATCTGGAGGTTGAGATTTCCCAACCTCCAAACCAGAACTGTGAGAAATATATATATATATATATATATATTTTTATGTATAAGCCACCCAGTCTGTGATACTTTTGGTTAGCAGCCCAAATTAACTAAGACCATTGCTACACCAGTTCTACCTAGATTATTGTCAATGACTCATCAAACAATTGTTCAAGTTCCCCTGTCCAAACCTAAATATTGAGATACTTCAAGTTATAGAAGATTCACAGTGGCAGATAACGGTTGTGTGTTGTTCATCCTCGAGCTAGGCTGTATGTCCTGCATGCTGAGCTACACTGGATTTGTCAGCCTTCTGGGAAGTGATTGTAAAGTCATCTTAAAAAAGTATCATCAGTCCACTGTGCACTAAAATACTTGGGTCAGATAGTAAAGGAGCATTACCATTTTTCTGAGGAAAATTCTTAAGATGCTACCCCAAAACATAGCATTTTAAATTAAAACTATTATTGTGTGGTGTATTCATTATCTCTAATCCGTACTCTCTAGTTGCGTTCTGGCTGTGTCTAGTCAAATGTATGAGTCTGCAAAATTGTCTTCAGTAATCCCTAGTATCCTCCCCTCCCTCCCAGTTGCTGTCTGACCTGGCTTTCCCTGGAGATCCCTCCTGCTTGATTCTCCTCCCATCCACTTAATATGCTCTTATGTGCCTCTGGCTGCTGAGAAATATCCAAAGCTTCATTGTTTTGGATAGTTTAAATCCTTTTTTGTGACTTTCTGTACCACCATTAATAAGTATACACGGTTTTTCCAGCTATATAACACATAGTGGATGAGAACCTGCTACTGAGGGACTGTTTCACATCATGATTACCAGATGGCCCTCCTTCCACAAACCTCATTTAAATCCAGCTCCACTACTAACTAGATGTTCAATTCTGAGCTATTTTCTTAACTTATATGTACTTCATTTTCCTCATCTTGAAATGTAAATAATGATCATAACTGCTTCACAGAGTTGTGAGGATTAAGTGGGCAAAACATATAAAAATGCAGAAAAGTGTCTGGCACATAGTAAGTACACAGTAGAATTTAACTCTTAATGTTACTACAACACAGTGAAAAATAGGATAGAGCTTTTATGGCTCTTACATTTTAGGGAGAGACAAACATTTAAATAACCAATTGTATGTAATTATTTGCAAGTGCTGAAAGGGTGATTCAAAGGGTGTCAGACCAGTACTCAGGAGGGACTCCAAGCCCAGCAATATCATATGTCCCATTTCTTTTGGAATGTATTCAAACAATCTGCTAATAAACTTTCCCTTCATTTTAATAGCCAGTTTTCTGGAGACATTGCCTTAGCATCAAAATTTGATATTGAAATGTTAGAATCATAAGACTCATGTATACTTCTGTAAATGCTGGCAGTATATTTAAAAATAAAAACTAATTAGATTCAGTGAACTATACCCTTCTGTTTATGAGTGCCTGTTGGAATATGTACAAAGTAAGAATGTCTATTTTTAACATGATCAGACTTATACTGATTCGATTAGAGCAAAATGGCAAACTTAACTGTCAAGAAAGAGGTTAATGCCCTTCTGAGCCTGTCTCCAAAGTTCAGAACTTATCTATTTTTAAACAATGGATTGTGAAGAACCATGGGCTTAAAATAGGTACAGATCATGTGTCCCAGTAGAATATAGAATGTCAGTATATTTCATTTTTACAGAGCATGAATTAGGCTGAGAGCATAATCCTGTCCTTCTGACCTTTAATTTGTCGAATAAAGAGTTATGCAAGAGAACATAATTTGTGTGTATTTATTTAGTGTAATTATGAATCATCTTTTCTAAAGTACACACTTGTTGATTTTTTAAATGCCTTCTAAAAATGTGTTTAGTTAAAATTAATGAAAATGTCCAGAATCATATTGTAAAGCTATACCAGCTTCTTATAAATTTTAAGATATTCATGTAACAGGCATAAGTAACAAAAGATTAGCAAAATTATGTAAATGACCTGATTTGGCCACAGTGCCAAAGATATTGTGTGTCACTCTTTTGGCCTAGAGCTTTGTCCATGCACCTCTGCATTCTATAAAACAAACAGACAGAAATTATTGATTGCTTAATGTGTGTGAGACATTGCTCCAGGCTTCACAGGGAAAGTAAATTGTAAGATGTGATTTTTTAGTCTCAAAGGAAGTACTTACTATATTCTTGGAGAAATGAGACATGAACACATGGGAAAAAAGTATAAGAAAAAAGTAAAATGAGGATACTAGAAATGTAGGAAGTCACATGTAGTTAATTAGCAGAGAAAAGAAGACTGTAACTACTAACTTTGAGAAAAAAAAATGTATTCACCATGGCCTGGAATAGATTGAAAAGACCTCAGTGGAAAGAGTTTGACTAAATCTGGAAGGACATGTGGAGTTTCAGTAGACAAAGAGGATACAAGATGTAAAGAACACAGGGAAAACAGACAGGAAACATGCCTATATTTCCAAAACTAGTTGCTTTTTCAGCTTCTCATTTGGTTCAAAGAAAAGGGGAAATAAAATAGGGAATAAATAACATTTTATTCTGCAATGGCTTAAGTTATAGTTTTATATATGTGCAAATACAACTAAAATATAAGCTTGTTTTTATTGTTATAATAAATCATGCCTTATTTCTACAGTTATAATAACCATGATTATTTTAAGTGATCTTGGAGAAAAGAGGTAAGAAATAGATCTCACACTAAAATTATGAAGATAATTGGAAAGCAAACTCAAGAAGCCCTGATTGTTGCTAACAAGTCAATACAGTCAATGACATCATGCATTAACGTAATTAAGATAGATACCATCTTGCCCCACTTAAAATGACTTTTATTTAAAAGTCAGGCAATAACAAATGCTGGCAAGGATGTAGAGAAAAGGGAACCCTTGTACACTTTTGCTGGGAATGTAATTAGTGCAACCACTATAGAGAACAGTTTGAAGGTTCGTGTTTGACAAAGGTGTCAAGAACATATACTGGGGAATAGATAGTCTCTTCAATAAATGGTGCTGGAAAAACTGGGTATCCACATGCAGAATAATCAAACTAGACCCCTATCTCTACCCGTATACAAAAATCAAATCAAAATGTATTATAGGCTTAAATCTAGGGCATCAAACTATAAAACTACTAGAAGAAATCATTGAGGAAACTCTCTCAGACATTGATCTGAGAAAAAAATTCTTGAGCAATGCCCTACAAGCACAGGCAACCAAAGAAAAATGGACAAATGGAATCACATCAAGTTAAAAAACTTCTGGACAGTAAAGGAAACAACAAAGTAAAGAGACAATCCACAGAATAGGAGAAAATATTAGCAACACACCCATCTAATAAGGGATTAATAACCAGAATTTATATGGAGCTCAAATAATTCTATAGGTAAAAAGTCTAATAATCCAAATAAAAAATAGTCAAAAGATTTGAATAGATATTTCTCAGAAGAAGACATACAAATGGCAAACAGGCATATGAAAAGATGCTCATCATCCTTGATCATCAGAGAAATGCAAATCAAAACTACAATGAGATATCATCTCCCCAAGTTAAAGTACTTACATCCAAAAGACAAGCAATAACAAATGCTTGCAAAGATGTGGAGAAAAGGGAACCCTTGTACAGTGTTGGTGGGAATGTAAATTAGTATGACCACTATGGAAGACAGTTTGGAGCTTCCTCAAAAGGCTAAAAATTGAGCTACCATATGATCCAGCAATCCCACTGCTGGATATATACCCAAAAGAAAGGAAATGAGATATCAAAGAGATATCTGCACTTCCATGTTTGTTGCAGCACTGTTCACAACAGCCAAAATTTGGAAGCAACTTAAGTGTCCATCAACACATGAATGGAAAAGGAAAATGTGATACTTATACAAAATGAATTACTCTTCAGCCATAAAAAAATGAGATCCTGTTATTTGCAACAACGTGATGGAACAGGAGGCTACTGCTAAGTCAAATAAGCCAGACACAGGAAGACAAACCTCACATATTCTCACTTATTTGTGGAATCTAAAAATCAAAACAATTGAACTCATGAAGATAGGGAATAGAAAAATGGTTACCAGAGGCTGGGAAGTATAGTGGGAGGGTAATGGGGAGGTGGGGATGCTTACTGGGTACAAAAATAATAGTTAGAAAAAAATGTTTTCACTTATTTCTGGCATCTGAAAATCAAAACAATTGAACTCATGGAGATAGAGAGTAGAAGGATGGTTATCAGTGACTGAGAAGGTTATTGGGGGAAGGTGAGGATGGTTAATGGATAAAAAAAAAAAATAGAAAGAATGAATAAGACCTAGTATTTAGCAGCACATAAAGGTGACTATAGTGAACAATAACTTCATTGTACATTTAAAAATAAGTAAAAGAGTATAACTGGATTGTTTGTAACTTGAAGGATAAATGCTTGAGAGGATAGATACCCAACTTTCCATGATGTGATTACTACTCATACAAAAATATCTGTATTGCTGTACCAGAATATCTCACGTACCCCACAAATATATTCACCTGCTATGTACCCACAAAAAATTTAAGAAAAGATTAGAAAGATGCCTGCTAGGTAAAGCTTACATTTTGCATCCAGGCTCTACACTGAGCTAAATAGAAATTTTAAGAAGACAATACTGTCTTCCACAGTTTAAAATCAGAACCATTAAAGAACATATGGATACTACATTTGTCTAGCTTATGTAAACCAATTTTCTGTTGTTTAAAATATCCCCCCACTTGACTTACATAGCTGGAGTTTCACATTGTTAAATTATGGAAATTATTAAGATATCTAATATCATTTGATTTTGAAGCTTGCCTTGGCAGAATATAGAGTAAGATAATGTATGTCTTACTGGATGAATTACTGATGATGGTGGTGATAGTGATGATGGTGGTGGTGGTAGTGATTTTGGTGATAATAGTGATGATATTGATTTTTAAAAATCGTCTTTATGTAGAACAGCATATCACATGTTTGGCTAGTTTGGTTTTGCTGTCATTGCAATCATCAAATAAATTACTTAGTGAAATTGTGTGCAGGTGTGTTGAGATACATAGGCATATAAACAATGTAACCTTTGTGTTCAAGAGGGACAGAAAACTACAAATAATAGAAAGATCTGAGCTCTTGAGTTGAATTCAGAGTGACAATTTAATATATACATGTTGATTATGTGAAGTAAAATATTAATAAGTCTAAAATGAAATAGACAATATTAAATAAAGCCACTGAAATATTTGGTGCCTTAAGCTTGATATTTTAAAACTACTTCCCCTGTTACAGTTATGCACAGGATTTATACACCTGTAATATTTATTTATAATTGTAAATTAGGGAAAATAAGTCTATTTTATAGAGAAGTGACTAGCCTAGTGTCTGTTCCCTAGGAAGCTGTGTTTATGTATTAAATTATGCTTTACAATAACTAAAACACTTAACAATCCAGTGTGAAATAAGTGCTCAATAATATTACTTTTACAATGATTACTGCCCTAAGAACTCTTAATACTGATATTAATATATTTAAATGTTGTCATCTCCTAAGGTGAATTCTATACTTTACCTGATATAAATGTGAGCCATTTCTGCCTTTCAATGCCAAAGATCATATGCAGGAAAATCTACAGAAGGCTAAGAATTATATCTCAAAAACTAATGAAGAAAAGTAGAAATATTTGACATGTATCTTAAACTGAAATTCTATAATCTAAATTATATATTTCAAGGAAAACAAAAAGTGGTTATATAAAGTAAGACAGATACAAAGGCATATAAAATAATTTTTTTTAAGTTTTTGAAAGTGGCTTCCTGGTAAATTGTACCCATTAGAAATTATCTCAATATTAAGCAACACATACTTTTGAGACAGATAAAATTTCCCAATATATAGATTAATTTGAGGTAAAAGTATATTTTAAAATATTTTAAAATGGATGAGTATGCATTTACTAATGCAAGAAACATCAACACTAAAGAGGCATATTTGATAGTTATGATACAATCTATAAGACATTATGTCTAGTAATAAGAATTTCTTGCAAAGCTATCTCACTGAAAAAGAAAAGCAAACAAATGACATGATACATTATTGTTTGTCTATTAAAAATTCTTCATGAGTCATTTAAACTTAGTTTCCCTTTTTCTAATGCTGCATTTTTAATTTTTTCTAGGAATGACAGGATGATTTTACATATATATGCATACATACATGAACTGTTTTCTGTAACTACAGAAAACATATATATGTAAAATCATCTTGCCATCATATATGTATATATGTACATCATATGTATATATATGATCATCAGTCTTGTGAGTTTATTTAGTTAAGTTTTATTTGCCCTATAAAAATAAGGTTTAATGTTCCGACAAACTATTGATATATCTGCAATTTCCTTCCTTATATTTGACCAAGCTCAATTTCTTAAAGCACAACAATGTAAAATGCAGTATTTAATAACTCTTCAAAAATGTATGTATGCCAAATGCAGCATGGCATCATGTTTTGCATCTTGGAACATACAAAAGCACAAGTGGAAAACTAATCAAATTCAAAGTCTGGAGTTTCATAGTAATTCAGCAAAGTTGATTTCTTAGTGTGACAAATGTCTCACAGTAATGTAAGAATTAAACCTTTGAGAAAATTGTGTAAGGGGAACATGGACACATTCTATATTGTTGTACATTTTTTTCACAAACCTAAAATTTTTCCAAAGTAAAATCTCTAGTTGATAATCTATATATGTAATTTGAAAGAAGATGGTCTTTGCTCTCCTATCTGGAATCTCCTTGACTTCCCCAACTTATTCTGTAAAATTAAGATATAATACCAGTCTCTCATGGTTGTAAGGTTAAATAAGATGATTTGTGTATCAGAACCTTCAAAGCCATAAGTCACATTACCTATTTGTTATTATTTCAATCCCAATTCTTCCGGATGACAGGTATCTCTGAATTTTAGATTCTAGTGGAAAGATGAAAATTTAAATAGTTTTCCCTAAGATTCTACAGTGGGACATAAATAGTGTTAATTAACAAAAAAGCTACAAAATATCTATTCCCCTTATCCATAAATATATATGAGTCAATGCAAAAATAATTTATTATATGATCATTTGTTTCATAAACTTCTCAGGTACCATCTCTTATGTACAATATGTTCATTGAAAGTTTTCTTATTTCCACAGAATCAAGGAGACAGGGGAGTGGAGCAGATTGTATTATTGTAATGAGAAAGATCCAGATCCCTGTGCCCTTTCCTTGGTTTTTCCTAATATTATACCCCACTCCCCACACCAACACTCTTTCTCTGAGTGGCATTGTTTATTTCTAAGACTTCAAAAATTGACCCTATGCTAATATTGTGTAAGTCCATTTATTAGAGTTCCCTAGGATATGCAAATTCACAGAAACAGAAAGTAGAACAGAGGTTACCAGGGGCTGGGGGAGGGGAGGAAAGTGGCAGATTTTTTTTTCTTTTTTTTTGTTTTTTTTTTTTAATTTTTTTAAAATTTTTATTATACTTTAAGTCCTACGGTACATGTGCACAATGTGCAGGTTTGTTACATACGTATACATGTGTCATGTTGTTGTGCTGTACCCATTAACTCGTCATTTACATTAAGTATATCTCCTAATGCTATCCCTTCCCCCATCCCCTCCCCTTCCTATGTTCCCCTTCCGTCCCTGTGTGATGTTCCCCTTCCTATGTTCAAGCGATCTCATTGTTCAGTTTCCACCTATGAGTGAGAACATGCGGTGTTGGGTTTTCTGTTCTTGCGATAGTTTGCAGAGAATGATGGTTTCTAGCTGCATCCATGTCCCTACAAAGGACACGAACTCATCCTTTTTTATGGCTGCATAGTATTCCATGGTGTATATGTGACACATTTTCTTAATCCAGTCTGTCACTGATGGACATTTGGGTTGATTCCAAGTCTTTGCTATTATGAAGAGTGCTGCAACAACCATACTTGTGCATGTGTCTTTATAGCAGCATGATTTATAATCCTTTGGGTATATCCCAAGTAATGGGATGGCTGGGTCAAATGGTGTTTCTAGTTCTAGATCCTTGAGGAATCGCCAGACTGTTTTTCACAATGGTTGAACTAGTTTACAGTCCCACGAACAGTGTAAAAGGGTTCCTATTTCTCCACATCCTCTCCAGCACCTGTTGTTTCCTGACTTTTTAATGATTGCCATTCTAACTGGTGTGAGATGGTATCTCATTGTGGTTTTGATTTGCATTTCTCTGATGGCCAGTGATGATGAGCATTTTTTCATGTGTCTGTTGGCTGTATGAATGTCTTATTTTGAGAAGTGTCTGTTCATATCCTTTGCCCACTTTTTGATGTTTTTTTTTTTTTTTTTTTTTTCTTGTAAATTTGTTTGAGTTCTTTGTAGGTTCTGGATGTTAGCCCTTTGTTGATGAGTAGATTGCAAAAAATTTTCTCCCATTCTGTAGGTTGCCTGTTCACTCTGATGGTAGTTTCTTTTGCTGTGCAGAAGCTCTTTAGTTTAATTAGATCCCATTTGTCAATTTTGGCTTCTGTTGTCGTTGCTTTTTTTGTTTTAGACATGAAGTCCTTGCCCTTGCCTATGTCCTGAATGGTATTCCCTAGGTTTTCTTCTAGGGTTTTTATGGTTTTAGGTCTAACATTTAAGTCTCTAATCCATCTTGAATTAATTTCGTATAAGGAGTAAGGAAAGGATCCAGTTTCAGCTTTCTACTTATGGCTAGCCAATTTTCCCAGCACCATTTATTAAATAGGGAATCCTTTCCCCATTTCTTGTTTTTGTCAGGTTTGTCAAAGATCAGATGGCTGTAGATGTGTGGTATTATTTCTGAGGACTCTGTGCTGTTCCATTGGTCTATATCTCTGTTTTGGTACCAGTACCATGCTGTTTTGGTTATTGTAGCCTTGTAGTATAGTTTGAAGTCAGGTAGCGTGATGCCTCCAGCTTTGTTCTTTTGACTTAGGATGGTCTCGGCAATGCAGGGTCTTTTTTGGTTCCATATGAACTTTAAAGCAGTTTTTTTCCAATTCTGTGAAGAAACTCATTGGTAGCTTAATGGGGATGACATTGAATCTATAAATTACCTTGGGCAGTATGGCTATTTTCACAATATTGATTCTTCCTATCCATGAGCATGGTATGTTCTTCCATTTGTTTGTGTCCTGCTTTATTTCACTGAGCAGTGGTTCATAGTTCTTGAAGAGGTCCTTTACATCCCTTGTAAGTTGGATTCCTAGGTATTTTTTTCTCTTTGAAGCTATTGTGAATGGGAGTTCATTCATGATTTGGCTCTCTGTTTGTCTGCTACAGGTGTATAAGAATACTTGTGATTTTTGCACATTGATTTTGTATCCTGAGACTTTGCTGAAGTTGCTTATCAGCTTAAGGAGATTTTGGGCTGAGACAATGGGGTTTTCTAAATATACAGTCATGTCATCTGCAAACAAGGACAATTTGACTTCTCCTTTTCCTAACCGAATACCCTTTATTTCTTTCTCTTGCCTGATTGCCCTAGCCAGAACTTCCAACACTATGTTGAATAGGACTGGTGAGAGAGGGCATCCCTGTCTTGTGCCAGTTTTCAAAGGGAATGTTTCCACTGTTTGCCCATTCAGTATGATATTGACTGTGGGTTTGTCATAAATAGCTCTTATTATTTTGAGACACGTTCCATCAATACCGAATTTATTGAGAGTTTTTAGCATGAAGGGCTGTTGAATTTTGTCAAAGGCCTTTTCTGCATCTATTGAGATATTCATGTTGTTTTTGTCTTTGGTTCTGCTTATATGATGGATTTCATTTATTGATTTGCGTATGTTGAACCAGCCTTGCATCCCAGGGATGAAGCCCACTTGTTCATGTTGGATAAGGTTTTTGATGTGCTGCTGAAGTGGCAGTTTTTTAATGGTTACAAAGTCTTTGTTGGGGATGATGAAAAAGGCTTACGTATAGATAGTGAAACCGTTATACAATGAATGTGCTGACAAACTGTATACTTATGAATGGTCAAGCTATAAATATTGTTACATATATTTAAACAGTTTTTTTAAAAATAGTCTTAGAAAATGACATCCAATCTTGCATCTATTTTCCTAATCTCCAAAACCATTCCCATCTGCCTGCCACTTTTATCTCAATGTCAAAGATGCTTCACATGCAACACATTTAAAACAAAATATCTTTCCTCCTAAAAATATTGTTTAAATCAGTTGTTTCCCAAACTGAAAAACTCAGAAGGTCTTGAAGTGTGTACACTGTGTGTCCACATCTCTGCAAAGTAGATGCTAATATTGCTTATTACCTAAATTTCATACAGTGCTTCTGCCACAGTTCACTTTCAGAGCAGTGGTAGAGTAGTTCTACCTTTATCTGTGGTTTCTCTTTCCACAGTTTCAGTTTGTTACTAAAGATCAGTTCTGGTCTGAAAATATTAAGTGGAAAAATCCAGAAATACACAATTCACAAGTTTGGAATTGTGCACCATTCTAAATAGTGGGATGAAATCTCCTTTGGGACACGAATCCTCTTTTGCCCAGTGGAACCACTTCACAGTCATCTTGGTTATCAGGTAAACTGTTGCTGTATCATTGTGCTTGTATTCAAGCCACCTTATTTGACTTCTCCAAATAAATGTTGAAGTGCCAGTACCTCAGCATGCATTTAGATACAGGGTATTTGAAGACATAATTAAGTTACCCCAAAGCACATCAGTAGTGATGCTGGTCATTTGGATATGCCAGAGAAGCCATAAAATGCTTCAAGTGAAAAGGTGAAGGTTTTCCATTTAATATGAAAGAAACAAAATTATATGCTGAGATTGCTAAGATCTTCTGTAAGAACTAATCTTCTATTCATGAAATTGTGAAGAAAAGAAATGTGCTAGTTTTGCTGTGACACCTCAAACTGAAACAGTTACAGCCACAATCATGATAAGTGCTTAGTTAAGATGAAAAAGGCATTCAATTTGTGTGTGGAATGCATGAACAGAAGTGTGTTCTGATTGACAGCAAATGTGTTCAGCACTGTCTGAGGTTTCAGGCATCAACATACTCCCCACAGAGGACAGGGGATACTTTACTGATATATCTTGGCAGATCTTCAGAAGGGGCAACTTCATTCTTCTTGTCACATTTTGACCAGTCTAACTGGCTGTATTACTTTTATATGGTTGCCATGACAAAATACCACAAACTGGGTGGCTTAAACAATAGAAATTTATGTTTTCACAGTTCTGGAGACTGGAAGTCTGAGATCAAGGTATTGGCAGGTCTGGCTTCTTCTGAGGCTTCTCTCCTTGATTTGCAGAGGGCTTCCTTTCCTCTGTGCTTGTTCACCCCAGATGTCTTTTCTGTGTGCCCAAATTTCCTCTTCCTGTAAAAGGATGCCAGTCAGATTGGATTATGGCCCACCCTAGTTAATTAATTTTAACTTAATTACCTCTTCAAATACCCTCTATCTAAATACATTCTGAGGTACAGGTGCTTCAACATATAAATTTTTGGGGGAGACACAACTCAACCCACAACAAATGCTAACACGTGTAATGTCCCATGAAAATCTAAAGTGAGAGATAAAAGAATGTTTAATTTATCTTAGTACTCTTGCCTGATTTTAGGGCCTGACTTGATTTCCTTAGGTCCTTATGCACATATACATGTATTGTTATGTATGAATTGTTTCCGTTGCTGATTTGTTAATAATGAAAATTAATTTATATGGATTCTATAATAAAATTTCAAATATAAGTTTTTACCGAATTCTCCAAGTCATTTTCTCTCAGAATTAAGTCTTCAGATGCACTCTACTATGGGTGATCTTCCCTTAATAATATTTTTTAGTTCAGCATACTTCTGGACATTTATTTGTTGTATGTGCCACTTAAAAATCAATTGCTTTTTTATCACCTCAAGTAGACTTAACTTCTATTGGGTAAATTGTTCTTACACCTTGCTGCAGATGGATGAGTGGAGCTAATTGTGCTGGATCTTATAAAAATCTACTGAGTGCTTTGAGCACCTGATACCACATAGTAAAGCAGAGCTACAAAGTCTCTAATGAACACTCTTCTTGTCAGTATACAATTCCTTAATTTTAGTATTTTTAATTTTAATTTTTGTCTGCTTCTACATTTTTTCCTTTATAATCAAATGAAAGTGAACACTAAGAGAGTTTTGCATTATCTGCTGTTATTCTGCATGGTACCTTAACAGAACAGTATGTCCCTATGTTCTAGTAAGGCAAAGCAGTGGGACTGTGCTAAGACACAATTATTTTCAAAGTTCATTTGCATTTGTATTGTAAAGTTTATATGTGATTAAATACCTCAGAGACAAATTAAATGCATATGAGAACTGTAGCTACAGAAAACATTAAAACTTTTTAATTTGTACATCTCAAAATTCAGCTTGTTCTGATCTGTCTTTTACAAGATATCATTTAAGCCACTTAGTAATATTTTTTTTTTTATTTTAGGCTAATTACCCTTGACTTATAACTTGAAATCTATTAATTTAGCAGTTAAAGAAATAACTTGGTTTCTAAGCAAGTAATAGCGAAAAATGCTAAAGTTTGCCATTATTTAAGAGGCCATTGCAGTCTATTTCTCTTCCTGCCTATTGTTCTTAATATAACTATGGTTAACACAAGATGAAACATTTCGTGGCCACTAAAAAAAATGGCAATGTGGGTCATGTCACAATTCGGGAAATATTTTGTGGTACAAGTGTAGAAAAAGGAAACAAACATAGAATATACATTATGATTACAACTATGTTAAGGTGAACTGGAGATTATTTGAAGGGAATACATGAATAAATTTCTTTCATGAAGGTGACAATAAAGCTATATTTTTTAATTGTTTATTTGTAAAACTTTGTGTGGATACATAGCAGGTGTATATATTTGTGGGGTACATGAGATGTTTTAGTACAGGCATGTGATGTGACATATAAATATATAGATAATTTTTTAAGGAAAATGTGTATTCCTTTTGTTTTCAGATACTTTAAAAATACAGTCTGGTAATTTAAAAAATACTTGATTAATCTTTCTTAATGAAATGGAAGTTAAAATGTAAATTAAGGCATCCTATGTCAATTCATCAGTCCTCCTTTTTTTTTTACATGTAACTTCAACTCTCAAAATATAAATAATAAAAATAAGTATTTTTTACCCCTATAATTTAATAAATCATTTTTGACACTCGTATTATTCAGGAGTTGCACTATAAGATCTCTTCAAAATATAAGACAGATTATAGTGCAAATATAGATCCATGTAAATCCTTCCTATTAGAGACAGCGAAATCGTGGGAAATCTTTTAAAATTAAGACATTGAAGCAGGTGCTGAACTTACTAGTCAACACTTGAATGAATGTTCAAAAGATTTTTTAATTCATTAAGATCTGCTAGTATGGGCTGATTTTCTCATATATGCAGTCAACCATCTTGCAATTTAGAAGACAAGCCACCAGATTAATATAAGTCCGTTGGAAATGGTAATGGAAAAAAGTATATTTTTAAAATTGCCTTAATGTGTTTTCTTTTTTAAAAAATGGAGTGTATATGCAATTTATAATTTACTTTCCAAATTTATCATATCAATAGTGTAGCTTTATTATGAGTTCTATGTTTTATTTCTTGACTTTGATCAAAACCCATATTTATTTTATTTATAAATATTGTATATTGAATATATATATATATATATATATATATATATATATATATATATATATAACTTTCTTTCTTAGATGTAGCTTTATATATAGCTACACCTTAGATGTAGGTTTCCAGATACTTGTTAATCTAGGAGGCTTGGTTTCCACACCTGACTGCTTATTACTTGGAGTGTTTTATTAATGACAGAGATTTTGAGTCATATCCCCTAAAGAGTTATGTGAATCTGAACTGGAACCTGGCAATTCAGAAAAAATACCATAAATAAGTCCACAGATTTACTGTCTTCCTCTAAATAGTAACAGAGAGGCAAATGTCATCTTTGACAGGTCATTGAAGCGATTTGTTTCTCCTTATTGGTGCTTGTCTACCTGAGAGCCATGATGGGGGCAACGGCCCTTGTGATAATCTTGAGTATATTCTGTTCCTGCTCCAGATTGGTCCTACATTGTACCTACAAACTGCTTCCCACCTGGGCACCTTCTATGCACCAACTTCTGTGCTGAACACTTTATTTCTGAGCTGTCATTTCCTCGGGCACTAAGGACAGCTCCAAAGGAGTAGAAGCTTGGGGAACTTTATCACAAGATAATGATGTTTTATTTTATTTATTTTAAAAATGTTCCTTAATTCTTATTTTAACTTTTTGAATTTTCTTTTTCACAAGCTTCATGTAGTGAGCTTAGAGATTATAACTGCGGATGACTTTCCTAGAGCTTTTCAGTTGGCATTTCTCAAAATTAACTTTGGCTAGCTTATCATTTCCAGATATTGATTATTCTTCTTAGAAGTCTTAGCATTCAAATCTTATTTTGCCAAGCGTCAAACGAAGCCATGTTTTATTAGTCTACGGAAGTTTCATCTTCTGTTTTGCCTGTCTCTTCAAGTTATAAATAAATATTGAAAAATTTTACTCTATGTTTGTGTTGTTGAATTCTTTCTAAATTAACAAAGGTTTTAAAAAATCTAGAAAAGCATTCTACTATTTTATTTTTCATTCCCTTCTATATATCATGATTGTTCTACAGCAGTGCCTACTGTCCAGTGGAGATGTAACAGGAATCATAATTTAAATTTTCTAGTAGTTACACTAAAAAGTAAAAAAGTAAAATTAAGTGTAATAAATTTGTTAACTAAATATATTCGAAATGTTATAGTTTCAACACACAATCAATATAAGAACATCATTCACAAGATAGTTCACATTCATTGTTTGTATCAAGTCTTCACAGTCTGGTGTATATTTTAATATTTGCAGCACATCTTGATTTGGATGCTGAATTTTTCTCAGAAACACTTAACCTGTATTAAACTGTAAACTGTAAACCAATTTATAGTTGAAGAAGTACATCCACCTGTCCAAGTGTCTTCAGACATAGTTTAACATTTTCTAAAAACGGAATTGTATCAGTTTTTAACTTTAAACTTAAGTGGGTTAAAATTAAATAAATTAAAAACTCAGTTCCTCCCTTACACTAGCCGTCTTTCAAGTGCCTGATAACCCCATGCAATTAGGAACCATTATATCAGACAAGGTTGCTTAAGGTACAGACTACATACTTCTTAGTAGTACTAGCCTTCACTTCCTACGTGCTGTGATTTTTGACAAATGACAACCATTTTGAGACTCATTTGGTTTATCTATAAAATTGGGTTAATAATGTAACTACAGGTTGAGCATACCTAATCTGAAAATACAAACCTCTAAAAACTCTAATATCTGAAACTTTTTGAGCACTGACACGATGCCACAAGTGAAAATTCCACACTTGACTTCATGTGACAGGTTGCAATCAAAAGTTTGTTTCACGTACAAATTATTTTAAAATATTGTATAAAATTACCTTCAGACTGTATGTTTGAAGTATACATGAAACGTAAATGAATCTTATGTTCAGAGTTGAATCCCATCCCAAGATTTCTCATTTGGGATATGCAAATATTCCAAAATAAGAAAAAAAATCAGGAATCTGCCACATTTCTGGTCTCAAGCATTTCACATAAGGGATTCTCAACCTGTATTTCATTGGGTTGTTGTTATAATTACATGAGAAAACACAAAGCATTTAATAAATGTTAGTGAATATCATCATTGTTGTCATTATACTACATTTAGACCAGTGGACCCTTTAAAAAATCTAAGAAAAGCTGTCATCTGTTTCATATAAGATACAAACACAGTATTCACCTATTTGCATATAATTTCAGTGGGTTCAGGAAAGCCACCCACAGCCCATTAAAACCTTTGTTAAGTGTCCTTAGGCTCCATGATTACATTTTTTAAATTAATAATTGTTGTATAGTTCCAGCTACCAAGACTCCAGTTTTCCCTTAAAACATTTGTGACTATGGCATGGAATTATTAGAGGAAATGAGTTCATATTAACCAGGATGCTTATTTACCAATATAATGCTGAGTCATTTAGTTATGCCTCAAGATCGCATTTGTTTTCTTCCATATTTACTGTTTACACTAATTTTCGGTGAGGCACAGAGGAAATGCTTCTTATTTACCTGACATATAAATTAGTGTATATAATTGAAGATAAAGTTATTTTTGTATGCAAAATAAACATTGTTTTTCTTAGTTTTCAAAAAAATTTTGACTATTGTTAAAGCAGTTATCTTTGCACAGCAAAATTTGAATCATATACAATAAAATGCAAGATTTTAAAAATATACCTTAACTAGAACCACGTATGTTTAAATAATCCCACAACAGTAAACATATTGCCATTAAATAATCTGCCATAAAAATAGGTATGTGTGTAAAATGTGGCATTCAAGCTGGTTTAAAATGTAAATTATCTAAGAAATACATTTAAGCAAAAAAATAGATATTCGTCTCAAATGGGCAAAATTTTAGATTAAAGAAGCTGTAAGATGCTAAAAGTGACTCTCTTTTTTTCATTTTGAAGTATACACTATTGCAAAATATAAAGCTGTGGGTTAATTCTACATGCTAAGCTTTCATGACTTTTATCCAGATAACAGGGAGGCCCCATGGTGGGGTGAAATGAGCACAGTTAGTTTTCTCTACACATATTCTAGCTCTGTGGCCTAGGCAATACTTTTCCTCTCTCTAAGCACCACTTTCTTCTTCTGCATACGTTGAAGAAATAAACCAAAATTTGAGTTTATTGTTAGGTTGTTTTTTCCCCAGGAATAAGTGAGACATAATATGCGAACTACCTGGCTAAAAATGGGGGGTTAATAAAACAGGTTCCCATCCTCTTTCTACATCCCTAATTTGTAATCAAAATAAATTACAAATGTTATTTTAGGGCTGTGTAGGGAGATCCAGAGATACCATTGAGGAAACAAATAGACAGAAACATTTATTTGAAAGGGAGGTATAAAGGGCAGTCATTGACGAGCCACAAAGAAAATGTTCAGTTTGTTGACACTGTCCCCTGTGATATAAGACATGAATCCCCCAGCAGACAAGAACAAATACTGGTCTCCCTTTCTTTTCTTGCAGTTCCTTGGTTTAGTGTCCAAAGATCTCAAATTCTATTGCTTTAAGAAGCCAGTCAGATAGCCTAATTGTAGGAAGTAGCAAGATATTAAATACAGGTGGTGTTTTAAAAACTGTGACGAATAGAAATGTACATGCCATGTATAAAGGGATTCAGATTCAGATTTTCAAAAACCATTCAGATTTTTAAAAGCCAATGTATAGACTTCAGTTTGCCACCTGACAATCAACAAATGTCCATGTCAGTCTTTCCAAATGTATGTAACTCAAAAAAACAAATTGTTGGTTAATATCTAAACCTTCAAGATTTGTGGTGATTCTAGATTTGTGCAAAGGTTAAGGTGGCTTCTCAGAATCCATCAAAACCCCAAAGTAGCAAGCCAGGCTGCCCTGAGATACCATAGTTCCTCCTCTTGCAAGCATTTGGTTACTGGCAGACTACATAACATCTACAAAATGGGGCAGTAATACTACCTAAGACATAGGATTGTTGTGAGGATAAAATAAATTAATATTTGTAAAACATTTAGACAATACCTGAAACCCAGCAATAACTCAATAAATGTTGTCTCTTCTTTTCATTACATTCATTCTTAGAATTATCTTTGCCTAAAAAAAACTCCCTAAACATACCAGCTGCTGTTTTTTTTTTTCCCTTTTTTTTTTTTTTTTTTTTTATTACACTTTAAGTTCTAGGGTACATGTGCATAATGTGCAGGTTTGTTACATATGTATACTTGTGCCATGTTGGTGTGCTGCACCCATCAGCTCGTCAGCACCCATCAATTCGTCATTTATATCAGGTATAACTCCCAATGCAATCCCTCCTGCCTCCCCCCTCCCCATGATAGGCCCTGATGTGTGATGTTCCCCTTCCCGAGTCCAAGTGATCTCATTGTTCAGTTCCCACCTATGAGTGAGAACATGCAGTGTTTGGTTTTCTGCTCTTGCGATAGTTTGCTAAGAATGATGGTTTCCAGCTGCATCCATGTCCCTACAAAGGACGCAAACTCATCCTTTTTTATGGCTGCATAATATTCCATGGTGTATATGTGCCATATTTTCTTAATCCAGTCTGTCACAGATGGACATTTGGGTTGATTCCAAGTCTTTGCTATTGTGAATAATGCCGCAATAACCATACGTGTGCATGTGTCTTTATAGCAGCATGATTTATAATCCTTTGGGTATATACCCAGTAGTGGGATGGCTGGGTCATATGGTACATCTAGTTCTAGATCCTTGAGGAATTGCCATACTGTTTTCCATAATGGTTGAACTAGCTTACAATCCCACCAACAGTGTAAAAGTGTTCCTATTTCTCCACATCCTCTCCAGCACCTGTTGTTTCCTGACTTTTTAATGATTGCCGTTCTAACTGGTGAGAGATGGTATCTCATTGTGGTTTTGATTTGCATTTCTCTGATGGCCAGTGATGATGAGCATTTTTTCATGTGTCTGTTGGCTGTATGAATGTCTTCTTTTGAGAAATGTCTGTTCATATCATGATTTGCGAATGTTGAACCAACCTTGCATCCCAGGGATGAAGCCCACTTGATCATGGTGGATAAGCTTTTTGATGTGCTGCTGAATCCGGTTTGCCAGTATTTTAGTGAGGATTTTTGCATTGATGTTCATCAGGGATATTGGTCTAAAATTTTCTTTTTTTGTTGTGTCTCTGCCAGGCTTTGGTATCAGGATGATGTTGGCCTCATAAAATGAGTTAGGGAGGATTCCCTCTTTTTCAATTGATTGGAATAGTTTCAGAAGTAATGGTATCAGCTCCTCCTTTACCTCTGGTAGAATTCAGCTGTGAATCCATCTGGTCCTGAGCTTTTTTTGCTTGGTAGGCTATTAATTATTGCCTCAATTTCAGAGCCTGCTATTGGTCTATTTAGGGATTCAACTTCTTCCTGGTTTAGTCTTGGAAGAGTGTAAGTATCCAGGAAATTATCCATTTCTTCTAGATTTTCTAGTTGATTTGCGTAGAGGTGTTTATAGTATTCTCTGATGGTAGTTTGTATTTCTGTGGGGTCCGTGGTGGTATCCCCTTTATCATTTTTTTTTTTTTTTTTTTTTTTGAGGCGGAGTCTTGCTCTGTCGCCCAGGCTGGAGTGCAGTGGCCGGATCTCAGCTCACTGCAAGCTCCGCCTCCCGGGTTCCCGCCATTCTCCTGCCTCAGCCTCCCAAGTAGCTGGGACTACAGGCGCCCGCCTCGTCACCCGGCTAGTTTTTTTTTTTTTTTGTATTTTTAGTAGAGACGGGGTTTCACTGTGTTCGCCAGGATGGTCTCGATCTCCTGACCTTGTGATCCGCCCGTCTCGGCCTCCCAAAGTGCTGGGATTACAGGCTTGAGCCACCGCGCCCGGCCCCTTTATCATTTTTATTGTGTCTATTTGATTCTTCTCTCTTTTCTTCTTTATTAGTCTTGCTAGCGGTCTGTCAATTTTGTTGATCTTTTCAAAAAACCAGCTCCTGGATTCATTGATTTTTGGAGGGTTTTTTGTGTCTCTATCTCCTTCAGTTCTGCTCTGATCTTAGTTATTTCTTGCCTTCTGCTAGCTTTTGAATGTGTTTGCTCTTGCTTTTCCAGTTCTTTTAATTGTGATGTTAGAGTGTCCATTTTAGATCTTTCCTGCTTTCTCTTGTGGGCATTTAGTTCTATAAATTTCCCTCTACACACTGCTTTAAATATGTCCCAGAGATTCTGGTATGTTGTATCTTTGTTCTCATTGGTTTCAAAGAACATCTTTATTTCTGCCTTCATTTTGTTATGTACCCAGTAGTCATTCAGGAGCAGGTTGTTCAGTTTCCATGTAGTTGAGCGGTTTTGATTGAGTTTCTTAGTCCTGAGTTCTAGTTTGATTGCACTGTGGTCTGAGAGACTGTTTGTTATAATTTCTTTTCTTTTACATTTGCTAAGGAGTGCTTTACTTCCAATTATGTGGTCAATTTTGGAATAAGTGCAATGTGGTGCTGAGAAGAATGTATATTCTGTTGACTTGGGGTGGAGAGTTCTATAGATGTCTATTAGGTCTGCTTGGTGCCGAGATGAGTTCAATTCCTGGATATCCTTGTTGACGTTCTGTCTTGTTGATCTGTCTAATGTTGACAGTGGAGTGTTGAAGTCTCCCATTTTTATTGTATGGGAGTCTAAGTCTCTTTGTAAGTCTCTAAGGACTTGCTTTATGAATTTGGGTGCTCCTGTATTGGGTGCATATATATTTAGGATAGTTAGTTCTTCCTGTTGAATTGATCCCTTTACCATTATGTAATGGTCTTCTTTGTCTCTTTTGATCTTTGATGGTTTAAAGTCTATTTTATCAGAGACTAGGATTGCAACCCCTGCTTTTTTTTGTTCTCCATTTGCTTGGTAGATCTTCCTCCATCCCTTTATTTTGAGCCTGTGTATGTCCCTGAATGTGAGATGGGTCTCATGAATACAGCACACTCATGGGTCTTGACTCTTTATCCAGTTTGCCAGTCTGTGTCTTTTAATTGGAGCATTTAGTCCATTTACATTGAAGGTTAATATTTTTATGTGTGACCTTGATCCTGCCATTATGATATTAACTGGTTATTTTGCTCATTAGTTGATGCAGTTTCTTCCTAGCCTCGATAGTCTTTACATTTTGGCATGTTTTTGCAATGGCTGGTACCGGTTGTTCCTTTCCATGTTTAGGGCTTCCTTCAGGGTCTCTTGTAAGGCAGGCCCGGTGGTGAGAAAAAATAAGCATTTGCTTATCTGTAAAGGATTTTATTTCTCCTTCACTTATGAAACTTAGTTTGGCTGGATATGAAATTCTGGGTTGGAAATTCTTTTCTTTAAGAACGTTGAATATTGGCCCCCACTCTCTTCTGGCTTGTAGAGTTTCTGCCGAGAGATCTGCTGTTAGTCTGATGGGCTTCCCTTTGTGGGTAACCCGACCTTTCTCTCTGGCTGCCCTTCAGATTTTTTCCTTCATTTCAACTTTGGTGAATCTGGCAATTATGTGTCTTGGAGTTGCTCTTCTGGAGGAGTATCTTTGTGGCGTTCTCTGTATTTCCTGAATTTGAATGTTGGCCTGCCCTACTAGGTTGGGGAAGTTCTCCTGGATGATATCCTGAAGAGTGTTTTCCAACTTGGTTCCATTTTCCCCCTCACTTTCAGGCACCCCAATCAGACGTAGATTTGGTCTTTTTACATAATCCCATACTTCTTGCAGGCTTTGTTCATTTCTTTTTCTTCTTTTTTCTTTTGGTTCCTCTTCTCGCTTCATTTCATTCATTTGATCCTGAATCGCTGATACTTTCTTCCAGTTGTTGCAGTCGGTTACTGAAGCTTGTGGATTTGTCACGTATTTCTCGTGTCATGGTTTTCATCTCTGTCATTTCATTTATGATCTTCTCTGCATTAATTATTCTAGCTATCAATTCTTCCACTCTTTTTTCAAGATTTTTGTTTCTTTGCACTGGGTACGTAATTCCTTCTGTAGCTCTGAGAAGTTTGATGGACTGAAGCCTTCTTCTCTCATCTCGTCAAAGTCATTCTCTGACCAGCTTTGATCCATTGCTGGCGATGAGCTGCACGCCTTTGCAGGGGGAGATGCGCTCTTTTTTTTTTGAATTTCCAGCTTTTCTGCCCTGCTTCTTCCCCATCTTTGTGGTTTTATCTGCCTCTGGTCTTTGATGATGGTGACGTATTGATGGGATTTTGGTATAAGTGTTCTTCCTGTTCGATAGTTTGATTATAAAGAATTCAAGCTACTGAATTGGAAAGAAAAAATGGGATATTTGGAGCACTTTTTAATAGGATATTCTAGAAGATGAGTTTCATGTGGTAGAGATTTGCTTCCATATATTTATTTGTTTCTAAAGTCAATAAAGAAACCTCCAGGTAGGGATGTCTGTTGAATGTCTGATGTAAGTTTTTTTTTTTTTCTTTTTTTTTTTTTTTTTTTTTTTTTTTGAGAAGGAGTCTCCCTCTGCCGCCCCAGGATGGAGTGCAGTGGCCAGATCTCAGCTCACTGCAAGCTCCGCCTCCCGGGTTCACACCATTCTCCTGCCTCAGCCTCCGGAGTAGCTGGGACTACAGGTGCCCGCCACCTCGCCCTGCTAGTTTTTTGTATTTTTTTAGTAGAGACGGGGTTTCACCGTATTAGCCAGGATGGTCTCGATCTCCTGACCTCGTGATCCGCCCGCCTCGGCCTCCCAAAGTGCTGGGATTACAGGCTTGAGCCACCGCACCCAGCCTGATGTAAGTTCTTAGAAGGAAGATCTTATATGCTCTGTATAGTCTAAAAATATAGGGTGTGTTGGAGTGTAGAAATTTAGCAATGTAACAGCAGCTCTATTTTGTTAAGATTACTCTATGATTCATTTGTGTAGTGGTGGAAATTATATTTATACCAACCATGCTTAAAACTTTTGAGAAACATACTGTTTAGAAAAATAATAATGGAAATTGGAGCTGAATTGGATGTTTCACAAAATGGGACTTTATGAAGTGATATTTAAGTTATCAATATAATGTTATAGTGCTAAGGGAACCTTAAAGTTTTGCTATTCTTTTTTATAATAACTAAATGAGATATTGCTTAACATTTCCTAAAGTCTCAGAGTATTTAGAATTCCAAACTACAGATTTGTGATTAACATAAATCCTTCTAGAAACAATCTGAATTTATCAAACTCATTTTTTTCTGGAAGTGCTAAAGCTAAAAAAACAGGAAAAAAAATACCAACATAACAATTACAATAAAAGATACTACTTAGAATGAAAAGGCAAGCCACAGATGGGGAGAAAGTATTTGCAGTGCATATCCGCCAAAAAAGGACTCATGTCAAGAGTTTATGAAGAACTCTTACCACAGAAAAAGGGGGAAACTCTTTATTGCACACCTCACAAAACAGGCTATTCATCTGACCAAAAAGCTTAGGAAAATGTGCTTAATGAGGATACTAATGGGAAAAGGCAAATTAAAACTACAATAAGAAAAAAACACAAGTGCAGAAAGCAAAACAGTGAGATATGTCTGCTTACCCACCAATGGCTAAACGATAAAATCAAATTTTGCCAAAGATGTGGGACAACTGAAACACTACATGTTGATGGAATGAGAGAAGAATAGTAGAATCATCTAGGAAAACTTTTGGCAGCAACTGTAGTGAACTATATACTTATCCTACTATCCAGAAATTCCCATATAAGGTATATACTCAAGATAAATCAGTGCATAAGGTGCTTCAAGAATGTTCCTCCTAGCCTTTAATTTTTAACTGATGTTTATTTTATTAGCCTAAAACTGGAAACATCCCAAATGCCATGAAGAGTAGAATGGATAAATAAATTGTAGTATAACCATGAAATGAAATATAGCCTGAAATTTAAAAAGAATGATCTTCCACCATACAACAGTTAGCAATCACATTAACAGAATGGTGAGTAAAAGAACAAAGACCCAAAAAATTACATAGTATGCTACCTCATTTATGTGAATTTCAAGAACAAGCAGAACTGCTCTGTAGTGATAGAAATCAGAATAGCTAGAACCTCTTGGTTGACTAAGATGAGGCAAAAGGAGCCTTCTGAGAAATTGTCTGTATTTGAATCCAGCTGGTTATACAGGTGCATATATTTAAAAAAAATCACTTAAAATTTGTGTACACTTAGGATTTGTCCACTTCAAATTCTGTTGTAACTTAAAAAGAAACTCCCTACACTGTGACTAAACAATGAACATGAATAATCCTGTCATATTTTAGCAAAATAATGGGAAGGACTGCTGTAAGCAAATACTTTTATATCTAAAATAAATAGACATCATGTCAACCAAAGAACAAATAACAGGATTCTTTATTGCTGCTTCATTCTTGTATTATGCTGCTTCATTCTTGTATATAATATATAAAATTTGATTTAAAATCTTAGCACTACCCTTTAGCAGGGTTACTGTTTGCCAAATGAAAAGCATCCTCAAGAGGGCGTTGCATAAGAAAAATCTTCACCCAAGTGTGTGAGTGAATGTTTTAGAAGACTTAAACAACCATTCCATTTGGTTGAAAGGTGGAGCTCAGAAAAATCTGACATAAATATTTCTATCTTGTGTCATCTTTTAAGACAGCTTCTTAATGAATACAAATATATGTACACCTTGGGTTCCAACGTGGACTCTTCTTGATTACGAAGATTTTTTCTAACTTGAAATATTTGAGGAAATAATTCACAGCATTTCCCATCTGAGCTTATTTACTTGGCTTCCCAGTGTGTAGCCCACAGCTAGAAATTTGAGAAAGCTGTTGATGAACTTTGAAGGCAAACATTCCCTCCAGATTCCAAGGCAGCCAGTGTACTCTTCCTCTGCAATTACTGCTCTGTCTGAACTTTTCCTCAGAGGGATAAATAAAGCTGCAGGTCTCATGCATTTTCAATGAGAAACCTTATGCAAAGAATTTTACCAAAATCACATTCTTGGCATTTCTTCAGTCAACACTTTTATATCGAACTGTTCCTTTTATGGGCAACATACCCTCCATGGATCATAACACTTATGCCATAAGTATCAACACTAAAGCAACAAGTCCACTCCAGAGAACTTAATGTTGTTTAACTTCAAAATTATGTTATTTCTGCATGGGTGTTTATACCCAATATTTCTTATGACTTATTTTAATAAAATAAAATGTCAGCAAAAAGTATCAATTCCCTTCTCAGATGTTTAAACAAATTTTCTAACATAAGCTGATTGCAAATGTAGGAAGAAATTGAGCCAGTGTATTTTAAATAGTAACATTTGAAATCCACCCTTTTGCTAGTGGGCAACTTGAGATGTTTTAAAATAAAAACCATATTGATGCTATATAAATTATGCAATAATATTCCTTGGAGAGAGAATTTCTTTGGAACAACATTTTTGTTTCTCCCTCATTTTTTGGTGTCTTTAATAAATGAAGATATATTTCTAACTTTGAAATAATTATAGATTTTTTAACTTTCATTTTAAGTTCAAGTGTACATGTCCAGGATGTGCATGTTTTTTAAATAGATGAACAATGGAGATAATGGGGGTTTGTTGTACAGATTATTTCATCACCCAGGTATTAAGCCTAGTATCCATTAATTATTTTTCTTGATTCTATCCCTCCTCCCATCCTCCAAGAGGCCCCAGTTTGTGTTGTTCCTCTCTATATGTCCATGTGTTCTAATTTAGCTCCCACTTGTGAGAACATGAGGCTTTTGATTTTCTATTCCTGAATTAATTTGCTAATGATAATAGCCACCAGTTCCATCCATGTCCCTGCAAAAGATGTGATCTCATTCTTTTTTTTTGTCTGCATAGTATTCCATGCTATATATTTACCACATGTTCTGTATCCAGTCATTCATTGATGGACATTTGGGTTGATTCCATGTCTTTACTATTGTGAATTGTGCTGCAATGAACATACACATGCATGTGTCTTTATGATAGAACAATTTATATTCCTTTGGATATATACCCAGTAATGGGATTCCTGGGTTGAATGGTATTTCTGTCTCCAGGTCTTTAAGGAATCACTACACGGTCTTCCACAATGTCTGAACTAATTTATGCCACCTTCAAGAGTGTATAAACATTCCTTTTTATCCACAACATCACCAGCATCTGTTATTTTTTTTCTTTTTAATAATAATCATTATGACTGATGTGAGATGGTATCTCATTTTGTTTTGATTTACATGGCTTTAATGATCAGTGATGTTGAGCTCTTTATGATATGCTTGTTGGCCTTGTATATCTTCTTTTGAGAAGTGTCTGTTCTTGTCCTTTGCCCACTTTTTAATAGGGTTGTTTGTATTTTTCTTATAATTTTGTTTAAGTTACTATAGATGCTGGATATTAGGCATTTTTCAGATACATAGTTTGCAAAAGTTTTTTCCCATTCCATAGGCTACTTACTCTGTTGATAGTTTATTTTGGTGTGTAGAAGCTCTTTAGTTTAATTAGTTCCCATTTGTCAATTTCAGCTTTTGTTGCAGTTGTTTTTGGGATCTTCATTATAAAATCTTTGCTTGTGCTTCTGTCCTGAATGGCATTGGCTAGGTTATCTTCCAGGGTTTTTATAGTTTTAGTTTTTACATTTAGTCTTGAGGCAGTAATAAATAGCCTACCAACCAAAAATGTCCAAGACCAGATGGATTCACAGCTGAATTCTACCAGATATACAAAGAAGAGCCAGTAGCATTCCTACTGAAAATATTCCCAAAAATTGAAAAGGAAGGAGTCCTCACTAACTTATTCAATGAGGGGAACATCATCCTGATACCAAACCTGGCAAAGAAACAATGAAAAAAGAAAATTTTAGCCCAATATCCTTGATGAACATCGATGCAAATATCCTCAAGAAAATACTGTCAAACGGAATCCAACAGCACATCAAAAAGCTTATCCACCACAATCAAGTAGGCTTCATCCCCGGGATACAAGGTCAGTTCAACATACACAAATCAATAAATATGATTAATCACATAAACAGAACTGAAGACAAAACCACATGATTATCTCAATAGATGCAGAAAAGGCTTTTGATAAAATGTAATATCCCTTCATGTTCAAAACTGTTAATAAATTAGGTATTGAAGGAACATACCTCAAAATAGTAAGAGCCATATATGACAAACCTATGGCTAACATCATACTGAAAGGGCAAAAGCTGAAGTATTCCCTTTGAAAACCAGCACCAGACTAGGATGTCTTCTCTCACCACTCCTATTCAACATAGTGTTGGAAATTCTGGCCATAACAATTAGGCAAGAGAAGTAAATAAAGGGCATCCAAATAAGAAAAGAGGAAGTCAAGCTATCCCTGTTTGCAGATGACATGATCTCATGTCTAGAAAACCCCATTATGTCAGTCTAAAACTTCTTAAGCTGATAAACAACTTTAGTAAAGTCTCAGGATACAAAATCAATGTACAAAAATTGTGTCAGCATTCCTGTACACCAACAGTCAAGCTGAGACACAAATTTCAGAAGACATTCCATTCACAATTGCCACAAAAGGAATAAAATAACTAGGAATACAGCTGACAAGGAAAGTGAAGGATCTCTACAAGGAGAGTACAAACCACTACTCAAAGAAATCAGAGATGATACAAACGAATGGAAAAACATTCTATGCTCATGGACAAGAAGAATCAATATTGTTAAAATGGCCATACCACCCAAAACAATTTATAGATTCAATGCTATTCCCATTACACTACCACTGACATTCTTCACAGAACTAGAAAAAAAACTGTTTTAAAATTCTATGGAACCATAAACTAGCCCAAATAGCCAAGACAATCCTAAGCAAAAAGAACAAAGCTGGAGGCATCATGCTACCCAACTTCAAACTATACTAAAGGGCTACAGTAACCAAAACAGCATGGTACTGGTACAAGAACAGACTCATAGACCAATGGAACAGAATACAGAAATAATTACAGATTTTTATTAGTAAACAAAAACTTGATAAAAACATTTATCTGAGGTTGAAAACGCATTATATATATACAGTTTGTCTTCTTATGACAGACTACAGTTATTAACTCCACAGCAAATAAACAGACACATTCCAAGCCTGCTGCTTAACCCCAGACTGCACTATGATATGATTGTTTTCAAGTATTTTCTAGGATATCTTTTTTAAATTAACTTTTAAATGAGTTAAATTAAAGAAAATATGCTTTACATGCTATGACAAAATATCATATTTTCTTAACTATGAAGAGCAGTAATTACATCTTTAATAAGCTTTTTATTTTAGAATAATTTTATATTTGCAGATGTCTTAATTCATTTTTCATTGCTATAAATGAATACCTGAGGCTGAGTTATTTGTAAAGAAATTGATTTGTCTTACAATTCAGCAGCCTATACAAGATGCATGGCACCAGCATCTGTTTCTAGTGAGGACCTCAGAAAATATTCAATCATGGTGGAAGGGGAAGGGGAGCCTGCATGTCACATGATGAGAAACGACGTGAGAGAGAGAGTAGGTGCCAGGCTCCTTTTAGCAATCAGATCTCATGGGAACTAAGAGAGTGAGAACTCACTCATTAACTCAAGGACAGCACCAAATCATTCATGTGGGTTCTTCTCCCCCATGACTGAAACACCTCCTCCCGTGCACCACCTCCAATATTAGGTCAGATTCCAGCATGAAATGTGGCATGCTAAGCATCCAAACTATATAAGCAAAAAAGCTTCAGAAATAGTATGGAGAATTCCCATATACCTCACATCCAATTTCCCCTGTTTTTAATACCTTACATTAGTATGCTACATTTGTAATAACTACAGTTATGACTCAAAATTGATACATTATTATTAAGTCCAAACATTATTCAGATTCCCTTAGTTTGCTTTAAAGTTCTTTTTTTCTATCCTAAGATCTCATCCAGGATACCACATTATGGTCAGTTGTCCTGTCTCCTTAGTCTCCCTTTGTCTGGGACAGTTTTTTCCAAATGTCCTTGTTTTTGATTACCTTGATCATCTTGAGGAGAACTGGCCAAATATTGCATAGAATTTTCCTGAATTTGGGTTTGCTGATGGTTTTGTCATAATTAAACTGGGATTATGGGTTTGGTGCAGGAATGCCACAAAAGTAAAATGCCCTTCTGATTACATCATACCAAGTGTACATGCTACCAATATGATTTAGCACTGTTGATGTTAACATTGATCGTCTGACTTGAGGTGGAGTTTTTCATGTTTCTCTGTTGGAAAGTTGCTACTTTTCCCCTCTTTTCCTTATTGTATTCTTTGAAGGAAGTCCCCATGCTCAATGCTCAGCCCATCCTTAAGTGTTTGGTAATTATTCTCCAACTTTTTGAGGCAGGAGTGCTTATATGAATTATATGAAATTATTTTGAATTTAAAGAGAAAGTTTATGTGTTATCCCTGACTTTTTAGTAGTTTAGCCAGTCATCTAGATTTGTATGTGATCTTGGTTATGTGTTTTATACTATGTAATTCAATACTTTTTGTTGTTGTTACTCAAATTTTTCCAGCTTTGTTTGGCCATTGGTAGCTCTTTCAGTTGGCCCTTGTGTCCCTTTGAAATACCTTCATTACTGTGGGGTTTTTGTTCTGTTTCATTTTGGGGATTGGTCTTTCTGTTTGTTTTTTCATTTGTTTTTAGCATGTACATACTTTCTTATACTACAAAATGTTCCAGGAAAGAAATAATTGCATTTTTTAAAGTGCCAGCATAAACTTAATAGTCTGGAGCAACTTATTACTAAGATCAGAACCATGCATTTGCCTTCCTTAGCAAGCAACCTTTCCTCAATTTAATGCATATAGATAATACTCCTAACTCAGATCTGATATTTTGATAAAAAGAGATAATTATAACAAGTGCCACAAGTAATCTGAATGGATGTTAGAGATAGTAATTATGTGTTTTATTTACCTCAATGTGCCATAAGAAAGGGTGATTGATTAAAAATATTTTTTTAAAGTTTTGCTTCATTTTATACTTACATGATTGCTTCTATACACTAGACATCCTCAAAACGAGCAGTTTTCATGGGAGGATGAAAGACTTTTAGAATCCAAGAAGATTCTGTCTCATTACCTTTTTTCTATCATATCTTTGTTAGAATATACAGTTTTAATCAGGTAATACTCCTGGGAAGTAAAAGTTGCATGAAGGAAGAAAACATTAATAGATTTCTTCAAACAAAAATATGAAATTATTCCAGGAGTGTTATAATAAATGGAGTTCTAACAGAAACACCTGGATATGAAATGTATCATTAACAAGTTATTCATAATTGCAATTATTGCCTAAAATAAAAAATGAGAGATCAGTGAAGTGAAACATTTGCATAGTTCAAATCAAGGTACAAATATGAAGAGATTCTCTATTATTTTTGTATGAAAAATTATTTTCTCTATAATCTGAGTCATTTTCAATTTCCTACACAGTATTATTCTATGTCATTTTATATGTGAAATAATTAACTCTCAATCAACTAATCTAGCTATTTTCATGACATAACTCTGTTTTCTTTTAACTCCACATCACTTTTTATCTTCCTGTTGTTTTTGTATAGAAATATTTGGAATAGTAAAAACAAATTTTGTAATGCAGAAGACTTGTCTCTCAAGCCATTTGCTTGAGAAAGCTGAGTTTTAAGTAACCATCTCCCAACGAGAATAAAATTAGTGTTTGTGAATACTTTTTTACAACTGAAACTCCACCTTCCTCCCTTCCTTTCTCCCTCCCTTCCTTCCTTCCCTCCTTCATTCATTCATTCTTTCCCTCCCTCCTTCCTTCCTTCTTTCCTTCCTTCTTTATTCTTCCTCCTTCCCTCCCTGCCTGTTTCTTCTTTAATCCATTCCTTCTTTCCTTCCCACCTGCTCCCTCCCTTCCTCCCTTCTTTCTTTCCTTCCTCCCCTCCTTCATTTCTTCCTTCTTCACTGCTTCCTTTATATGCATACATATTTATTCAGTACTTACTACTTACTGAACATTATTATAAACCCACACTCCATGCATCAGATAAAATTATCACAAATTTCCCTAGATACAGTCAATCATGGACTCGTGTATATTTTGGCCTGAATAATGCTGCACTAAGTACCACATTTAATATCTTTCTCTTGTCTTTGCTGCTAAGTTCACTTTCTGATTATTGTTGCTTATTTGTGTATATTTTCTCATCTTCCATGAAGCTCCACTATTACAGACATTGTTATTCTTAACTAAACTCACAAAATATTGTTGAGAATGAAACACCTTCTCTTCCACAGTAGATCCAAAATGTTGTGCCTTCTGTATCAGCTGGAATTCTTTATCTATCCTGGATGGCATTAGGTCATTTGATGAAGTAAGATCATGGAAACTTTCTTTCTCAGTCTTGGAATTTATGGGTCTGTATAGCACATTTCCCCAAGGCAGAAGATAGAGTTCTCAGACTCTGTTACTACCTATGATTCTTTGTGCCTTCTTTTCACCTCTTAGCAGACATGACCAATTTCTGTGCCTCTTAAACAAAATCACAAATGCAGTCCCAACCTTTTGTGGGGGGCTTAAACAAAATCACAAATGAAGTCCCAACCTTTTGTAGGGCGACTCATTGGTAAGGAAATTTCTGAGAAGTGGTTTTGTGGCAAAATGTAGATTTCCACTGTCTATTTTGTGTCACATAACTGATTTGCATGATTAAAAATGTTTGGTTCCACATTTCTGTTTTCATCCAGAGGGATAAAAATATGTTTAATCTTCACCAGAATCCACAGAATGAAATCAAACCTACAGATCTCCTATTTAAGAACTGACTTGCTCCTGGAATAAAACAAACAAGTCAGGAAAAGGCAAATATGTCCTCTCTCTAGCCCATCACTTGCAATGGAATCCCAAGAGTCTTTAGAAAGAACGACTTCTGATTCCAGCCCAGACAGCGATTGAATTTATAATTTTAATTTTTTTTTTTTTTTTTTTTTTTTGAGATTGAGTCTCACTGTATTTTCCAGGCTGGAGTGTAGTGGTGTGATCTCTGCTCACTGCAATCTCTGCCTCCTGGGTTCAAGCACTTCTCTGCCTCAGCCCCCCGAGTAGCTGGGATTACAAGTGCCCGCCAGCATGCCCAGCTAATTTTTGTATTTTTAGTAGAGACGGGGTTTCACCATCTTGACCAGGCTGGTCTTGAACTCCTGACCTCGTGATCCACCCGCACTGACCTCCCAAAGTGCTGGGATTGCAGGCATGAACCACTGTGCCTGATGAATTTGTAATTTTAGATTAGAGTCTCCTTTGTGTAACCTTTTTCTGTACTATCCATTGTCCTCACTCTAATGTGAATGACACTAACAAAAAAAAACATCAAAATACTTTGTCTGGTAGTTGGGCCCAGACAAAATGGAGCACAGAAGCAGCAATGTCATAGCTAATAGGAAGTGATATGGCTTTCTTTCTTCATAAATAAAAGATAAAATGAAGAATAAAATATATTCACATTTTAGAAGTTTTAGCTTCATACACACAATAGTAAAGAAACGGGAAGTTTTAAAAGATGAGATTTTCATATATTGAATTAACATTTAGCGAATATTTAATATATTCTTATACTACACTAGGTTCTGGGAATACAAAAATTTCAACGTCAAAATAAAACACAATCCTGACTGTAATGTGATGTGCATTACTATAATTTATGAATTTTTGTATCTAAATTTAAATTGCAATGTTATACTATATCTATTTTTTTAATTTCAGCATGTTTTTCTTCCAGATATGATTAATATCTCTCTTAATATTTGTTTACTCTTGACATCTTTAGGAGATAGTCAACTTCAACTGTCGGAAACTGGTGGCTACAATGCCTTTATTTGCTAATGCGGATCCTAATTTTGTGACTGCCATGCTGAGCAAGTTGAGATTTGAGGTGTTTCAACCTGGAGATTATATCATACGAGAAGGAGCCGTGGGTAAAAAAATGTATTTCATTCAACATGGTGTTGCTGGTGTCATTACAAAATCCAGTAAAGAAATGAAGCTGACAGATGGCTCTTACTTTGGAGGTTAGTAAAAAAGATGCAACTAAGATAAAATCTAAGCTGCTTGAGATTTGTGTCTTTAAGAATTTTGGAGATGTCAGCATGTCACTTTGTTGGTTTTGAATGTAAACCTGTATGTGAATTCTGATAAAAGTGTGTATAACAGTGCTTTCACATTTCAGAGTCACAGGCTCAATGTGTATGATTTACTACTACATTGGTTGAGGTATTATTTCAACCTCTTTATCTAGAACCAAATATTAGGGGCTTCAGTCAAATGGAAAGTATGATTTTCTCCTACACAAAAGTTCCAGGAGGGTTGGCAGGCTTTCTCTACAACAGTTTTTTGGTGACCTAGATTCCATCCATCCACTAAAATGTTTTGTTTCATTTTTGTCATCTCCACAAGAGGAGCTGATTCTTCTCCGCCATGTTTTGATATGGCTCTTATAATGGGGCAGAAATAATAGAAGAAATGAAAAACTAACAGCTACCGTTTGATATTCCTACTGCCCAGAAATTGCAAAAATCATTGCTATTCACATATGATTGCCCAGAATTAGTATAGGATCACCTTCAAGCCTACGGAAGGCTGCAAAATGTAGCCTCTAGTTAGATGGCAATTTACCTTGCTAAAAATTTATGAAAATTGGTATTGTTTCTGTATTAGTTTGTTTGCGCACTGCTGATAAAGACGTACCTGAAACTGGGAACAAAAAGAGGTTTAATTGGACTTATAGTTTCACATAGCTGGGGAGGCCTCAGAATCATGGCAGAAGGTAAAAGGTACTTCTTACATGATGGCAGCAAGAGATAATGAGGAAAAAGCAAAAGCAGAAACCCCTGATGAACCCATCAGATCTCGTGAGACTTATTCACTATCATGAGAATAGCATGGGGAAGACCGGTCCCTGTGATTCAATTACCTCCCCCTGGGTCCCTCCCATAACATGTGGGAATTCTCAGGGTATAATTCAAGTTGAGATTTGAATGGGGACACAGCCAAACCATATTAATTTCCAATTTTTTATTAAAATTATATATATAATACATATATATGTTTCTACACATGTACAAAAAATGCCTAGAAATTGATTTACTCGGTCAAACACTATTTGATCTTATTTTTAGACTTAGACAAATAACACCCAATTGCTTCTTCGATAAGACTGCCTGTTTGCTTTGCCAATTCAGTTTTACTTTTGTCTTGTGTATTAGTCCATTTTCACACTACTATAAATACCTGAGACTGGATAATTTATAAAGAATAGATATTTAATTATCTCACAGTTCCACATAGCTGGGGGCGGGGCACCTCAGGAAACTTACAATCATGGCAGAAGGTGAAGGAGAGACAAGCAACTGCTTCACAAGCAGCAAGAGAGAGAAAGCGCAGGGGAAACTGCCACTTAAACCATCAGACCTCCTGAGAACTCCCTCACCACCATGAGAACAGCATGGGGGGACCTGCCACCATGATCCACATCCCCTCAGGTCCCTCTCTTAACATATGAGGATTACAATTCCAGAAGAAATTTGTCGGGGGTACACAGAGCCAAAACATATTATCTTGTTAATAAACAAAAGGACACACCCTAATTATTTGCATTTCTGTTTGCATTATTGCTATTTCTGGGAGGTTGAGAAATTTCTTGTTAGAGTTGCTAATTGCTTGGATTTATTTTTTTGTTCCTATTCTTTGCACATGTTTCCACTCTGTTGTTTGCCTTTGTAAATCTAATTTATAGGAATGTTCCAGATATATATTTTATATGATGTAACTATTTTCTCCTAATTTGTTGCTTGTTTCTTAATTTTGTTTATAATATCTGTCATCATTTTGATCCTCATTATTGTTGATTTAAATCTGCCTATTTTTTTCTTAGGGCATTAAAGATTTTATGTTCTGTAAGTGGGTTTTACACACTGCAAAATAATGGAAATGCTTTTTTATCTTTCCTTTTTTCTTTTTTAATGATAGGGTCTCCCTCTGTCACCTAGGCTGGAGTGCACTGGCATGATTATGGCTCACTGCAGGCTCAAGTGATTCTCCCACCTCAGCCTCCCTAGTAGCTGGGACCACAGGCATATGCCTCCATGCCCTGCTTTCCTATTTTTTTAAATTTTTTGTAGAGAGGGGGCGTCACCATGTTACCCAGGCTGGTCTCTAACTCCTGGGCTCAAACGATCTTCCTCCCTTGACCTCCCAAATCTCGGGAATTACAGGCATGGCCACCACACCTGGCTGGAATTGTTTTTCACATGTTTTTTTTTTTTTTTAATAGGAGAATTATTTTTATTTTTATTTTTTTTTTTCTTATTGTACTTTAAGTTCTAGGGTACATGTGCATAACATGCAGGTTTGTTACATATGTATACTTATGCCATGTTGGTGTGCTGCACCCATCAACTCGTCAGCACCCATCAATTCATCATTTATATCATGTATAACTCCCCAATGCAATCCCTCCCTCCTCCCCCCTCCCCCCTCCCCATGATAGGCCCCAGTGCGTGATGTTCCCCTTCCCGAGTCCAAGTGATCTCATTGTTCAGTTCCCACCTATGAGTGAGAACATGCGGTGTTTGGTTTTCTGTTCTTGTGATAGTTTGCTAAGAATGATGGTTTCCAGCTGCATCCATGTCCCTACAAAGGATGCAAACTCATCCTTTTTTATGGCTGCATAGTATTCCATGGTGTATATGTGCCACATTTTCTTAATCCAGTCTGTCACAGATGGACATTTGGGTTGATTCCAAGTCTTTGCTATTGTGAATAGTGCCGCAATAAACATACGTGTACATGTGTCTTTGTAGTAGAATAATTTATAATCCCTTGAGTATATACCCAGTACTGGGATGGCTGGGTCATATGGTACATCTAATTCTAGATCCTTGAGGAATCTAGAACAACCATACTGTTTTCCATAATGGTTGAACTAGTTTACAATCCCACCAACAGTGTAAAAGTGTTCCTATTTCTCCACATCCTCTCCAACACCTGTTGTTTCCTGACTTCTTAATGATTGCCATTCTAACTGGTGTGAGATGGTATCTCATTGTGGTTTTGATTTGCATTTCTCTGATGGCCAGTGATGATGAGCATTTTTTCATGTGTCTGTTGGCTGTATGAATATCTTTTTTTGAGAAATGTCTGTTCATATCCTTTCCCCACTTTTTGATGGGGTAGTTTGTTTTTTTCTCGTATATTTGTTTGAGTTCTTTGTAGATTCTGGATATTAGCCCTTTGTCAGATGAGTAGGTTGCAAAAATTTTCTCCCATTCTGTAGGTTGCCTGTTCACTCTGATGGTAGTTTCTTTTGCTGTGCAAAAGCTCTTTAGTTTAATTAGATCCCATTTGTCAATTTTGGTTTTTGCTGCCGTTGCTTTTGGTGTTTTAGACATGAAGTCCTTGCCCATGCCTATGTCCTGAATGGTACTACCTAGATTTTCTTCTAGGGTTTTTATGGTATTAGGTCTAACATTTAAGTCTCTAATCCATCTTGAATTAATCTTCGTATAAGGGGTAAGGAAAGGATCCAGTTTCAGCTTTCTACCTATGGCTAGCCAATTTTCCCAGCACCATTTATTAAATAGGGAATCCTTTCCCTATTTCTTGTTTCTCTCAGGTTTGTCAAAGATCAGATGGCTGTAGATGTGCGGTATAATTTCTGAGGACTCTGTTCTGTTCCATTGGTCTATAGCTCTGTTTTGGTACCAGTACCATGCTGTTTTGGTTACTGTAGCCTTGTAGTGTAGTTTGAAGTCAGGTAGCGTGACGCCTCCAGCTTTGTCCTTTTGACTTAGGATTATCTTGGCAATCCGGGCTCTTTTTTGGTTCCATATGAACTTTAAAGCAGTTTTTTCCAATTCTGTGAAGAAACTCATTGGTAGCTTGATGGGGATGGCATTGAATCTAGAAATAACCTTGGGGAGTATGGCCATTTTCACGATATTGATTCTTCCTATCCATGAGCATGGTATGTTCTTCCATTTGTTTGTGTCCTCTTTGATTTCACTGAGCAGTGGTTTGTAGTTCTCCTTGAAGAGGTCCTTTACATCCCTTGTAAGCTGGATTCCTAGGTATTTTATTCTCTTTGAAGCAATTGTGAATGGAAGTTCATTCCTGATTTGGCTCTCTGCTTGTCTGTTACTGGTGTATAAGAATGCTTGTGATTTTTGCACATTAATTTTGTATCCTGAGACTTTGCTGAAGTTGCTTATCAGCTTAAGGAGATTTTGGGCTGAGACTATGGGGTTTTCTAAATATACAATCATGTCATCTGCAAACAGGGACAATTTGACTTCTTCTTTTCCTAACTGGATACCTTTGATTTCTTTCTCTTGCCTGATTGCCCTAGCCAGAACTTCCAACACTATGTTGAATAGGAGTGGTGAGAGAGGGCATCCCTGTCTTGTGCCAGTTTTCAAAGGGAATTTTTCCAGTTTTTGCCCATTCAGTAGGATATTAGCTGTGGGTTTGTCATAAATAGCTCTTATTATTTTGAGGTACGTTCCATCAATACCGAATTTATTGAGCGTTTTTAGCATGAAGGGCTGTTGAATTTTGTCAAAAGCCTTTTCTGCATCTATTGAGACAATCATGTGGTTCTTGTCTTTGGTTCTGTTTATATGCTGGATTACGTTTATTGATTTGCGAATGTTGAACCAGCCTTGCATCCCAGGGATGAAGCCCACTTGGTCATGGTGGATAAGCTTTTTGATGTGCTGCTGAATCCGGTTTGCCAGTATTTTATTGAGAATTTTTGCATCAATGTTCATCAGGGATATTGGTCTAAAATTCTCTTTTTTTGTTGTGTCTCTGCCAGGCTTTGGTATCAGGATGATGTTGGCCTCATAAAATGAGTTAGGGAGGATTCCCTCTTTTTCTATTGATTGGAATAGTTTCAGAAGGAATGGTACCAGCTCCTCCTTGTACCTCTGGTAGACTTCAGCTGTGAATCCATCTGGTCCTGGACTTTTTTTGGTGGGTAGGCTATTAATTGTTGCCTCAATTTCAGAGCCTGCTATTGGTCTATTCAGGGATTCAACTTCTTCCTGGTTTAGCCTTGGGAGAGTGTAAGTGTCCAGGAAATTATCCATTTCTTCTAGATTTTCTAGTTGATTTGCGTAGAGGCGTTTATAGTATTCTCTGATGGTAGTTTGTATTTCTGTGGGGTCAGTGGTGATATCCCCTTTATCATTTTTTATTGCATCTATTTGATTCCTCTCTCTTTTCTTCCTTATTAGCCTTGCTAGCGGTCTGTCAATTTTGTTGATCTTTTCAAAAACCAACTCCTGGATTCATTGATTTTTTGGAGGGTTTTTTGTGTCTCTATCTCCTTCAGTTCTGCTCTGATCTTAGTTATTTCTTGCCTTCTGCTAGCTTTTGAATGTGTTTGCTCTTGCCTCTCTAGTTCTTTTAATTGTGATGTTAGAGTGTCAATTTTAGATCTTTCCTGCTTTCTCTTGTGGGCATTTAGTTCTATAAATTTCCCTCTACACACTGCTTTAAATGTGTCCCAGAGATTCTGGTATGTTGTATCTTTGTTCTCATTGGTTTCAAAGAACATCTTTATTTCCGCTTTCATTTCGTTATGTACCCAGTAGTCATTCAGGAGCAGGTTGTTCAGTTTCCATGT
Organism: Rhinopithecus roxellana; assembly: GCF_007565055.1. Lineage (NCBI taxonomy): Eukaryota > Metazoa > Chordata > Mammalia > Primates > Cercopithecidae > Rhinopithecus > Rhinopithecus roxellana. Next base: position 127,527,973 of record NC_044551.1, on the reverse strand, counting down.
AGTTGAGCGGTTTTGATTGAGTTTCTTAGTCCTGAGTTCTAGTTTGATTGCACTGTGGTCTGAGAGACAGTTTGTTATAATTTCTGTTCTTTTACATTTGCTGAGGAGTGCTTTACTTCCAATTATGTGTTCAATTTTGGAATAAGTGTGATGTGGTGCTGAGAAGAATGTATATTCTGTTGATTTGGGGTGGAGAGTTCTATAGATGTCTGTTAGGTCCGCTTGGTGCAGAGATGAGTTCAATTCCTGAATATCCTTGTTAACTTTCTGTCTCGTTGATCTGTCTAATGTTGACAGCGGAGTGTTGAAGTCTCCCATTATTATTGTATGGGAGTCTAAGTCTCCTTGTAAGTCTCTAAGGACTTGCTTTATGAATCTGGGTGCTCCTGTATTGGGTGCATATATATTTAGGAGAGTTAGCTCTTCCTGTTGAATTGATCCCTTTACCATTATGTAATGGCCTTCTTTGTCTCTTTTGATCTTTGATGGTTTAAAGTTTGCTTTACCCGAGAGTAGGATTGCAACCCCTGCTTTTCTTTGTTCTCCATTTGCTTGGTAGATCTTCCTCCATCCCTTTATTTTGAGCCTATGTATGTCTCTGCATGTGAGATGGGTCTCCTGAATACAGCAGACTGATGGGTCTTGACTCTTTATCCAGTTTGCCAGTCTGTGTCTTTTCATTGGAGCATTTAGTCCATTAACATTTAAGGTTAATATTGTTATATGTGAACTTGATCCTGCCATTATGATATTAACTGGTTATTTTGCTCGTTAGTTGATGCAGTTTCTTCCTAGCCTCGATGGTCTTTACATTTTGGCATGGTTTTGCAATGGCTGGTACCGGTTGTTCCTTTCCATGTTTAGGGCTTCCTTCAGGGTCTCTTGTAAGGCAGGCCTGGTGGTGACAAAATCTCTAAGCATTTGCTTATCTGTAAAGGATTTTATTTCTCCTTCACTTATGAAACTTAGTTTGGCTGGATATGAAATTCTGGGTTTAAAATTCTTTTCTTTAAGAACGTTGAATATTGGCCCCCACTCTCTTCTGGCTTGTAGAGTTTCTGCCGAGAGATCTGCTGTTAGTCTGATGGGCTTCCCTTTGTGGGTAACCCGACCTTTCTCTCTGGCTGCCCTTCAGATTTTTTCCTTCATTTCAACTTTGGTGAATCTGGCAATTATGTGTCTTGGAGTTGCTCTTCTGGAGGAGTATCTTTGTGGCGTTCTCTGTATTTCCTGAATTTGAATGTTGGCCTGCCCTACTAGGTTGGGGAAGTTCTCCTGGATGATATCCTGAAGAGTGTTTTCCAACTTGGTTCCATTTTCCCCCTCACTTTCAGGCACCCCAATCAGACGTAGATTTGGTCTTTTTACGTAATCCCATACTTCTTGCAGGCTTTGCTCATTTCTTTTTCTTCTTTTTTCTTTTGGTTTCTCTTCTCGCTTCATTTCATTCACTTGATCCTCAATCGCTGATACTCTTTCTTCCAGTTGATCGAGTCGGTTACTGAAGCTTGTGCATTTTTCACGTATTTCTCGTGTCATGGTTTTCATCTCTGTCATTTCGTTTGTGATCTTCTCTGCATTAATTAGTCTAGCTGTCAATTCTTCCACTCTTTTTTCAAGATTTTTAGTTTCTTTGCGCTGGGTACGTAATTCCTCCTTTAGCTCTGATAAATTTGATGGACTGAAGCCTTCTTCTCTCCTCTCGTCCAAGTCATTCTCTGACCAGCTTTGATCCGTTGCTGGCGATGGGCTGCGCTCCTTTGCAGGGGGAGATGCGCTCTTTTTTTTTTGAATTTCCAGCTTTTCTGCCCTGCTTCTTCCCCATCTTTGTGGTTTTATCTGTCTCTGGTCTTTGATGGTGGTGACGTACTGATGGGGTTTTGGTATAGGTGTCCTTCCTGTTTGATAGTTTTCCTTCTGACAGTCAGAAGGACTGTCTGTTGGTCTGTTGGAGATTGCTTGAGGTCCACTCCAGACCCTGTTTGCCTGGGTATCAGCAGCAGTGGTTGCCGAAGATAGAATATTGCTGAACAGCGAGTGTACCTGTCTGATTCTTCCTTTGGAAGTTTCCTCTCAGGGGTGTACTCCACCCTGTGAGGTGTGGGGTGTCAGACTGCCCCTAGTGGGGGATGTCTCCCAGCTAGGCTACTCAGGGGTCAGGGACCCACCTGAGCAGGCAGTCTGTCCGTTCTCAGATCTCAACCTCCGCGTTGGGAGATCCACGGCTCTCCCCAAAGCTGTCAGACAGAGTCGTTCGCGTCTGCACCGGCTCCTGCTACTTCCCCTGTTGGTCTTCAGCTGTGCGCTGTCCCCAGAGGTGGAGACTACAGAGACAGGCAGGCTTCCTTGAGCTGCTGTGAGCTCCACCCAGTTCGAGCTTCCCAGCGGCTTTGTTTACCTACTTAAGCCTCAGCAATGGCGGGCGCCCCTCCCCCAGCCTCGCTGCTGCCTTGCGGATAGATCGCGGCAGACTGCTGTGTTAGCAGTGAGGGAGGCTTCGTGGGCGTGGGACCCTCCCAGCCAGGTATGGGATATATTCTCCTGGAATGCCTGTATGCTTACAGCGCAGTATTGGGGTGGGAGTTACCTGATTTTCCAGGTGTTGTGTGTCTCAGTTCCCCTGGCTAGGAAAACGGATCCCCTTCCCCCTTGCACTTCCAGGTGAGGCGATGCCTCGCCCTGCTTCAGCTCTCGCTGGTCAGGCTGCAGCAGCTGACCAGCACCGATTGTCTGGCACTCCCTAGTGAGATGACCCCAGTACCTCAGTTGAAAATGCAGAAATCACCGGTCTTCTGTGTCGCTCGCGCTGGGAGTTGGAGACTGGAGCTGTTCCTATTCGGCCATCTTGCTCCGCCCCCCCTTTTTCACATTTTTATGTATTTTATTTAGTTTTACTACATTTTTTCAGGACTACTTTGTTAATATAATTTATTATAATATATTATTATACATATTTTTGTTTTAGTATTAATTTAAAGTGTAATTAATACATTTTTGTTTTAGTATTAACCCATCCAAAGTATATTTGTGAGTATAATGTGAAATATTCTGTATTATCCCCATTTGTTCTCCCAAAGAGACAATTTTTCCAAAATCATTGATGAAGGAGTGATTCCTTAATAATATGCTGACTTTAAGAAATGTTCCTCATTTACAGCTAAGATATATTTATTAGGAAAATTTTTGAATTTTGGTAAGTGCATTTTTTAACTTATCAAAATAACCATGAGGTTATAACCCATTAATCTATTATGACTGAGTGAAACATATTAACTCAAAATAATTAACTTCTTTAAATTCCTGCTCACCAATTAAAGACAATTTTGAAGTTCCATTTTGAAGCTTTCCATTTCTTCCCACTCTTCTTTCTTGTTAAAATGATTCTGTGTTGTCTCATTGTCCTCTTAGCCTTTTGTGCAGGTTATTTTAAGAAAAATGCCGATTAGGAAAAACTATGAATCTAACAGGATCTGCTTTAGAAAGTACAGAGGATTAATGTTTGAATGAAGGGAAAAAAGAAAGAGAGTATTGAAGTTAGATGGGATAAGAAATGAAAGTATACAGTTGATCTTGAAAAACGTGGAGATTAGGTATACCAACCCCTACTCTGTCAAAAATCTGCATATAGTTTTTGACTCTGCAAAATCTTGACTAATAGTAGCCTACTGTTGGCTGGAAGCCTTACAAATAATATAAATAGTTGATTAAAACATATTTTGTATGCTGTATATATTTGATACTGTATTCTTACAATTAAGTTATCTAAAGAATATAAAATATTTAAAAATTAATAAGGAAGAGAAAATATATTTACTATTCATCATAATAAATAGATCATCATAATAAATGGATCATCATCAAGGTCTTCATCCTCATCATTTTTATGTTGAGTCGGATGAGGAGGAGAAGGAAGAGAAGGGTTTACTTTTACTCTCTTGCGGTGGCAGAGGCAGAAGAAAATCCACCTGTAAATGGACTTGCGTAGTTCAAACCTGTGTTAAGTAGTGAACTGTGTATGTATAGGTCAGGTTTGGGGATAAATTTGTAGGAGGAAAAGTCTTTGAGTCAATTTCTGGGGATTTGATGAATATGTAGCAGAAACATTTGAAAAGAATTTTTTGAAGTGTTATTATGCACAAAGACGGGATTTGTGAAGTCGACATATGTTTTGTGAATTCAAAGGAGCTTTTAAATACCTTACAGTTAATTTGGTAATATGACTAAGGTTTTATACAAAGACTGGAATATGTTCCTCCCTGGATTTATTTGGGTTAAACTATTAGTACAGTGAATCACATCAATGAATATCCTTATGTTAAACCATAAGATCATTTCTGAGATTAAAACTATTTTTTCTTGATGTATTATTTCTTTAACATAGTGTAGCCTCTCTGTCCATGAGTGAGATTGGTCTACATATAATGTTGTTTTTATTGGGGTCATTTTTGTGATCTATTAGATGACTTAGGATATCAGGTTATGCTCACTTCTTAGAAAAAATAATGAAACTTTTTCAAAAAGTATTCTCTGTTTTAGAGAAGTTTAAACAATCTAGGCATTACCTGTTATTTGAAAATTTGATAGGCTTCACAAATAAAGCCACTTGCATTTGATTCCTTGTATTTTATGGTTATTAAAATACTCAGGTTTTCTATTTCTTTAAGAGTAATCATTCGGTTCATCTAATTCAATTGTTCATAATACTGAGTACACATTACTATCTCCTGGGAAGCTTTAAAAAAATTTGATGCCAATGCCAAAAAAACTACTCTGTATTTTCTCATATAATTGAGTGGAGTTGAAATCCAATCACCAGTATGTTGACAAAAATCCTCAGATGATTCAAAAGAATTTTTAAATTAAAAATAGATACTTACAGAGACAGAGAGTGAGAGACATGAAGATATTGATATAGATATATGGTTCCCTTTTTACTTTTAAACTTTTATTTCCTTTTTATTACAGGGGGTTTATATTTACAAAATTATTGCAAAGATCATACAGATAATTCCAATGTAAACACCTTGCATTACTTTGGTATGTTGGTCAAAACTAATGAACTAACATTGATTCACTGTTAAAATACTTAATAAAGTGCATTTTTCATTAAAATTTTTCCAATCTTTACCCAATGTCCTTTTTCTGTTCAGAATCCGATACATAATACCACCTGACATTTAGCAGTAATGTCTTCTTTGGCTACTTTTTATCATTAAAATTTCTTAGAATTTCCTTCTTCTTGAGTAATTTGAAGCACTGGTTAAGGTATCTTGTAGAATGCCCCTCAATTGGGATTTGTCTGATGCTTTTCTCAAGATTAGATTGGAGTAATTGTTTCGGGGAAGAAAAACAAGACTTAAAATACCATTCTCATCACATCATATTGAGAGTGCATACTATGAATATATCTTATTGCTGTTGATGTTAACCTTAATCATCTAACTTGAGTTAGGATTTGTAAGTCATCTCCATTGTAAAGTTAATTTTTCTTCCCCTCTCATTCTAGTCACCACGCACAGCCCACAAGTAAGGAGTGGGGAGTATTGTTCCACTTCCTTAAAGGCCAAGTATGACATAAATAACTTGAAATCATTCTGAACAGGAAATTTACCTATTCCTTTTCATTATTTATTGATTTATACAATCCTTTTTGTATCAGTGTGGACACTTGGATATTTATTTTATAATTTGGGTTATAATCCAGTACTACTTTATTAATTCTGTTGCTCAGATTGTTTCATCTTTGGCTATTGGAATCTCTTTCAATTAGCCCCTGTGTCCCTTTGTCCTTATTATTGTGGGTAAACTTTTCTTATTCCCTGTCACCACAGTATGCTCCTAGCTCATCCTGAATAGTTCCTATCAGTCTAAAATTATTCATTTCTTCAAGGAGCCTTGGATTCTATAATTGGAGAATGGTAATTGAAATAAAGATCTGGAAAGCCCTGAGTTGGTGCAGGGTATCACATAGTGAGGGAGCTGAGAGTGCTCATGTGGAAGACCAAGTTCTTCTTTCTCTTTTTATAAAGCTACCAGTTATCTCTGATTATAAATCATTTATACATCAACCCATTAATCCATGAATGGATTGATCAGTTTATAAAGGCAGAGCCCTCATGATCCAGTCAACTCGTAAAGACTTCACCTCTCAATACTGCCATATTGGGTATTAAATTTCAAGGAGTTTTGAAGGTGACACATATTCAAACCATAGTAACATCTTTTCCCTAATCTTGATTTTGGGAGAAAGCATCCACCTATTACCATTAAGTATGATGCTAATTGAACAGTTTTTTTTTTTTTTTCTTTTTTTAGATGTTCTTAATCATATTGGGAAAGTTATCCTTTATTCCAACTTTTCTAAGAGGTTTTTTTTTTTTTTTTTTTTTTTTTTATCATGAATGAATGTTGGGTATTGTCAAATGTGTGTTTTTCTATGCCAAGTCTGTGATCATATGTTTTTTTCTTCTCTAGCCTGTCAATGTGGTGAAATGTTTTGATTGATTTTAATTTTAAGTGTTGAACCAGCCTTGCATGCCTAATATAACTTTTATTTCATCAAAATGTGTAAAATGTATTGGATTTGATTTGCTAATATTTTGGTCATGATTTTGTCTCTGTCTTTTTAAGATATAATATTCTGTGCATTTTTATTCATGTAATGTGCTTTCTGATTTTTGTATTTGGCTGATTCTCACTTCATAGAATAGATTAGAAGGTGCTCCTTCTTCTTCTATTTTCTGCAAAAGATTGTGGAGAATTGATATCATTTCTTCCTTAAAATTTTGGTAGAATTTACTAGTGACAACTTTTGGGCCTGGTGATTTATTTTTTGCAAGGTCATAGAATAATTTATCCAATTCCTTGTGGATATAAAGTTATTTAGGTTATACGGTTCTCATGTGAATTTTGTTAGTTTGTACTTTCCAGGAATTGCTCCACTGCATCTACTGAGTTCTTTGTAGTATGCTTTGATCGTTCTTTTAGTGTCCCCAAGATCAATAGTGATGACCCCTTTTCATTTTTGATGTTCATAATGTTTACTTTCTTTTTTCTTAGTCAGTCTTCCTAGAAAATCTTAAAAAATATATTTTCCAAGAGCTACAGTTGCATTTCATTGATTTTCTCTATTGTTTCCTGTTTTCATTTTTATTGATTTCTATCATAATTTTCATAGTATTCTTAGTTTTTGGGCTTTGAGCTTAAATTGCATTCCTTAGTCTATTTTGCTAAGATGGAAGCTTAGAATATTGATTTTTCAATCTTTCTTCTGTTCTAATATATTTGTTTAATACTATGTAGTATAAATTCCTGTCTAAGAACTTCATTTTCTACCTCCTGCAAACTTGGTGTCATATTTTAATTTTCGTTTTTTTTTTTTTTAAATATTATCTGAGACTTTTTCCTTGTCCCATATGGTTTTTAAGTGTGTTAAATATATAGGGATTTTCTGTCTTTCTGTTATTGGTTTCTCGTTTAGTTCATTGTGACCTGAAAATTTACCTTGTATGATTCTCATTATTTTCTGTTTGCTGAGATGTGTTTTATGGCCCTAAATCTTGATAAATGTTCCATGTAAAATGAGAAAAATAATATTCTTCCATTGTTATTTATTTAACCAAACTCACTTGAGTAGGAAATTATGTAAAATACTATTTTGTTTCCATTCAGAGCTTTTAGCCTCATTCATATTTTCACTATGATGACATGGGGTGGCTATTGGTGGACCTCAGGGGTACCAGAAGCACAAATCTTTTATGGGCAGTTTATGGAAAAAAATAAGTTTACATTACTTTCAATATCAACATGCAGTTTTAGACATCAAAGAAGATAATGCAAGGCAGTCAAAATCTAATAGCATGTACTTATTTAATAAGCTACACATATTATACAATCCCTACCTATTTCATTATCTAATATGAAATCTTGAGATCAATAATGCCAAATTTTATATTATACTAGTTTTATATTTGTATAAGTTGAGCATGACAAGTTCATAGTATTGTTAAGCAGAAGAACCTGAGGTAGGCTGAGGAATGCTCTTCTTCCTCTTCTAATATGTCTAACTAAACAAACATAATCAGTTCACAAAACATTAAACCTCAATAAAATAGAGGGCAGAATAGTAAACTAAGGAGACTTATTTAAAGAAAGAGCAAATGCAAACGTTTTGAATTCTATGCATAACTTGATTTATGTCTACAATAATGAAGGAGTATGTTTCTAGACCCGTATAATTTTTTTTTTTTTTTTTTTTTTTTTTTTTTTTTTTTTTTTTTTTTTTTTTTTTTTTTTGAGACGGAGTCTCGCTCTGTCCCCCAGGCTGGAGTGCAGTGGCTGGATCTCGGCTCACTGAAAGCTCCGCCTCCTGGGTTCCCGCCATTCTCCTGCCTCAGCCTCCCGAGTAGCTGGGACCACAGGCGCCTGCCACCTCGCCCGGCTAGTTTTTTGTATTTTTTAGTAGAGACGGGGTTTCACCGGGTTAGCCAGGATGGTCTCGATCTCCTGACCTTGTGATCCACCCATCTCGGCCTCCCAAAGTGCTGGGATTATAGGCTTGAGCCACCGCGCCCGGCCGATCAGTATAATTTTTTAACTACAGAAAATTTGTTTTACTTTTTGGTGAGGCATGTGGCTCATGCACCACCATATCCTGTATTCTTAGCAGAGGTCTTAGGTAGTGTTGTAGCAGAAAAAGTATGAGGAAATGAACCAAAAATGAGTGTGAGACACATTCATAAGGCCTGGGGATAGAGCAGTGAGCAAAAAATACCATGCCACTTGTACTCATGGAACTTATATTTTAATGGGTGGTTATATTTTACAAAGAATAATTTAATAAAGAAACCTGGGAATTACTAAAAATATTAAGCCACATTAAAAAATGGTGACAGCCATATTGGAATTACAGTCCAGGCATGTGGATTACCTGGGAGTCCTAGGCTTCCCATTGAGAGTGATGGTGAATGGGCATAAAGAGCTCGAGGAAATTTGTCTACATAGCTTGGGCCAGATGGATGGCGAGTAAGTGTTGGGGTTGTGGTGAGTGTGGGGTGCTCAAGGAGTGATGGTTTTGATTGTAGCAAAAGGAGTGTCTGGATTCCTGCTTAACTCCTCCTTTGAGTTAGGTTTTATAGTCTCATCATCCTCTTTTTAAATATCAGAAAAATGAGTCTCAAAGCTGTTAAACAAGCTGGCCAAGGCCATGGACTTGAGAAGGGACAAACCCAGGTTTCAAACTCAGTTTGTTTCTGAACCTGAAGCCTGTGTTCTTTCCAGAATACCTAACTGCCTTTTAAGAGGGACATGATTATTCTCCATGATATCACTTCAAATCTATCCATGAACCTTTTATTTAATTTCCATGAATTCACTAAACTCTTTTGTAAGTCTATTCATATGTTCTATCTGACCATTCTATTAAGGTAATCATACTGTAAATATATTATCCACTAAGTAAAATGCCATTAACAAACTTCATTAAAATGTCAAATAATATATCTTTGTACCAATACTTTATGATTTTAAAGAAAAGTTTGTTGTTCTAATGTAATTTATTTCATTATTGTTAATATCTCCTTTACTAATTCACCTCTTAACAATCATTTATCTTTCCACACCAAAGTATTCTAATTGATTCAGTCTCTTGAGTTTCTTTCTTTCAAAATGTCTGTCCCATAAGTTCTTTTTATGGAATGATAATGTGAAACAAACCTATGAGAAAGGAAATATTTCTCATGATTCTTGTTAAATGCTGCTTTAATAATGGCCATTTTGCTGGCTGTGAAGAGACTGGCAGATACTTTACATAGTTAATGTGTGTATTTAGGATTCTTATGACCAAAATACATTTGGGCAGATAATGATCATTTGACATTTTTAAATTTAGAGACACCAATTTGAAAAACCCACAGGCAATCCCGGTTACGGTGACTATTCATTAACTCTAAGAGGACTGAAGCATCTGCCAAATCTGCAGTTTGCAATTTACTCCACTTCTAGTACATTATATTTGTTTAAGCTCATGCTGGTTTTCTAGAAGGCATAAGAAATCTGTTGATAATTAATCAAATTAACAATTTGATTAGCTCAATTTTTTCTATTACATTTATGAGGAGGAGGAAGAAGAGGCAGCAGTAAGAAAGAACAATTAATCTTCTTATGAATTTTTTTATATATTTTTATTTTGCTTTCTCATTTGTTATCCTCTTCGATGAGGCTAAATGAAATAATTGTTTCCATGCTGGTAAGGCAACTCTGTCAGATCTTTTATTTTCTTGTCAGGTGTTAGCTGACTTAGAAATGTCAAATAATATATAATCATAAGCTGAAGCTTTGCTAACTCATTGGGTGAGAGAGATGCTAGTCACTATCTATATCCTCACCTCACAATTCTATGTCTTTATAAAGTCATTTATAAATGAATCAATGCCAAATGTCTGACATACTTAGGAAAATTAGGATGAACATTAAGAAGACATTTTATTTTGAAGTCAAAAGGTCTTTCTCTCTTTAATAAAATAGTAGAAAAAGAGAGAGAGGGGAAGAAGGAGAAACCTAAAAAGTTCATATTACAATCCTGGGTCCTCCGATATTCCTGTGTTTGTTCACAAAGGACCACATTTAAAGAGGTCTTTGTTCTGTTTTGTTTTGTTTTGTTTTGTTTTGTTTTGTTTTGTTTTGTTTTGTTTTGTTTCAGTAAACCATGTCTTGCTCTGTCACCCAGGCTAGAGTGCACTGGGGCAATCATGGCTCACCTTAGCCTTGATCTTCTGGGCTTAAGTGATCTTCCTGCCTAAGCCTCACAAGTAACTGGGACAACAGGTGTGTACTACCATGCCTGGCTAATATCACTGATCATTAGAGAAAGGCAAATCAAAACCACAATGAGATACCATCTCAAACCAGTCAGAATGGCTATTATTGAAACGTCACAAAATTATAGATACTGGTGAGGTTGTGGAGAAGAAGAAACACTTTTACACCGTTGATGGCAGTGCGTATTAGTTCAATCATTATGGAAGACAGTGTTGTAATTCCTCAAAGACCTAAAGACAGAAATACCATTTAACCCAGCAATCCCATGACTGGGTATATACCCAAAGGAATGTAAATTGTTCTGTTATAAAGACACATACATTCAAATGTGTTTTCATCTCATTGTGCTGGTAATAGGTAAACTGATTTTCTCTTTGTGCTTTCATGGCATTTAGCCTATTATGGAATTATTTCAATTATTATTTCATATGTAAACTGTAAATATTACTTTATAACTTTTCGGAGTTTAGACACTATGATTTCTTCAAATTTAACATATAAAACCACAGCATAGTGTGTGAACAAGCAACAACACTCAATAAGAACATTTGTAAAGAATGACTAGATGGGTACAAGAATGATGGATGAATGGATAGATATATTTTCCTTTTTCACTGCTCTTAATCTTTATTTCTTCGTTCTCACCAGCTCTAAACTTAGAAAAGTAAGAAGTGAAGCATCCCATTTATTTTAATATTATTCTCATTCTTTGAGAATAATATTTTTTTAATCTCATTCTTTATTTGAAGATAGGAATTCTATACATATGATAATAATAAAGTACAATCTAAACTTAAACATACCAGATGATTCCTGAGAAATTTAGAGTTTATGCTCTTTAAACTGTTTTCCAAATTCAAATTAATCTCACTTTATTAGGGATCAGTTAATATGGTCCTAGAATCTAAAACAATAGAATCTGTAGGAATGATGTCTAGCAGAACTTTTTGTGGTGATGAAAATGTTCAAATTTAACACTGTTAAGAAAGCTAGCCACATCACACTACCTGACTTCAAACTATACTACAAGGCTACAGTAACCAAAACAGCATGGTACTGGTACCAAAACAGAGATATAGACCAATGGAACAGAACAGAGCCCTCAGAAATAATACCACACATGTATAATCATCTGATCTTCGACAAACCTGACAAAAACAAGAAATGGGGAAAGGATTCCCTATTTAATAAATGGTGCTGGGAAAACTGCCTAGCCATAAGTAGAAAGCTGAAACTGGATCCTTTCCTTCCTCCTTATATGAAATTTAAGTCAAGATGGATTAGAGACTTAAATGTTAGACCTAAAACCATAAAAACCCAAGAAGAAAACCTAGGCAATACCATTCAGGACATAGGCATGGGCAAGGACTTCATGTCTAAAACACCAAAAGCAATAGCAATAGAAGCCAGAATTGACAAATAGGATCTGATTAAACTAAAGAACTTCTGCACAGCAAAAGAAACTATCATCAGAGTGAACAGGCAACCTACAGAATGGGAGAAAATTTTTGCCATCTACTCATCTGACAAAGGGCTAACATCCAGAACCTACAAAGAACTCAAACAAATTTACAAGAAAAAACAAACAAACAAACAAACAAAAAAAAACATCAAAAAGTGGGTGAAGGATATGAACAGACACTTCTCAAAAGAAGACATTTATGCAGCCAACAGACACATGAAAGAATACTCATCATCACTGGCCATCAGAGAAATGCAAATCAAAACCACAATGAGATACCGTCTCACACCAGTTAGAATGGCAATCATTAAAAAGTCAGGAAACAACAGGTGCTGGAGAGGATGTGGAGAAATAGGAACACTTTTACACTGTTGGTGGGACTGTAAACTAGTTCAGCCACTGTGGAAAGCAGTGTGGCAATTCCTCAAGGATCTAGAACTAGAAATACCATTTGACCCAGCCATTCCATTACTGGGGATATACCCAAAGGATTATAAATCGTGCTGCTATAAAGACACATGCAAACGTATGTTTATTGTGGTACTATTCACAATAGCAAAGACTTGGAATCTAACCCAAATGTCCATCAATGACAGACTGGATTAAGAAAGTGTGGCACATATATACCTTGGAATACTATGCAGCCATAAAAAAGGATGAGTTCATGTCCTTTGTAGGGACATGGATGCAGCTGGAAACCATCATTGTCAGCAAACTATTGCAAGAACAGAAAACCAAACACCACATGTTCTCACTCATAGGTGGGAATTGAACAGTGAGATGACTTGGACACAGGAAGTGGAACATCACCCACTGGGGCTGTCGTGGGGTGCAGGGAGCAGGAGGGGATAACATTAGGAGATATACTTATGTAAATGATGAGTTAATGGGTGCAGCACACCAACATGGCACATGTATACATATGTAACAAACCTGCACATTGTGCACTGTGTACCCTAGAACTTAAAGTATAATAATAATAATAAAAAGCTAGCCACTAACAATATCCAGCAGTTGAGTGTTTAAAATGTGGCTGGTGTGACTGAGGAACTGGATTAAATTAAATGTTAATAGCCATATTTGACTAGTGCCCAGCATATTATACAAATTAGTTATCAATTGTTGTAAGATTAAGATAAAGGAGATTTGCAAGGGAATTGTATCTAGAATGGTATAAATGAAATTTGTTATTTCATGTTAAGCCCAATATATCCCTGAGTGTTCAAATAAATTACATTCCTTTCTTCTTTCCTTTTTTTTTTCTTCAACAAATGGATATTGATAATCTTCTGTGTTCCATGTGGTATTCTAAATTTTCGTCATACAATAGTGAATAAAATAAAATTCTAGCATTCATGGATATTATGCACTATTGAATGGACATACAATAAACAATAGACAAATGTATACATAAAATAATTTCAAATAATATTTGATGCTATGAAAAAATAATAAAGCAAGTTACTAAAAGAATAGTTTGGGCAGAAAGCTTAATGAAAAGGGACAGCACTGGGTGTGGTGGCTTATGCCTGTAATTCCAGCACTTTGGGATACAAAGGCTGAAGGATCACTTGAGTCCAGGTGTTCAAGACAAGCCTGAACAACATAGTGAGTCCCTGTCTCTACAAAAAATCAAAAAGTAGCTAGATGTGGTAGCACACAAATCTACTTGGGAGGCTTGAAGTGGGAGGATCCCTTGAGGAGGTGGAGGTTGCAATGAGCCAAGACTGTACCATTGCACTCCAGCCTGGGCAACAGAGTACAAACCTGTCTCAAAATATAAATAAAATAAAAAAGAAGGAAAGCTAGTCATATAACCATCTGAGAGAGAAACATTATCAGCATGGCGAATAACAAGTGCAAAGCTCCTGAAGTGAAAACAGGGTGGTAAGTTCCAAGAGCAGAAGGATGCCAGCTTCGCTAGACCAGAGAGAGAGGTTAAAAGATTTATAAAAGATGAGCTCAGAGTGTTGTCCAGAAAACAGAACAGGTGGGCATACACAGAACATGATATATTTATAAGGTGGTCATCTTAGTGGTAGACCAAGAACTCTAACTTAGTTCATGTGGGAAGGTAGCGAACAGTTAATAAGAAGTAGAGTTAATAAACTACAGTTCCATATGAGAGAGAAAAGATATTGGAGGTGGAGAAGTAGAATAAAGTGAGGTGGAAATACAAGAAATGATCTGAATAGAGGTTTTGGAATTAGTTAAGCTATTGATGATAATGAAGTCTAAGATATGACCATTGAAATTGTGGCCAAATAAGAACTAAAATATGAAAGATGATGATAGTGAGAAAATCAAATAATACTTAGGCCATTGTGTTGTATGAAGCATTTTCAAGGTTTCTGATAGTCACAATGATTATATGTCTACATTATTATAACAAGAATAATCTGTATTTCAGTGAAAGACATTTGAAACCAAATTAAAGCTGTACTTTTAAGATTATTTTTTTCTTTCAAATGTTATTTATACTCATGTTCTTATTTTCTCATAATCTCTTTTGTTTCTTCATGATTATTTGCAGCATTTATATAAAAGATAGATGGAAACTATGAGACTATTACATTCCCATTATACTGCAGACTTGTAGAAGATCATGTTATATTTCTGTTTGTATCCGCACCCTCAGCATAATGACTAGCACATTATTTTTACTGAATAAATATTGGTGGCATTGGATCTACTTTTGGAGCCACCTTTAATTGAATAAGTTTTTATAACATTAAATTAATTACCAAACTTTTCTCCTAATAAATGGTGTCTTTTTTGTTTTATAATTTTTTAAACATAAAAGTGTCTATTTCTTTTTGTTTTCCCTACAAATTCTTAACAGAAGTCGTAAATGTAAACCAAATAATTAGACTTAGTGTTCAGTCGTATCTTACTTAGTACTTGTTATGAACTGAATGTTTTTGTCCCCTACAATTCATATGTTGAAACTGTAGTCCCAAATGTGATGACATTGGAGGTCGAGTCTCTGGAAGGTAATTAGGTCATGAGGATGGAGATTAGTGCCCTGTATTTGTCCATTCTCACATTGCCAATAAAGACATATCTGAGATTAGGTAATTTATAAACAAAGAGAGGTTTAATGGACTCACAGTTCCACATGGCTGGGGAGTCCTCAAAATCATTATGGAAGGCAAAGGAGAAACAGGGGCATGTCTTACATGGGGCAGTCAAGAGAGCATGTGCAGGGGAATTGCCCTTTATAAAAACATCAGATCTCATGAGAGTTATTCACTATCACAAGAACAGTGCAGGAAAAGCTGCCCCCATGATTCCTCCCACCAGGTCCCTCCCACAGGACGTGGGAATTATGGGAGCTACAATTCAAGATGAGATTTGGGTGGGGACAGAGCCAAACCATATCATGCCCCAATATAAAGAGGCAGAGAACCAGCCAACTTCTTTTCTACCATGAGAGAATACAAACAGGGCAGTATGTAACCTAGAAGAGGGCCCTCATCAGAACCTGACCATGCTGGCATCCTGATCTTGAATTTCAAGGCTCCAGAACTGTAAGAATACATTTCTGTTGTCCATAAACCACCTACTCTATAGTAATTTGTTACTGCATTTTAAATGGACTAATGAAGTGCTGAATAGAAGGGCAAGATTCCTTTGACTTCACTTCTTTTTCTGTCCCTGTATATCTGCTCTCCAGCTTCCCGTTTGACTTTTGAGTCTCACTACAACTTTGCTGAGTAAGATGTTCTTGCCCTGCTTCAGCAGATCTATTCATCCTCTGCCACACTCTGGTGTGATTAATGAACTAACATTAATAAAGTACTTTGAGTTCCTTGGATAAAGTTGTGCAAACTATTATTCTGTTGTGTTACTTTCTTTACGGATTATTATAATGCTCCATTGTATTTGTGGAGTCTAGGAGAAAAAAGTGACGTAAATGTCTCTGAGAAGGCACACTTCAACAAACTATGCAAATACAACTGCATGAAAGCAACTAGGGTTCAAAATTTTATTTTTAATATACTTTCATTCTCCACTTACCTTTTTTTATTCTGTGTTCTCAGCCCAGAGTAAAGTAAGGTGAAGTAATACCATCTTTCTGTATGAACAATAAGTTTTACATTCTGAGGCATTAAGTATACTTTTGGAAACAATTTAAAAATTTTTCAGTTTCTAAGTCATATTTTTATCCCAAAGAATAGTTAATATATCCATAGGAAAGATAATGGGCTTTTTATCATTGTGAGGTATTTAGATTTAAATATTCGTAAGTTTATATTGTATAAATGCCCCCCAAAAATACAGTTTATGAGTAAAGGACTGATCATAGGAATCTGCTATGTGAACAGGTTCGTTTGGAAGGCAATGATGTCCTGCAGTTACTTCCTGTGCTTCATTGCTGGTGGACAGATGGCTGGTTTCTCACTGTGTTCTCATTTCAACCGTATCTCTAGCTTGCTCCTTCCCATGTGGCCTTCCCCCTGTGCTAATAACAGAAGCTTTTTATTCTATGCCCAGGTTTTTCTTACTCTTAAATTTAGACCCTCCCTTCAATTCCAAAGTTCCAAATTGCTAGAACTGTGCAACGGTACCAGGATTCTCTCTACCAAAGTATGCACCACATGTAGCTTACAAGTTATGTCTGGGGAACCGAAGCATGATTTAATGCCTGATTCTTTCTTTCTCATAATATTGCAAATTAAATTACCAAATTATGTATTTACAATCAAAACTGTAAAAGGATTAGGAGGCAACATGATGTGGCAGTGTGCTCAACATCCACAGAGCCAGGTTCTAGTTTCCTTTCTGTAGATGGGACCTAACATATAATAGCCAGGGGCTCAGAATTATCATGTGTAAAATGAGATTATTAAGACAGACACTTTCAACAGCCCCTTTCAGACCAATGATTCTGTTAGAATGGGACTCTTGAAGGGTGTATTCTTTTTGCCAGGTTGTTTGGCATTAAACCTCCAAAATGTCTTCTTGCCTATTCTAGAGTTCACAGTATTTTTAAAGAAAGGCTGCATTTCATTTGTAGTATTATCACTGTGAGTGTTTTCAAGGCCAACCACTTAGCAATTTAAAAAGAAATGGAGGTAGGTGAGATTTGTGATGATTCGTGCTCTGGTGGTTAAAAAATAACTACCACTCTTTTTCATGGATAGTGAAGAAAAGTAGAAATTGTCAGACCTTGGGCTGTGAAGCTCCTTGAAATGTGGTGGGAGATGAGAGGATACTGGTTATGAAGCTGCACCCTGAGATGCTGTTGGACCTTGGGAAAGCCACAGATCTTCCCCAAGAACATTTCCAAATCTGTAAAACTGAAATAGTGGTAATTCCTACCTCACTAGGTTTGCTTAGAGGATGAAATGATTCAATATTTCTAAAATACTTAGAGCAGTACCTGGCCCAGTCTGTGCCATGATGTTAGGCATTAACATAAGCGAAAGGGCCAGTGTACTATAAAGCAGTAGACGCACGTAAAAGACAGTACTGGGGCATTATTGATTCAGGGCTCATGTCAAGTGAATCAACCCTGGAAATCTAATTGTCAATTTGTATTTCTCCTGACTCTATGTTAGTCTTAATCCTATAGCAAAGAAAATGACTCTATATCAATGTGTGTGTGTCAGAGGGTGGGGAAGTAGAGGTGAAATAATTAATCGTGACAGCTTGTTCAAACTAGAAATAACCTCAACTCTGAAAATTCTAATTTCCTCACTATAAGCAAAATTGAACTATGAGCATACACATAAGAAATCTTACTCTAGGATTTAGTAAAATCCAAATTCTTCAAACAACTAGTTCTTAATGTGCCAGGCATTGTACTAAGTAATTCCATGTGTATTATATAACTCAGTTATATTAAAATAACTACAAGAATATATAATCTCTATCATTTTTGGTATGTTTTTCATATGCTTTACAAGTAAAATGGAAGGCATAGATTTGTCAAACTAAATTATTCATAAACATTTTTATAAATTTAGAATTAGAGGGAGCTTATTCATTATCTAATCCTCTTATACAAATGAGGAGCCTGAGAAATGCATGAGCCTAGAGGTTGGTGTGACAGGGCTGGGACTTTCACTCAGAGGTAAATGCTCTTCCTACAGTAACAGGTAAATTTTCTGAACATTGTTACCAATAATGTTAGTCTGTAACATTTCAGAAAATAAGGATTCTTCCCACTTCTATTGTATTATAAAACACATCACACACACACACACACACACACACACACACACACACACACAGGCATACACGCACATGCATACCTTCTAGCCTATTGCTAAATAATAAGAATTTACTAATTCTAAGCATGCTTCAATTAAGTATGACTGTTCTGACCTATCTATTATCCATGGAGACACTTCTCCGTGGCTGAATTTACTTAGATGGGAAGAATAAAATTGCCAGTCAGAACAGTTCAGCAAAAAATAATAAAGTGGAAAATGTTTAGTCACTTTATATTATGTTTCATCACTAATTTTTCAGTGTATATTAAACTTACATTATTGGGATGTCCTTTGCAAATTTAAAATGTCAGAAGTAATTTTAAAAAAATGTCTTTGTACCTCATACCATATGTTACAAGAGAAACACATCAACAACATCTTAATGTGTTAATGGTATGCAACAAGTAGTTCCCTTTGCTTGGATATGTGATTGTACCCCAAAGAAATGAATAGAGTCTCAAAAGATGTGTCTAATATTTTCAGTACTAGCAAGTCAGTTGATGGTCACTCACAATAATACAGTCATATTGGACATGAGTGAGAAAGATGAAGACTAAAACACATAAGACACTTCATAGAAGTAGCCTTTAAAATCTTAATTACATTCATTTTACAATGCAGTGTATTAATTCAGTACATATTTATCCTCTTATTGTAAAGATTCAAAATATATTAAGTTCTTATTTTCTTGAAGTTTACAGGATATTTATTACTACAGAGTAATTATCAATGCTTCCTGCCTCAAGAAACTGGAAATTTTTGGTCTAATACTTCTTAAATACTGAAATAATTTTTATATAATAATATTCACAGTTGTGCATGTACTATTATAACCTGGAGAACAGAAAGGATTTTTTTATAATGTTTGCACTTATAATTTCTAGTAAGGTATATATTTTTTAAACCATGTAAGTAGGTAAAGATAACATTATTATCATTATTAATTTGCCACTGAGAGAAGACACAAAATAATACTCCCATATCTTGTCTCCTACATATGTCCCCTTTTTCCTGTGTAATGAGAAAGAGAATTATCTAAATAAAAGTTAATTTCCAGTTTCTGAGAATCTTAGAACCATAGGTTTGTTTAGTTCCTTAACTATGAAGTTCTTTAAAAACTTAAATTTTCCTTTTGTGTATCTCCCCAAACTATAAAGAAAGTAGTTTATCAGAGAAGATGAGGAACTGATGGCAAACATCTGATGATTTGTTTATTAGATAATCATAAGGTGCTGCAGAACAAATCCTAGGTCATTTCTGAATCATTCATGTGTCACAGTTACCATGTTTTTCTATAAATGTAGACCTCTACTTCCTCCATTTCTGCTGGAGGGTATGGGTGGTTTTAGAAAATAAAACAAAATTCAACATTCCTGCCAGCATTAGTCAATTAAGAGCATCTTTAAGTCAAGACCTTTTTTCATTAAAATCATGAAGAGGACAGAAACTGGTGGTGATTGATCTCGGCTACATTTTTCAGATAACAATCTTGAAATTTTTCTCAGGGACCATGAAAATGAATAAGATGCCAAAATATAAATACCTTTAATAACTCAGGGCTGAAAATAGTAAAAAATGTTTAAGCAAAATACCCTTCCAAATGAGATGTATTGCTTTGAAAGTGTCTAAGTCTATAGGACCCCAGAAATACCTAAGAATAAACCTAATTCCTACCAGCTTCCAAGTGAGAAGTCTATAATGATATAAAAAGAGTGAAAATGAGAAAAGAAATGGCAGCAGAAGATGTGAAATTGTATTTCCAGCCCAGAGGATAACATTTTAGAAAGATGTTTTGGATTTATTGTTCAATTATTTGCATTAACTATGTGCATTGGCCCACTTGTGCCTAAACAAAATGTTCAAGGCCCTAAGAGTACCCACCTCACTTCTGAGCTGAGTTGTAAAAATTGAACAGTATTGTGTCAAGGAAAAGTTGAGATGGAGATGGCAAATTGAAGGAAAGTGTCACCTATTTTAAAGAAAGAAATTTTATGGAGCTACTTCTACTCCTTCACCTCAAGAAACTCATTTCTGATGATCTGGAATCTCTCCAGCTCGTTCCAAAGTGAACCATCACCCTAATATGGACTTAGAAAATTGATTTTAAAGTAGCATTTCCCCCACCATTATGAAATAGAAACTTGGGGAAGTTCCACTTAGAGTTTAGTAGACTTAGTATTGACCTACATTTTGTTTCCACTTTAAATAGACCCATCTCTTATGATGCATAGGAAGGAGGAAGAAACATATAAAAAAGGGAAATAAATCTCTTGTCCATATCTCCACATTAATGACTGTGACTTCAAATGGTTCTCAGACTTAACAGTTTGATTTGAAGGTCTCTCCTCTTCTGTAAAAAGAAACTGCCATATGGTCTACGTTGTGGTCTTAACATTTACACAACAATTTAATATGCCTGGTTCATAATGAAATACCAGCTCCCAGCTGGGAAATTAAAGCAGTATTCAACTCCTCTCAGCAAGAAGGCTACAGTTTGATATATTCTATAAACTGGATTCTGCAGTAGCCAAGGGAAAGAGGATTGACATAGTTAGAAAATGCAGTTGGACTTGTTAAAACAAGCGTTTCAGTGCACAGATGCTAAGTCTCCTTGGAGTTATGCATTGGATCACTTTGCTCCTGCTTAGCTATTAACTAAATATATTTTTGTTTTATTTTCTCTTAATTTTCATCTTTACTGCAGTTTATATAAATGCAATCATTTACCTCTAAGATATTTCAAAAATGTTTGTTAGGAAAGAAAGGGGTTACAGGGTATTAAAATATTCTCCATTTTCAATGAGTGCCATTTTTTTAAACTTTTATTTCCTTTCAGGGGTACCTGTGCAGGTTTGTTACACAGGTAAATTCATGTCATGGGAATTGGTTGTGCAGATTATTTCATCACCCAGGTACCAAGCTTAATACCCAATTGTTACCCTTTCTGCTCCTCTCCCCTACCCTCCATCCTTAAGTAGACCCCAGTATCTGTTCCCTTCTTTGTGTTCATGTGTTCTCATCATTTAGCTTCCATTTATAAGTGATAACATGCCGTATTTGGTTTTCTGTTCCTGCATTAGTTTGCTCAGGATAATAGCCCCCAGCTCCATCCATGTTCCCACAAAAGACATGGTCTCATTCATTTATATGGCTGCATAGTATTCTATTCTATGATGTCTGTGTACCACATTTTCCTTATCTAATCTGTCATTGATAGGAATTTAAGTTGATTCCACATTTTTACTATTGTGAATAGTGCTGCAAACAACATACACATGCATGTGTCTTTATAGTAGAATGATTTATATTCCTCTGGGTGTATACACAGTAATGGGATAGCTGGACCCAATGGTAGTTCTGTTTTTAGCTCTTTGAGGAATCACTGTACTGCTTTCCACAATGGTTGAACTAATTTACACTCCGACCAACAGTGTATAAGTGTTTCCTTTTCTCCACAACCTCACCTGCATCTGTTATTTTTTTTACTTTTTAATGATAGCCATTCTGACTGGTGTGAGATGGTATCTCATTATGGTTTTGATTTGTATTTCTGTAATGATCAATGATATTGAGTTTTTGTCATATGATTGTTGGCCACATGTATGTCTTATTTGGAGAAGTGTCTGTTCATGTCCTTTGCCCACTTTTTAATGGTGTTGTTTGTTTTTCTCTTGTAAATTTGTTTAAGTTCCTTATAGGTGCTGGATATTAGACCTTTGCCAGGTATACAGTTTGCAAAAATTTTCTCTCATTCTGTAGTTTGTCTGTTTACTCTATTGATAGTTTATTTTGCTGTGCAGAAACTCCTAAGTTTAATTAGATCCCATTTGTCAATTTTTGTTTTTGTTGTAATTGCTTTTAGCATCTTTGTCATGAAATCTTTGCCCATTCCTATATCAAGAATAGTATTTCATAGGTTTGTTTCCAAAGTATAATATAGATTAAAGATAGAAAATGCATGTGCATTTTATACTATTCTCCTTAATAATCTCTGAATATGCTATCAAAAGTATATTTTCATCTTTATCCATGGCAATGTTCATCATAAAGTCACATTTATTTGGGGAAAGTGGGAACTTTCTTAAGTCCAGTTCAGATATGGAGGATGCAGTACAAGTTTGTAATTACCTTTACAAAGCTTAATTTTATTTTTATTATGATGATTTAAAAGATTACAGGTTAAGTGAAGTGATTAAAAAATAGACAAATGTGTCAACACAACTAATATTTGATTTAAATCAGTAAATGATGATATTTAAGTATGTAGAGGACCTTAAGAATAGGGTTTCTGTAAAGAGAAATCCACACTACACACTGAAGAAAAGAATGACCAAGAGCTTTACGGGAGCTGATTGAAAGAATTACTAGTGAGACCTGTGAGGTATGTTTCCCATAACACAGAATGAAGCAAGTAGCTGGAACTAAGTAGATGCTTGCTGAATTGAAATGGAGCATTTGAGATTGTCATTAGAGACGGTACCAGTTGGAAACATTAAATCGGACCAGATTATGGGAGATTTTGAAAGCCAGATTAAGGAATTTGAAATTTATTCCACTGACAGTATCATCTAAATGTGAATTGTCACGAGAAACTAACTCAAGTTTGGGGAAGAACTGTCTTTACCTTGGCTAGGAAAACTAATGTACTATATCTAGCTAGACAGTAAATTAAAGAATGATTGTTTTTATGACCCAAACTTTCTTTACACTAAATCCACTCACTACACATAATTTGAATTAATACTTCTCAATGTATTTTCAAGATATTGTGTGGCAACACTCTACTCAAGATAACATATAAGAAAGCCAATAACAACAACACGTTTTATTTTACATTGATATCGGGAAAACAATTTTTAAAGCCCATTTCTTTTACACATGGAGCACAAATAAAACAATGTTGTCAATGTACCTACAAAGTAACTTTCAATGCTTTACTAAGTGATGTTCTAAAGAAATATTGAAGGAATTTCCATTAAACTTATATACATATCATTATATGGTGAAAAATATATTGCAGAATTTTTTAATGACATATGATAGTCCTATGTGACAGTACTGGATGTATTTTTTCAGTTTACCACACTAAATAATCTATGTGCTTTTATACCAGTGTAAAAGTCAATAAAATTTAAACATGTGGCTCAATATGAAAGAATATCTTTGTATGTGAATCTTTTAACATTCCCCTAAACATATACTATAGCTAGCCAAAAAGAAGAGCTTCTTGGCAGGGCTCAGTGGCTCATGCCTGTAATCCCAACACTTTGGAAGGCTGAGGCAGGCAGATCACGAGGGCAGGAGATCAAGACCATCCTGGCAAACATGGTGAAACCCCGTCTCTACTAAAATACAAAAAAAAAAAAAAAAAAAAAAAATTAGCCAGGCATGGTGGCGCGCACCTGTAGTCCCAGCTGCTCAGGAGGCTGAGGCAGGAGAATTGTTTGAACCCAGGAGGCAGAGGTTACAGTGAGACGAGATCATGCCACTGCACTGCAGCCTGACGACAGAGTGAGACTCCGTCTCCAAAAAAAAAAAAAAAAAGAAGAAGAGCTCTTGTATATTTTTTGTCTGCATGCTCTCAAATACTTTTTTGCCTGCACATATGTATTAGTCTGTTCTTGCCTTGCTATAAGAAACTTCCTGAGACTGGGTAATTTATGAGGAAAAGAAATTTAATTGATTCAAAATTCTGATGGCTATACAGGAAGCAAGGCTGGGGAGGCCTCAGAAAACTTATAACATAGTGAAAGGTGAAGAGGAAATAGGCACATGCTATACATGGTGGAGCAGGAGAAAGAGAGAGAAGGGGGAAGTTATACACACAAGCAGAAGTCTTGAGTACTCACTCATTACCACAACAGCAAGGGGGAAATCCGCCCCCATGATCCAATTACCTCCCACCAGTCCCCTCCTTCAACACTGAGGATTACATTTCCCCATGAGATTTGGTTGGGGACACAGAGCCAAATCGTATCAACATACTAACAAAAATCTCCAACTGAATCAAACTTTATCTGTCATAAACAATTTGCACATGATACTATTTATTAACAATAATTTAAATTTTATTTTTCCTTTTTTTTGCATCTGAATCTAAATGCCACAGATTCTTCAGCAGAAATCTATTTTATCCTGGTTAATTAAACTGGTAAACCAACTGGAGTTACCTGACACTTGAATGGAAAAGTAAAATAGATGGAATTTTTGAATAGCATTTTTAATGTGTTTAAATAGCTATCTCTCATGAACAAGTGATTAGCATTTGTTTTACAATGTTCCAAAAAGATTATCCAAAAAAAGACTACATAATTAAAGCAAATGTCCCAAAGAGTTTATTTATAGATGCTTTGATATCTAAAACATAATTTTAAACTCCTGTTGTAAACATGATCCAAAATTGTACAAAGACACAAAGCACTAGCATGTTTGGCACCTTGGATTATTAGAGCAGGGTTTATGAAGATAGGAGGCCAAAAATATGTCCTCATGAGCACTCCTGTCAGTCCTTATTGTGGTACTTTCAGTGTGAGGAGTTTGCTATTGGCTTAGAGTAGATTGAGGCCAGGGAGATGAAGCTAAACATTTTACAATGCACGGGACAACTCCAGACACCAAAAAATTATCTGGCCCAAAATGTCAGTAGGGCTGAGGTTGAGAAACCCTAGTCTAGAAAGTCTCATTCAGTTTTATTTATTGGAACACAAGTGGAGAAATTAATAATAGTCAAATAGCATTCAGATCATTTCTCTTGGCATTTATTTTGTTTCTCTTCTGAGATTCTTTCAAGTCTTCCTTCATTCTCACTTGACCTCCAAAATTCCAGTTGTCTTTCATCTTTCTGTTTAGGAGTGTTTGCTAATGATAGTGATGATGATGCAAAATAGCAAATAAAGGTATAGCTTGATAAATCAATATTCTAGGACTAGAGTATTTTAGTTATATTTTGCTAGCGCTCAACAACAGCAAAATTTTTTGTTTTTAGTTGGTGCTCTAAAAATTGGCCAGTATCCCTTCTTGAAATACATGAGTAGAATTTTCTTGTCCTGATACAGTATTATAACAAATTGCATATATTTCATGTTTCAAAGCTTATTTTTAATTATTTTAAGTGTTATAGGTTCTAGAGGACATTTTTGTTTAGACTTCTCAGGAAAGTGAGGGAGTTGAGACATGACCTGCAGATAACTTCTTTACAAAATGTGTGCCTGCTTAAAAAATGTTAACACCAGCTAAATATTTGACAATGTTAAGAAATTACCATTAATTTTGGGGGTGTTATAGTGATATTATATTATTTTAAGAATATATTTTAGTGATTCATACTGAAATTTTATCTTTGAAATAATGTCTGCAATTTTTCTCAAAATAATTAGGTGGCAGTGTATGAGGTACCAGTGAAACAACCTATCAGTTGATGATCATTTAATCTGTGCAATGAACATATGAGAGTTTATTATGGTATTATGTTACACTATTTTACTAATTCATTAGACTTATACTGTACTAGTATTCTAGTAATATAGTATATTGTTATTTTATGTGTTTACAATTTTCTGCAATAAAAACATTAACAAAAATATAGGAAAAATATGCCTTTTTGTAGCTCTTATCTTTGTGGAAAGTCATTTATCATCCTTACCCTTCTCAAATATGGAAATAAAATATTGACTTTTTGAGTTTCTGGTTATGTGAGGCTTCTTTGAACATGGTTTCAATAGGATGTATCACACTTCAGTTAAGCTTTGAAACAATGAGTGGGTGTCTTTTCTCCTGAATGAAAGCCAGACCCCTTGCTGGGTGGATTTCCTGGTGTCCTTTTTATCTGTTGACCAAATGAGTCAGAGAAAATTTTTCAAATATAAAAGATAATATGTGGTTTGGATAAACGGTCAGACTGTTTGACCTAATTCCTCACTTCACTTTGCTTAAAATCACAAGCTAAATAGTGGCTTATACATCTTTAGTCCACTGATTTCTATTCTTTCTAGATTTTATTTGCATATTTGTAAGGAAAAAAATGTATGTAACCAAGGAGTATGCAAATATTTTTCTGTAAAAGTTCAGAAGTTCAGATAGTTAATATTTAGGCTTTGTAAGCCATATATGATTGTATACCCATCTTTCATTTTTACTTTTATTTTAACAAACATTTAAAAACATAAATCGATTTCTTAATTTTAAAAAAAGCAGTTCAATAAACCAATGTTTGGATTTGGCTATAGGACTCCAGATCTAACCCCTCTATTCAAAACAAGCCTCTTTTCCAAATTTAACTCATTCTGAATAAGATGTATAAGAAAAAACATTCTATAAAATATATTTTTCTTATCATCATCACTTTAATCTATATGCATTCTACCTTTAATGTATATGCATTCTACCTCTATCAATTAAGACATACTACTAACTAAAGTAACTACCCATGTGGATTAGTATTTCTTACCAACCCATACTTAAGCTTATACACTAACTTTTTAAATTCAAAACCTCAGTGGCATTTTTATGATTGTAGTTATTACCTTGAATTTGCTTATTAGTAGTCATATAGAATTATGTTTTTTGGAGTGGGAAAAAATCAACAGATATTTACCTCTGTTAGGATTGATTTATAAGTGTGAATGTTTTCTTGATTGGGCAGTGGTAATAGGATTGCTTTATTTGCCTAATAAATTTTTTCTGTTATCTTGCACAAAGATGGATTCCCATTTGTCCTCTATGAATACTTCAAATTCCTGAAAAGTAGAAAATGAAAACTCTATAGGTAGGGTATTAGTTTTCTACTTACGTCATTACCTCTCTGTGGCTACTCATATACTGAACTTGAAGAACTCATTGTAATCTATCAAGTGAAGGAAATAAAGGAAAAGGTAGAGGCTCTTAACAAAATGGACCGGTATGAACGTCAAGACCTGAAAGAGGTCACAAGTGGAGATGTGTATGAGTCAGGCACTCGGGGGGATGACACAAGTAACGATCAGATTAACTGATGATAGAGTGCGTTGTAAGGGAGCACAGTAAGAGATTTGTATGAGTCAGGCACTCAGGGGGATGACACAAGTAAGGATCAGATTAACTGATGATAGAGTGCATTGTAAGGGAGCACAGGAAGAAGCGAAGCACGGGAAATCATCTCAGGAGTATTAGAGGCAGACTTTATGGCAGGTGAGATTGTCCATCAGGAAACCACAGTGATGCCAGTGGCCCAACACCACTTTGGGGATTTATCATTCTCACAACTCATGCACTCTGACTCTTCTAGCTTATTCATTCTTTACTTTAAATCTCCCCAACAATAGGTATGATTAAGTCTATTAGTCACAGTCTGATTGAAGCATCCTCATCAAAAGAGTTCTCCAGCCAGATCATCAGATGGGCTGCTACCTGAGTTATAGATGACCATCTTTGGAGTAAGCATCAATCCTGGTTGAACCAGTTATCAGAGATTTTTAAAGTCACATGAGAAAAGCTTACCAATTTGTACAAAACACACACACACAAATACTGCTTTCGTTTTTTAACAAAGGAATAACTGGATTAATGTGAGAAAGAGTTTCATGAAATTAGATTTTTTTATTCAAAAGTTTTGCTTTATTTGTTCCCAAAACAACCTTTTATCTTATGTTCACTCCCAGGACAGACACAGCCTAGCGTTGTTTTTTTTTTGTTTTTTGTTTTTGTTTTTGTTTGTTTTTTGTTTTGTTTTGTTTTATGTTTAGGTTTAAAATTGTGGATGCCTCATCCCCTTTCAAGCTCTGTTGAAGTTTCATTTTACAGTGATTATTTAGAGAGACCACTTCTGTTCTCAGTGCTGCAGCTTTAGATCAATCAATTCCCCAAAATTATTATCAAAACTTCTTCACAATTCTTTACTGAAAACTTCCCTTCCAGTTCATTTGGCAAACTGATTGTAGATAAATATGCCTGCATCATAAAGCAAAAGATTTGAGAGAACAAACTTACCTGTTGGAGAAAGAGAGGCTGTCTTTCCCATTAATGGCAAGATACGTAGGAGCTAGGACTCTCCACTCTATTCCATATAAGTTAATTTCTTAAAATAGTATTTTACAAACAAAGTTTTTCTCCTGAAGAGCCCTGCAATAATAGTGTAGGTCAAGACTAACTTTCTTATCCATGGAAAAATATTCTCTATGCCTAACCAAATACTTATGATCCTGTCAAGCTGGTCTTCCTAAAATTTCATAAAAATTACCTTCCAAACCCTTCTCTGAACTATGTCATGATACTGTTTCATTCTAATGTCTTCTCTCCCCTCCTGTTCCTTTTCTCTTGTCCTCTTCATCCTCATTGTCTGTGTAGTTTCTACACTTTTTTGAAGTCTAACCAAGACCCTTCATGTCACCAGTGATGTACAGAATCACTCTATGATGAATGACATATTATTTGAATTTACATAAGGTCACTAGTAGGTTGTTTAGCCTTGGAATTAATGCTCACATCTTTTTTTGTATTATGCTTGAATTTATATTCTCAACACTTTCAGTCAGGATCAATGTCATATACTTATTTTGTATTCTCCACAGTTGCCTAAGGTGCAGGTTACAGGGAAAATGGTGGTTAACTTGAATTCATGTTATCTTTAATTTCCATTCCTTTTGTTTACCTTTTCCAACTTCTTCTAAATGAGGAACCCTTTTTTAATTATAAATCTGAAAGCTATATGAATTCATTACCCAAAAGAAGCTTATCAGTGGTAATACCTATCCCTTGTTAGAATTGCAGATTCTTTCATCCCACTCCAGACTTACTAAATCCTAACCTGTTTTGCAGTAAGACAACCCAGGTGTTTCTTAAACATATTAAAGTGTGACAAACACTGCACTAATGAATCCATTCCGAATGAACTGAATTAATTTTTGCATTAAACAAATAGAGGAAATTAGTGTTTAAATGTTTATTTTATCATGTGTGCATGTGGTGTGTGTGTGTGTGAGAGAGAGAGAGAGAGAGAGAGCATCAAGAGAAATATTTTGGAGACAAATAACCTTTTAGGCTGCAGTAGACTTGCCTCATAAATATCTTGTTAATATATTTCCTGTGGAGACTATTATTTCTGCCATATGTTTTTTTCATTTTGTAGAAGCATATTAAGCCACATAGGAAAACAGGGCTGTCAGGATACTACTTCAAAAACACATTGGAGGTACCTAAGAGCCAAAAATCATTTGAGGAATTTTTAAAAGCTGGCTGCATTTTAAAGGCATTTATAATTCAAGGTGTTTGATTAACTTTTGACGAGTTGAGTGTTGCTAGATTTAAAGATTGAAAGGAACAATTTGGAATGGTCTGGTGAATTTTTAAAGACAGAGAGAAGCAGAAAAATTGTGGTTTTACCCTTCTTAGCTTCGATATTTTTATGTTATTTTTGTTACAATCACAAAACAGAACCCCTTTAATCTGTTTATGTCACATGGGCTAACATGGGGCTACCCAGGTTTGCTTCCTACCCATGTAACATATCTGTAGTATCAGTAATATCCATTAGGTATTTTAACTTGCCAAAGACAGGTAGTACAAATATATATTCGATATAAGTTTACAAACAGTCTTATGTAAAACTGATTTTATGCAAACTGAAGGAGTTTATGATGGAAATGAAAGACAGATAAAGAAGAGGAAAGGGAGAGAAGTTAAGGAGTGGAGAGTGTAAACCTGAATTTCAAAAATTCACATATACAACAAAATAAAACAATCATGTTACAAACATGTTTATGATCAGTAGGAACCAGATGACAGCCTCATATTATAACTTCTGTCAATTGGAGCCAAAGCTTCAGAAAAAGATTTGCCTATTTGGAATATTGTGTTCAAATGTGAGCACCTTGTTTTATGAAGAATATTTTTAATCTGATGTAAGCCATTTTCAGTTATTGATTGATTTACTTATTCCTTTTTTTTTTTTTTTTTTTTTTTTTTCGGAGACAAAGTCTCACTCCATCACCCAGGCTATAGCACAGTGGTGTGATCTTGGCTCACTGCAACCTCCTTATCCTGGGTTCAAACGATTCTCCTGCCTCAGCCTCCCATGTAGCTAGAATTTCAGGTGCCTGCCAACATACTCACTAATTTTTTGTATTTTTAGTAGAGACAGGGTTTCACCATGTTGACCAGGCTGGTCTTAAACTCCTGACCTCAAGTGATCTGCCCACCTCGGCCTCCCAACATTCCATATTTCTTGAACCAAATAATATATGAGAATGTTTGGTAAGTGATGACATTGCAAATGCAATCATTGCACTTCCTTTTAAAGACCTTATAGTTTAGTATAAAGAATATAAACAAGTAAGTCGAATAATGTGTTGTAGGAACTAAGACTCAACATGATCAAGATACAGAGGAAGCACAAAGATAAATTCTCCCTGGGACAATTAAGAAAGAGTATTAGTGGATGTGAAACTGTCTTCCTCAAGACACAGTCTAAGGAATTTGTATGATTAGTTTATGAACAAATTGTTTACAAGAGGGTGAAAGATGATAGTTATATATCACAAATTTGGAGAGCTACTTGATGTATGAAGCATTACTTTTATTTGCTTCTAGCAGGTACCATCAAAATCATAAGGAAAAATTATGAGAAGAAAATGAAATGGGGAAAAAGGAAGGAAACTAATGTTTTACGAGTGCCCACAATGTGCCAGGCTTGTGGTGGGCTCTTTATAGGCACTGTTTTAGTTAACCACATAACAGCTTTGTCAACAAATAACTTTGCTAACACGTAGCTTGTCTGAGGAGTTGCTACTAGGTCAACATTCAGAGGCCCAGGTGATCACTCTAATTTTTATGTTTTAAGAGAGAAGATTTGCTCCAACTTGGAGCTAAGATTTGACAAAGCAATAACTTTATTTGATCTAAATAACCATAAATAGCACGGCATGAGTAGTAGAAGAGGACACAAATAATTGTGCAGTTAGGAATGTATCTGTGTGATTTGAAATGAGCAGTTATACCTTTAGTAAAATGAAAAATTGGGTATTCTGGTTATTAGAACATATCTATACATGAATAATACCTTCTTTATAATATCTATATTTAGAAATGTATTGTATTCAATATCTGTTTCAGAAGATTGTACAAAATGTGAAATGCATTAAAATACTATACTAAAAAAATCAATTTTAATACTAAAAAATTTGCATCTATTTAATGTTCTATCCTAGTCTAAACTTCTTTTGATTTCTATTAAAATCTATTTGATACCCAGAGTACTTCTACCAGTCAAACATGATATGCAAAATGATTTAAGCCAGATGTTATCATCTCCTATGCCATACAGAGGCAGGGTTTTACTAGTTCACTAGTATAAATACAGAAAGTCTACAAAGACAAAAAGAAACAAAAAAGTGATATTTTCTCCTGCACATTATTATGAAACACTGAATTAGAAATCTAAATAATTTATGGGAAATTAGTATTTTGATGCACAGCAGAGAATTACATTTATTTCATGGTATCAGTTACTAAAGAAGGAAGCAGCTTTTGTTTAGGTTACTATGAGAAGCTAAGTACAGTTTTGCCCATAAATTCTAGAAGCTCAGGTTAAGCACATTACTTTAGACATTTCTGTCATGAGTTCCTGATTAGCTCTGTGTCACTGCAATGTCAAGTTCAGTTTTAGAGGTCAGGAAAATATTTCTGAGTTACAAAATGTTTGAAGCCATTTGCCCTACATTATACAAATGACTGTTTATATAGGTGACAGTAATGTCAGGTGGACTTACATGTTTATAATCAGGGCTAGCTAATGTCAGCAAAAATAGCATTGAGAAGTTGATGTATCTCATACCCTAAGGATTATTAAAGGTATACAATTAATGTGCTAGGCCAAATTGAAATTGGAAACAGAGTTGTCTATGTTCCTATGACAGGATGCATTACCAATAGTTTTCATCTTAACTAGGTGAAATAACTACTTAGCCATTCATAAATGCCCTATAAAGAAAACTAGGAAAATTCTACCAAATTAAAATTAATATTCTAAGTCCCCATTACTTTTACAATTTATTATAACCCAAGTAAATTTGCACCAAGATTCTTAAAACATTTATTACACTACTAGGAAGTTCTTAGTTGAGCTCTCAGAGAGTATACAAACAAGAAAAAAGCAGAAAGGCTGGAACAGACAGATTCTAGAAAGTATGCCAAGACAATCTTTAAAAAGCTTGTATCTGTAAACTGCACTCAATTTGTTCTTTGGGAGTCCAATTTTATTTTATTTTGTATTTAACTTTATTTGCTTCATGAAATCAACATGGGTAAGTTAATTTCTGCCTGATGAGTAAAGGCATGTCTACATTGAAAAAAAATGACCAAATCTTCTAAGTAATTTTCTTTATTATAAACATTGCACAAAACCTTAGAGATATATTATGTTCCTAAAAGAAGGTACATAAAATATTTGGCAAGTTCTATTACCATGGGAAGATGCCGAGCAGGGGAACCAATATTATATCATCCAAAACTTAAGAAGATAACTTAGTGTGGGTTTTACCTTTATTCACTGTAATTGATGTATGCATAAGCATTTTTAAATCATTTTGCCTGGGCTGGAAACTCAATGTAGCAGGCACTATGAGGGATATTATAAGGTAACTGTACCGTTTCTGTCTTTAACATGTCTTAAACCAGCTAGAGTGATAAACCCATTATTTAGGAAATAGAAATTCAGTAGAATAAAATAAAATGAAATAGTGATAAACTAATACATACATAATTTCTAAGGTACCTACGATAGTATGAGCTACAGATAACTAATTTTTTTTTCTCTATGTCCTTTATTTAAACACTACCCATCCCCACCAAAGACACACATACACACAGACATGGCAAATACACAAAACCTCTGTAACACCTAACAAAGGGCTGTGTTTACTCAATAAGTGGATTTTCAAAATGATACTGTATCAAGAGAAAATTGTTTCACAGAGAAGCACCTGCTCTATGCATACTGAATCTGGACATTCAATTCATGAAATCTAAGCTTCTATGATAAGAAAGTTTACTCTTTTTTCATTGCTAAGGGTGTGCCATTTCTTAATTCTGTTATTCATACTAGAAACAGAGTATAGAGGCTTTAAAAGAAGAGATTATTTTAAGTGCTTTTCATACTTCCCAATGGCTATTTCTCCTCTCATGAATAACCTTCAGTTGTTCTTTTTCTCACTAAGAAATTATTGAGGACATGCAGCAAGGTAATGGCTGATGAGTTTTGACTTGGTAATGAACAAAGTTGTTTATATAACTTTTGAAGGCACTTTGTTGTGCAAGTCTATATTTAGCTCGTAGTTTCTCCATAGGGGAATATGTCACATTAAGTACAAAGGGAATTTTTGTAGGTGATTAAATCATTTATTTCATCAAGCATGTTGCTATTTGATTCAATTATTCAAGTCAGCTAACTTTAAGCACCTACTATCTATCCTGTAGGCACTGGAGATACAAAGATTAATGAGACTTTAGAGAAAAAATGTTGAATGAAGTCTAAGTTAGTTACAGAGTTAAGGACAACAAAACTCTAGAGACATAACTGAGTTTTACATTTCACTGATAAATAAAGTCCACAGAATATAAATATGTGTCTAATTCTCACAAACAAGAGCAAGTTGACTGAGACTAACACAGGATTCTAAATCCCCAGGTCAATACTACACCAAAAAAAGAATCCCTAAAATAGCCCAAGCAACTCGGTGTGTGTGTGTGTGTGTGTGTGTGTGTGTGTGTGTGTGTATGTATGTGTATACCTGAATCAGCAGGAAACCAAACATTACTGCTACAGACAATGCCCCAAATAGCACTCTATCTCATTTACTTGCAAGAAAGACCAAATTGGAATATCAGTGTTGATCCCACAAACTACAAAAGGTAAAATAAGAACATTATCTTTTTAAGCAAAATGTAATGAAGAGGTAAGATTTGCTGAGCAATATAGAAAACCTTTGGGTTAAGAGCTCATAACACACATACACATTTCTTCATGTAGACTTTAAACAGTATTTTAAAAGCATCCTCCTTGAATAATTTGTTTTCTTACCAATGGTAATATTTAACTGATTCAAGCCATGATTACTTAGTAATGCGTACCTATAATGTGTAACATATGCTACATATGTTATATATTCATTATATGAGATCATCAGATGACAGGGGCCAGAAAATAATTTGTAAATAATGGTTTAGAAAAAATATGAATAAACTTATATCTATGCTCCAATAAATCTATTTTTAACATATCTCTAAAATGACTGTATACTCAGAATAGCTATATTCTTATTTCTAATTTTTAAACTTGTTTTTAAAAACTAAAAATAGTATATAAACACATGCCCTTTGTAAAAATAAATCCAAATAATTTCTAAGCATAAGACAAATACATTTCTTATTTAAGATGATTCCCAGGACATACCTTTATCTCTTCCTGCTACAGAGACCCAATTAATAATAGTAAAAGAATAAAATACAAACTCAACCACAAAGTAACCTGATGCATG
This sequence comes from Rhinopithecus roxellana, assembly GCF_007565055.1. Lineage (NCBI taxonomy): Eukaryota > Metazoa > Chordata > Mammalia > Primates > Cercopithecidae > Rhinopithecus > Rhinopithecus roxellana. The sequence continues at coordinate 127,492,967 of NC_044551.1, read as the reverse complement.
AATTCGTATTTGGGAGCAACCAGGAGATGAGACAGAGGGACATGTTTCTAGAAGACAGAAAATAGATATGAGTGAAGTGCCAGATAACATGGGTTCTGTAGCCAGCAACCATGGCCCTTTCTTGTTCATAAAATCTTGTATGGCTGGCATCATATACTACTTCAGGGATTAAACCAGTATTTACCTAATTCACTGACTAACAGTAGTTACCTTATTCCGATTTACCAAATATTCAGTTTTAAATCCTTTCTTGCAGCTAAGGCTGGCCACGTGATGCAGTTCTGATAATAAAATGCTAGAGAAAGTAAGTTAGAGAACTGTAGCACAACTTTTGCCTTCACCATAAAAAGAAAGAAATATATGAAGAAAGTCTTTTGCTGTCTCCCTACTTTGGATGCTGTCATGTGAGTATATGAATGTGTGTAGTTATTGCCATCAACTTGTGATCATGAGAAGAAGACCAAAGAAAACAAAGTATTGCGGGCACAGTGCCTTGGCATCACTGAAGTGCTGAACAAATGCTGGCCTTGCCTACTCCCTAATTTTGTTTTGTAATATAATGACATCAATGTATTGGATAAACCAATGCTATTCAGGTATTTTGTAGTCTGCAGTTAAATGTATGCTGGTGGTTACTGATGAACCTTGAAGGGAAAGCAGAGGGAACGTGGAGTATATGTACACAAAACAGGAGACAAGGAAACAGCAGGTATCCTGGAAGAATACTAAACAGGCTCTTAGTTAAGAAACAACAGGACCACAGAAGACAGAACAGAAAGTGGGTGACTTATGCTGATGGTAGGTATGAGACATCCCTCCCTCCATGTTGCAGAATAGTCTGTAGCCAACCATGTATCTGAGGATGGCAGAGGGAAATGTCAGTGGTTCTTTTATAAGGCAATTGAATGAGAGGGAGAACCAGGACAGTTAAGAGAGATGTCAGTGGCCTAAAGTAAAGCCCTCCTCATTCTGGTATTTAGAGAAATATGAGGACAAGCTCCCCACCTATTTACCCTAAAGAAAAACTTTAAATTAACAAATTCTGCAACATTACCAGAGTTTCTTGTCTTTAAATGTGATCGGACATCAATAGATTACCTAAAGAAAACATTCAACGCACCAGAGAAAGACTTAGAAAAAGAGATAAAACGATGATTCCACAGTAAAGAGTTCAGAAAAGAGAAAATAAATTCAAATAAAAATTTAATAAGTATAAAGATAAAAAATAAAAACAAAACTAATTTTTCTTTTCACTTTGTATAGCTGTAATATGACGTATTTTACACATATAATTCATTAAAGCGTACAATTCAAGTATCTTTAAGTAAATTTACCAAGTATGAAACCATCGCCACAAATCAGGTTTCAGAATATTTTCATCACCCAGATAAGGTTCCTGTGCCCACTTACTGTTAATTCCCTTTTCCATATTTTGCCTCAGGCAACCACTAACCTGTTATCTGTCTCTGCAGATTTGTATTTTCTGGATATTTTACATAAATGGAATCACACAGTGTATGGCTTCTCATGTCTTACTTCTTTCATTTAACATTCTACACAAGATTTGAAACTGACACTTAGATTTGTTTGCCATAATATGGCAATCGTAAATTATAATAATATGGCATTAGTACTTTAGGAATTTAATTTTGGAGTAGTATTCAAAGTGCTTCTTTTAATTACCTTGTTTATATTATAGTAGCAGGTAAATTTCATGGTATGGTAATTTGCTTTAAAATTGACCAAAATAGATTTGTTTTCCTACGCAAACACACACACACACACACATTCAGGCACAAAAATATGCAAACATGCAGACTCCACAATATTTTTCAGCAGGTTTACAACATTACAATCTCGACATGAATGACAGCAGACAGCATAATTGATGGCTTAGGTGACATTTCCTAAAATGCTCTCTATCTTCCCAGACTGGTTCACATGCCATTCTCTAGTATTCTCGGAGTTTGCAAATATGTGACATTGTTCTTACCAGATTGTATTCAAATGAACTCTGCATTAAGATAATGCCTCTGTTTACTATCAGAATGTCATATAAAAGTAGATATGTTTGATTCATATTTTCAGTTCTAGCATCAATCAAGTACATAGTGTCTACAGCATGATTTATTCACAATGTTTGTCAACATAAATAGGACTTCTTTAAATTAGCTCAAGAATGTGAATTTAGACATTTAATATTATATTTACTGTATTTCCTTTTGTTAGGTGACTGTAAATTGTAGAAATACTTCTATCGTTTCTTTTTTCAAATTTGTTATTTTGAAGCTAAATGTTTAAATTATTTCCAAATTAAAAATAATCAAAGCCTACGGTAGTTCAAATCATAATTTTTGGAAAACAAAATGGAAAATTATCTCTATAGCTATATAGCTTCAGCTAGCCAATAATGAAATCCAAATTTGCAAATGTTTGTTTACCATATTTTGGAAATCTAAATTTCAGTAAGGGATTATCCTTAAAAGTCATTTAAATAGAGAGTCCTTCTGTACATGTGGAATATCATTTTCTTCATACTGATCTCATTGGGAATATACAAACTACATTAGACATGCCTATAATATATCTAAACTTCTGGTCTAGCTTTGTTTGATCATAGGACTTTGTAAGCCAATATTTGGACTCATTTTGGCTTCTGTCTAGACTATACCGTCTGTTTTCTGCCTTCCAGAATTCATAAAATCTTCTTTCTAATCATCACCCCTTTCTTTTTTCAACTCCTTTGTGGATGGTTTATTCCATTTTCTGCATCTCTTTTGTTTCTTTTTTATTTCTTATTTCAGAGAATTGTAGTGGGAAGGATAAGGTATACTGTGTTTCAGCCTTCCATTTAAACCAAAAGTCTCAAGTGTTTTTTTGCTTTGTTTTGTTTTTTATTTTGTTTTGTTTTTTGTTTGTTTGTTTGTTTTGAGATGGAGTCTCTGTCACCAGGCTGGAGTGTAGTGGTGCAATCTCAGCTCCCTGCAACCTCTGCCTCCTGGGTCCAAGCGATTCTCCCACCTCAGCCTCCCTAGTAACTGGGACTACAGGCGCCTGCCACCACACCCAGCTAATTTTTGTATTTTTAGTAGAGACAGGGTTTCACCATATTAGCTAGAATGGTCTCGATCTCTTGACCTGGTGATTCACCCACCTCGGCCTCCCAAAGTGCTAGGATTACAGGTGTGAGCCACCACAGCCGGCTGTCTCAACTTTTTTAAAAAAAGAACATTATTTTAAGATTGAGTGTTGTCAGTTGGATACTTTTAATTGTCAGAAGGAATTTGCTGATATAATAGAAAATGCTGCTAATAATTGTTTTTTCACACCATGAGACTTGTCTTAAGTTGTGGGAAGCCTTAATGGCTTTTAAAAGAAAATGATCAAACGAGTCATTCTTCTTTGTTGTTTTTATAGAGATTTGCCTGCTGACCAAAGGACGTCGTACTGCCAGTGTTCGAGCTGACACATATTGTCGTCTTTACTCACTTTCTGTGGACAATTTCAACGAGGTCCTGGAGGAATATCCAATGATGAGGAGAGCCTTTGAGACAGTTGCCATTGACCGACTAGATCGAATAGGTACTCTAGTTTTCTAACTTCTTTATATAAAATTTAGTTTTAATCTCATGGCATAATATAGGTTTGCAATTGTAAGTCCCAAATGCGGCCAGGAGTGGTGACTCATACCTGTAATGACATCACTTTGGGAGGCCGAGGCAGGTGGATCATTTGAGGTCAGGAGTTCGAGACCAGCCTGGCCAACATGGGGAAACCCTGTGTCTACTAAAAATACAAAAATTAACCGGGTGTGGTGGCGTGCGCGTGTAATCCCAGTCACTCAGGAGGCTGAGGCAGAATTGCTTGAGCCTGGAAGGTGGAGGTTGCCGTGAACCAAGATGGTACCACTGCACTCCTGTCTGGGAGAGAGAGTGAAATCTTGTCTCAGAAAAAAGAAAAAAAGAGTCCAACATGCCAGTTTATAGCTTGCTTGCTAATTTGTGTAGAAATAGCAATTAGCTGTAGCCATATTTCTTGAGAGATCTGGGTCCCTATCTATCTCTTCTAAGTATTCTAGGTTTATTTATTAATGTCTATTTTTGCTAGCTAAACAAACTGATTTCCCGACTGAAGCCAAAACAATTTGAAACTTCAGGTAAAAAGCAATGATAAAAATTCTAGATAGCATTGAAATAGAACTAAAAATATGATAATATGAGTCTATATTGCAAACTAAGTTTTATCACTTTTTTTGTATTTTGGGGTCAACTTTACGTTTTATCTTTATATTAGGAATTGAAAATTTGCACATTTAAATTAGTCTCAGCAGAGACATAGTAAAATGTTTGTAACACAGGCTCAAGCAGAAAAAAAAAAGCCTTGATAGAAATGCCCTACATAGATGCTTTACCTCGCAAACATCAACATATTTTAAAGTCTTTTCTGCTACCATATATATATATATATATATATATATATATATATATATGCTATTATATATATATATATAAAATATACTTCCAGCTAATATTTTGTATTTTTAGTAGAGATGGGATTTCACCATGTTGGCCAGGATGGTCTTGATCTCCTGACCTCATCATCCATCCGTCTCAGCCTCCCAAAGTTCTGGGATTACAGACATGAGCCACCCCAGCCTGCAGTTAATTTTTATAACAATATTTACATGAAATTGTTTGTAATCAATACTAGCGAAGTAATTTCTAATAAGCACTAAAAAATTGAATTTTTGATCTTTATAAAATTGTAAGAGTGTATTAAAAGTTACATTATTTTTCCCAAGGTTAAAGATACTTAGATTAAGATATTTTGACTAATCACGTAATCAGAAAGAAACATTATGCTTCTCGGTTTTGTGGCCATTGCATATAGATGTATGCTGCAGTTAGTTAAGCAAATATGCTAAATAGTATTTATGTTTATTACTAATGTAGGAGGTTTTGTTCTTTGGGAAATTAGGACAGTATGTAAGTAGGGAGAGGTAACTATTTATTCTGGCAGTCATTTAAAATGATTGCATTCCCAGCAGTCAATGAAATTACAACATATATTTATTTTCAAAAATATACTTTGTTACTTTTAATGTGTTAATTTATTTAGCAGTATTGCAAATTGATTCACTTTTCAGTTACCATATTCACTTGGGTATTAGTGTATCAGTGATGCCATAGAAAAGTCACACTTTCCCCTTCTTTCACCAATCTACTATTGATTGTAATCATTATTATGCCAGAGACTGTCTAGTATTGCAAACCACTCAGAAGGTGATGGCAGGAAGAGCTAAAATGTATTGAGGTATTAGAGGGAGCCTGCAATACACTTGGTCCTCACAACAACCATTCAGAAGAGGAAAGATCATAAAGTCGGTCTCAATCTTGGCTGCATTTAAGAATTCCCTGGGGAGGCCAGGCGCGTTGGCTCACGCCTGTAATCTCAGCACTTTGGGAGCACAAGGCGGGTGGATCACAAGGTCATGAGATCGAGACCATCCTGGCTAACAAGGTGAAACCCCATCTCTATTAAAAATACAAAAAATTAGCGGGGCATGATGGCGGACGCCTGTAGTCCCAGCTACTCAGGAGGTTGAGGCAGGAGAATGGTGTGAACCCGGGAGGCGGAGCTTGCAGTGAGCGGAGATCGTGCCACTGCAACTCCAGTCTGGGCAACAGAGCGAGACTCCGTCTCAAAAATAAAAAAAAATAAATAAAATAAATAAAATTTTTTAAATAAAAAAAAATTAAAAAAAAAAAAAAAGAATTCCCTGGGGAAATTTGCTTTTAAACTACTGAAATCCAGAGCCCATGTCTGATTATTTAGATTTAATTGGTAGGGAACAAGCGGATGTTAGTGTTTTTTAAAGCTCCAGAGATAAGAAAAATATCCAGCTAGGACTGAGAAGGACTGGTGTAGGATCCTGGGTCGAAAGCAAAGGCGGCCCTGATACAGTCCGCCTCAGATTTGCATTTGGGAATCACCTGCGGATCTTAGTAAAATGCAGCATCTGATTCAGCGAGTGGAGTCAGGCCCAGGAGGCTGAGTTTCTAGCAAGCACCCAGATGAGACAGAGGCAGTTGGTTCATTTTCCATTGCAAGGATGTGCTATCACTTTTTTGTGCCTATGGTCTTTCTCAGCCCTGTTAACCTGCCAACCATGTTTTCTTTGTTTTCTTGGGCACTGTTCTTATTCTTCTCATGTCCTGATATCCTTTCAGGTAAAATGAGATTATGAACACACCTATCTGACAGGGTTGCAGGTTACATAAAATCATCTACCTAAGGTCTTTTGTAGAGTGTCTATCACACAGTAAGTGTTGAAATGTTCTCGCTTATATCTCCATGGTCCTTTCTTGAAAAAGTAACTTTAAAATCAAACTTTGATTCCAAGCCCATCTTATTCCAAAAGCCCTTTCTTCCCCCATTCTTCAAGGTGGCCCTCATATTAAATATCTCCGTGTCTTCTGTAAAGTGGCTCTTCGCCATATTACAGGCCGTTCAACTTGAGTAGAAGGTTAGAGTTCCCAGAGAAATACAGGAAGTGTGAAAGGTAGGAACCACATTGGTATTTGGTGTGTAAAGGTGAGTGACTGGCTTTTTAAACCTCTCCTGCGAAGCACAGCTATACTTTTGTTTTCAGGAGCCACTCTTACTTGGCATTGTCTTCAGTCATTGGTAGGCTTTCTAAGTTCCTATCTTTCTTTTGCTGACAGGAAAGAAAAATTCAATTCTTCTGCAAAAGTTCCAGAAGGATCTGAACACTGGTGTTTTCAACAATCAGGAGAACGAAATCCTCAAGCAGATTGTGAAACATGACAGGGAGATGGTGCAGGCAATCGCTCCCATCAGTTATCCTCAAATGACAACCCTGAATTCCACATCGTCAACTACGACCCCGACCTCCCGCATGAGGACACAATCTCCACCGGTATACACAGCGACCAGCCTGTCTCACAGCAACCTGCATTCCCCCAGTCCCAGCACACAGACCCCCCAGCCATCAGCCATCCTTTCACCCTGCTCCTACACCACCGCGGTCTGCAGCCCTCCTGTACAGAGCCCTCTGACCGCTCGAACTTTCCACTATGCCTCCCCCACCGCCTCCCAGCTGTCACTCATGCAACAGCAGCCTCAGCAGCAGGTACAGCAGTCCCAGCCGCCGCAGACTCAGCCACAGCAGCTGTCCCCGCAGCCACAGACACCTGGCAGCTCCACGCCGAAAAACGAAGTGCACAAGAGCACGCAGGCGCTTCACAACACCAACCTGACCCGGGAAGTCAGGCCCCTCTCCGCCTCTCAGCCCTCGCTGCCCCATGAGGTGTCCACTCTGATTTCTAAACCTCATCCCACTGTGGGCGAGTCCCTGGCCTCCATCCCTCAACCCGTGACGGCGGTCCCCGGAACGGGCCTTCAGGCAGGGGGCAGGAGCACTGTCCCGCAGCGCGTCACCCTCTTCCGACAGATGTCGTCGGGAGCCATCCCCCCCAACCGAGGAGTCCCTCCAGCACCCCCTCCACCAGCAGCTGCTCTTCCGAGAGAGTCTTCCTCAGTCTTAAACACAGACCCAGACGCAGAAAAGCCACGATTTGCTTCAAATTTATGATCCCTGCTGATTGTCAAAGCAGAAAGAAATACTCTCATAAACTGAGACTATACTCAGATCTTATTTTATTCTATCTCCTGATAGATCCCTCTAGCCTACTATGAAGAGATATTTTAGACAGCTCTGGCCTACACATGAAATGTAAAATATATATACATATACTATAAAATATATATCTAAATTCTCAAGAGAGGGTCAAAAGACCTGTTTAGCATTCAGTGTTATATGTCTTCCTTTCTTTAAATCATTAGAGGATTTAAAATGTTGTTGTAAGATTATTTATTTCTAACCTACTTTTACTTAAGTCCTTTGATATGTATATTTCTCTATTTTATGAAGAGTTCTTGGATTCAATGGAAACAAAACTGATTTTAAAAAAGGCAACTCAAATGAGCTAGCAAATAGCACCAATCAAAACTTTCTTTCATTAGCTGTGACTGTGCATCTAAATTGTTAATCATGAATCATAAAGAATTAAATAACAAATCCCATTTTATAGATCTAAATTGTATTTCGGTGCTTTCAATTTCGAATTAGGTTAAAGACTGCACTACTTGCTTGGCCACTGTAGGAGACTAGCATTGCCACTGTTAAGAATATCACTAACCTCCTACTTCGGAGGCTGAGGCAGGAGAATGGCTTGAACCCAGGAGGTGGAGCTTGCAGTGAGCCAAGATAGCGCCACTGCACTCGAGCCTGGGCGACAGAGCGAGACTCCGTCTCAAAAAAAAAAAAAAAAAAAAAAGAAAGAAAGAAAGAAAAAGAAAAGAATATCACTAACCTCAAACATGTTCATTGATCTTTCGGAAAGCTGAGGGAAAATTAATATTTGTCTTCATGTGTTATCGGACTTTTACCAAGACTCGATCAATGTTAGTTGTAAATAACTTTTTCAACCCAAATAAAAATAGCTATTCTGTGTTGTATGAAGGTAAAAGTCATTGTTTAAGAATTTATTTTTATTGCTTCACTTCAAAACTTAGAGTTTTAAATTTTACAAAATCTGATTGTGAGAATTATTCAATTGTAATGCAATGGCTTGAAACCTACAGTATTATTTTAACCTGCAATGTTTTATGCAAAATTGTATGCTCGAATCTACAACTTGCTTGTATTACACCAAAAATCATTATTTTTCTTTCTTCTTGCCATAATCAAGCATCTGAAAATAGTCCCTGCATGCTTCTGGGGAAAAAGAAACATAGGTTCAAATCAGTCATTGTAGGGAAAGGCTTACAGTATTTCTCGTTTCTAGAAAAGCATAACAATTCATTAATTGCCTATCTTATAATTCCTATAAGGCTGACTTGGATCTCTGACTTAAGTCTAGAAGTGAGGTTTTCACTTTTATTTAATATTATTGCTATTATTATTTAAATAATTATTTGTAAACCACAGCTTGATTTGGAGTTAAGTGTTGTCTGTGTCTTCACTGTAGCTGGTAATTTACTATGGTGTTAATTTAAAGAAATAAATTCAATACATCATCACATCTGTTTGAGAACACATGTTTTGCTCTATGTATATTGTAACTAAATGGTTAGTAAACTTTAAGGCATGCGGTGACTAATGTAGCCCTTAGATAGGAGGTTTGTCATTTTTAATGTGTTGAAAATAGTACAGACATGGTGGCAGAAAGCAGGGGTAAAGTTGAATGTCTGTGAGCATTGTTTGTCTGTTTTCTTAACTCTTTCCATGATCTGTGAGCACCTGCTTCTTCTCAAAGAACTCCCTTAGTAATCATTTGTGCCTAATGCATCCCACACATGTGGCGTATGACTGGAACACAATTGAAAGATATGTAATAACTGGCTTCTGTAAATAACCCAAGTTAACAGCATGACCTAAAGTGTAGGTCTTCAGTATCTCTGGCATTGGCAATACATTTAAGAACATATAGAGATTACACATTATATGGGGCAGGGCCTGCAGGTAGACTTGGGGACAGAAAACAAAAACAAAAGCAAAAACTCTAAAGTGAATCCTTGCTGCCTGTTATGCCTTTTGCAGATATGATACCTATAATACCCAAATGAGTTGTTATGTTTAATTTCTAAACAAATACCAACTTGTGTGGAAGTAACTAACAATGCTAGTTGATGTAATGTAATCATCAGTATGCTGGTGACATATGATGGCATGTCAGGAATACTGTTGTAAGAAAGGGATTGTTCAGTCTACCTAGAACCTATGGGAAAGCTGCAAGACCATTTACATATCAGTACAAAACTACTTTATTTTATTAAAATATGAGAGTTAACTTCAATTTATTAAGAGTATGTATTGGTCCTTTAAATTATTAAAGGTTTACATTTGATAGGATTAATGGATTTGGTAGTGAAATATTTTTATATATATAAATGTTTGTTTTTTTATTTTGAGCACTATTGGGAAAAATAAGCAAAATTGAAATGCATGGTCTTTCAGTGCAACCATACAATTTTTATTCACTTTGTAATAGAATGGACAAAAAAACTAAGCTTTATATGTTAAACTAATAAAATGGTACAGGGTAAATGATATACATATATGTATGAATGTATATATACTTAGATTAAGAAAATAAATGACTCACATTCCTGTAATATAAAGGTCCATTGCTAGTTGAAAAGTGACCTCTTTTGTCTGTACATAGTGAAGCCTGTACGTATGGAGTTTTAATCTGTACAGAAAGAAATGTATTATTGATTGGTATTTCTCCTGCTAGGATGATAATAGAATAGCTTATTCTTACAGCAATTGTATGATCAGGGATGAGTTAGAGTATTTCTTTTGTCTTTGCTCAAAGCCATACATATATAAATATATATAAAGATTATTAATAAATTCAACAAAAAACTACAATCATGAATATTTTATTTTATCAATATATGCTAATCAAATATTTTATTTTATTAACGAGTATAGCTTTGCCTCTATTTTTACATCACAAAATTTCCAAGAGCTTATACTTGATAATCACATAAAATCAATTATATTCTATAATTCTGGAATAAGAGGACTTTAAATAGAATATGGATTTTTCAACCACTTCTTTGTTTCACCTTTTCCGTACAGTAAAATATGAACTTATTTTCTTTTTCGCTCTGTGCCTTTTTAGAATGTGGTTGTTCTCCAACTTCAAAACACAGCCATTTCATGTAATTATTGGATATACGGATGAGAAATAATTTTCCTGTAATAGTAAATAATTGTCCTGCAATATATTTATACAAACCTATTTTGTTATAATAGTTCTATAACATACCAATTTTGTTATAATAGTTTTATAACATACCTATTTTGTTATAATAGGGCCTTGGGCTCTATTATAGCAAAATAGGTTTTTATAAATATATTCATATTTGTAGCCTTAAACAAAATAGGTTTGTATAGTATGCCCAAAGCCCTATTATAACAAAATAGGTTTGTATAAATATATTCATATTTATAGCCTTGGGCCCTGCAAAGGTATTTGGATAGTGATAAAACCTCCCCATACAAGTGTGTTTTAAATGATACCTAAAAGCCTGAGATAAGAGTTTATCATAATGAGAATAAGTAGTGAAGCATTCCTGAAAACAAGGATGATAAATAGTAGTGATGGCAATATATTCTATTCACCAAAAAAAAATAGCTTGTCTCCAGGTCTGGATGACCTCTTCATAAGTGAATGATTCCCTGATGAATGCTGTTCCACTTTAAAGAGATGGTTATTTTGCTATTTATAAACTTAAATGAGCATACTATTTTCAGGACACTACAGAGTACATAGGCAAGTTATTACCGTCATTTCTATAGGACATGGAATGATTTAAACAATATGACATGTTTACAATTTTAGGAGATTTATTTCAAATCCTGAATTATGTGCACTTCAAATTATGAGCAATCTCTATTATCTTTCAAGACTATTTTAAAAATCTCCATACCTCCTCTTTCAGCTTAGGTTTTTATATTTGTTAATTTTACTATGTCACTTTGCTTCTATGGCCCTCACTTGGACCGTTTATAATGTTAAGCTGTTTGAATGAGATATCTCTCCATTATATCTTTATCTTTTTAGAACATGTGCCATAAAACCCATGTGGTTATTTTGTTCATATGTGCTACAACTAGCAAACTTTTATTATATGTTTACCTACTTTAAAAATTACTTATACTGTACCATGGGAAAGAAACATGGTCCTTATAGAATTGAATGCTGAGCTATTTTGAGTCCTGAAAAGAATGGCCAAAAATTGAAGGAACTGTGATTGCTGCATGCACCAAATTGTAGCACATTTCTATAACTGTATTCAATATGGTTATTTTCAAGGAAAACTAGGATAGAAATTTTCTTTGAAAGATTTGTTGTTGTACTTAGGTAAGTATATCTGCTTTTACCACTCAAAAACAATTACTTTCCTAAGCAATTTCAATTTTTTCCTTTTTAACAACCCTGCACTTGCACAACCTTGCCTCTCTTGCCTCACCCTAATCCTGACCCTGCTTTCAATTCAGGCTTTGATAGGGACCAATGGAGATTTTAACGTTTTTAATGAGAGAAGCCTTGCTGACATTCCCCCCATCCCACCTTGAAAATTGCTTAACGATGATCTTAAAAGATCCTACAAATAATGCTCTGAATTTGTTTCCAAGGTCCTTGATGTGGAGAGAATGAGTAATACATTAAATGCTGGAGAAAGAATTATCATTTAGTGAAAAATTAAACATGCTTTTCTAAAATGTGAATGTTTAACAGAGCACAGCTGATTGGGAACACGGGCAGTTCAGTGCAGCTGGAGTGTCTCACAGGGTGAAGAGGAACCCAGATCAAGTGGGGAATAGGGATTTCAAAAACCTTCTGAAAGGCTTTTAACATCAGGGCAAAAGTTTTACAGTGTTATACTTTATATTCTTAATTTAAACTTATCAGTGGGAAGGATTCACATTGAAATGTCTGTTTTGCTCATGTAACAAGGAATAAAATAACTTATTTTATTATTTAAAATAATAAATAAGAACAAAAACTGGAGGCTATTTACAATCTCACCCTGTCTTGTGAAGATACTGGGTCTTAAGGAAGGTCCTAGGATTGCTAAATAGAGTAATGGGAATAGGAAACTGAAAGTTTACTTGCTTTGCACAAGATAAGGAATATATTGCATCAGGGTAGGGGTACAAGAAGATAAGAGCTAGAAGAACATGTGAGAAGGGAAAGAAGTGACAAACTAATTTTGGTTAAAATAAAGCAAGTTCTCAGGTCAGGCGTGGTGGCTCCTGCCTGTAATACCAAAACTTTGGGAGGCCAAAGTGGGAGGAATGCTTGAGGCCAGTAATTGGAGACCAACCAGTATATTGGAGACCAAGAAATCAGTATATAATTGACCAGTATATACCTATATACCTGCAGTGTTTAGAAAGCCTGACTACAGGTGGTGTACTCCTGTAGTCCTAGTTACTCAGAAAGTTAAGGCAGGAGGATTGCTTGAACTCAGGAGGTCAAGGCTGCAGTGAGCCCTGTTTATGCCGCTGCACCCCAGCTAGGGGGACAGAGCAAGACCCTTTCTCAAAAAAAAAAAAAAAAAAAAAAAAAAAAAAAAAAAAAAAACAAACAAACAAAAAAGTGAAGCAAGTTCTTTAATTTCTATTGGAGATATCACATGCTCCAAAGACTGGCAAAGGTGAACAGTCTTTGGAGCTATTTTATTTCTAATATAATATCAATGGCCATTTACTCCCAAAGGAAAACATCTTTTTTTTTTTTTTTTTTTTAAAGATGGAGTCTGGCTTTGTCACCCAGGTGGGAATGCAATGGCAGGATCTTGGCTCACTGCAACCTCAGCCTCCCAGGTTTAAGCAATTCTCCTGTATCAGCCTCCCAAGTAGCTGGGATTACAGGTGCTCGCCACCCACCATGGCTGGCTAAATTTTTGTAATTTTTAGTAGACACAGGGTTTCACCATGTTGGCCAGGCCAGTCTTGAACCCCTAACCTCAAATGATCTGCCCACCTCATCCTCCCAAAGTGCTGGGATTACAGGCCTAAGCCACCGCACCTGGCCCTTCTATTTTTTTGTGCATAGTTGTTCCAATAATACCATATAAGCAAAGAATACTATTTATTTATTCAATTGAAGAAATCTGAATAAATTAGTAACTATAATAATTCTTCAAAAGAGAAGGACCATTTTATGTTTCCAATATATTATATAAATGAATTCAAGTAACACAGAGTTATTCAGACTGTTCTTTTTTTTTTTTTTTTTTTTTTTTTTTTTAAATAGTGGAGTTTTGCAAAAAACAGGTTGTAATTTTACCAGACTGACCATCGTTGTCTACAGAAAATATTCATATGTGTAGAGGCAAAGAGATTTTTTTGAAAGGTTTTTATTTCCTGTTAAATTCACGAGGAAAACTCCAGAGAAAGGAAAGATTTACTTTTGAAGGAAGAAAGAACATAACCCAAAGAAATTCAAAGATTCAAAAGAGTTTTCCAAATGTATTCTGATTTCTTTATCATATTTGTTCAAGGTCTTAGTTTTCAAGCATTTAAAATTAAATATTGTTGGAGGGAGGAGCAAGATGGCCGAATAGGAACAGCTCCAATCTCCAACTCCCAGCGTAAGGGACACAGAAGACCGGTGATTTCTGCATTTTCAACTGAGGTACTGGGGTCATCTCACTAGGGAGTGCCGGACAATCGGTGCTGGTCAGCTGCTGCAGCCGGACCAGCGAGAGCTGAAGCAGGGTGAGGCATCGCCTCACCTGGGAAGCACAAGGGGGAAGGGAATCCCTTTTCCTAGCCAGGGGAACTGAGACACACATCACCTGGAAAATCGGGTAATTCCCACCCCAATACTGCGCTTTAAGCAAACGGGCACACCAGGAGAATATATCCCACACCTGGCCAGGAGGGTCCCACGCCCATGGAACCTCCCTCATTGCTAACACAGCAGTCTGCAATCTAACTGAAAGGCAGCAGTGAGGCTGGGGGAGGGGCACCCGCCATGGCTGAGGCTTAAGTAGGTAAACAAAGCCACTGGGAAGCTCGAACTGGGTGGAGCTCACAGCAGCTCAAGGAAACGTGCGTGTCTCTGTAGACTCCACCTCTGGGGACAGGGCACAGCTAAACAACAACAACAAAAAAAGGAGCAGGAATCTCTGCAGACGTAAACGACTCTGTCTGACAGCTTTGAAGAGAGCAGTGGATCTCCCAACATGGAGGTTGAGATCTGAGAACGGACAGACTGCCTGCTCAAGTGGGTGCCCTGACCCCTGAGTAGCCTAAGTGGGAGACATCCCCCACTAGGGGCAGTCTGACACCCCACACTTCACAGGGTGGAGTACACCCCTGAGAGGAAGCTTCCAAAGTAAGAATCAGACAGGTACACTCGCTGTTCAACAATATTCTATCTTCTGCAACCTCCGCTGCTGATACCCAGGCAAACAGGGTCTGGACTGGACATCAAGCAATCTCCAACAGCCCTACAGCTGAGGCTCCTGACTATTAGAAGGAAAACTATCAAACAAGAAGGACACCTATACCAAAACCCCATCAGTATGTCACCATCATCAAAGACCAGAGGCAGATAAAACCACAAAGATGGGGAAAAAGCAGGGCAGAAAAGCTGGAAATTCAAAAAATAAGAGCGCATTTCCCACTGCACAGGAGCGCAGCCCATTGCCAGCGACGGATCAAAGCTGGTCAGAGAATGACTTTGACGAGATGAGAGAAGAAGGCTTCAGTCCATCAAACTTCTCAGAGCTAAAGGAGGAATTACGTACCCAGCGCAAAGAAACTAAAAATCTTGAAAAAAGAGTGGAAGAATTGACAGCTAGACTAATTAATGCAGAGAAGATCATAAACGAAATGACAGAGATGAAAACCATGACACGAGAAATACGTGACAAATGCACAAGCTTCAGTAACCGACTCGATCAACTGGAAGAAAGAGTATCAGCGATTGAGGATCAAATGAATGAAATGAAGCGAGAAGAGAAACCAAAAGATAAAAGAAGAAAAAGAAATGAACAAAGCATGCAAGAAGTATGGGATTATGTAAAAAGACCAAATCTACGTCTGATTGGGGTGCCTGAAAGTGAGGGTTAAATGGAACCAAGTTGGAAAACACTCTTCAGGATATCATTCAGGAGAACTTCCCCAAGCTAGTAGGCCAGGCCAACATTCAAATTCAGGAAATACAGAGAAGTCCACAAAGATACTCCTCGAGAAGAGCAACTCCAAGACACATAATTGCCAGATTTACCAAAGTTGAAATGAAGGAAAAAATCTTAAGGGCAGCCAGAGAGAAAGGTCGGGTTACCCACAAAGGGAAGCCCATCAGATTAACAGCAGATCTCTCAGCAGAAACTCTACAAGCTAGAAGAGAGTGGGGGCCAATATTCAACATTCTTGAAGAAAAGAATTTTCAACCCAGAATTTCATATCCAGCCAAACTAAGTTTCATCAGTGAAGGAGAAATAAAATCCTTTCCAGATAAGCAAATGCTTAGAGATTTTGTCACCACCAGGCCTGCCTTACAAGAGACCCTGAAAGAAGCCCTAAACATGGAAAGGAACAACCAGTACCAGCCATTGCAAAAACATGCCAAAATGTAAAGACCACCGAGGCTAGGAAGAAACTGCATCAACTAACGAGCAAAATAACCAGTTAATATCATAATGGCAGGATCAAGTTCACACATAACAATATTAATCTTAAATGTAAATGGACTAAATGGTCCAATTAAAAGACACAGACTGGCAAACTGGATAAAGAGTCAAGACCCATGAATCTGATGTATTCAGGGGGCCCATCTTACATGCAGAGACATACATAGGCTCAAAATAAATGGATGGAGGAAGATCTACCAAGCAAATGGAGAACAAAAAAAAGCAGGGGTTGCAATCCTAGTCTCTGATAAAACAGACTTTAAACAATCAAAGATCAAAAGAGACAAAGAAGGCCATTACATAATGGTAAAGGGATCAAGTCAACAGGAAGAGCTAACTATCCTAAATATATATACACCCAATAAAGGAGCACTCAGATTCATAAAACAAGTCCTTAGAGACTTAGAAAGAGACTTAGACTCCCATACAATAATAATGGGAGACGTCAACACTCCACTGTCAACATTAGACAGATCAACGAGACAGAAAGTTAACAAGGATATCTAGGAATTGAACTCATCTCTGCACCAAGTGGACCTAATAGACATCTATGGAACTCTCCACCCCAAGTCAACAGAATATACATTCTTCTCAGCACCACATCGCACTTATTCCAAAATTGACCACATAATTGGAAGTAAAGCACTCATTAGCAAATGTAAAAGAACAGAAATGATAACAAACTGTCTCTCAGACCACAGTGCAATCAAACCAGAACTCAGGACTAAGAAACTCAATCAAAACCGCTCAACTACATGGAAACTGAACAACCTGCTCCTGAATGACTACTGGGTACATAACGAAATGAAGACAGAAATAAAAATGTTCTTTGAAACCAGTGAGAACAAAGATACAACATACCAGAACCTCTGGAACACATTTGAAGCAGTGTGTAGAGGGAAATTTATAGCACTAAATGCCCACAAGAGAAAGCAGGAAAGATCTAAAATTGACACTCTAACATCACAATTAAAAGAACTAGAGAGGCAAGAGCAAACACATTCAAAAGCTAGCAGAAGGCAAGAAATAACTAAGATCAGAGCAGAACTGAAGGAGATAGAGACACAAAAAACCCTCCAAAAAATCAATGAATCCAGGAGTTGGTTTTTTGAAAAGATCAACAAAATGGACAGACCACTAGCAAGACTAATAAAGAAGAAAGAGAGAGGAATCAAATAGATGCAATAAAAAATGATAAAGGGGATATCATCACGGACCCCACAGAAATACAAACTACCATCAGAGAATACTATAAACACCTCTATGCAAATAAACTAGAAAATCTAGAAGAAATGGATAAATTCCTGGACACTTACACTCTTCCAAGACTAAACCAGGAAGAAGTTGAATCTCTGAATAGACCAATAGCAGGCTCTGAAATTGAGGCAATAATTAATAGCCTACCAACCAAAAAAAGCTCAGGACCAGATGGATTCACAGCTGAATTCTTTTTTTTTTTTTTTTTTTTTTTTTTTATACTTGAAGTTCTAGGGTACATGTGCATAACGTGCAGGTTTGTTACATATGTATAATTATGCCATGTTGGTGTGCTGCACCCATCAACTCGTCAGCACCCATCAATTCATCATTTATATCATGTATAACTCCCCAATGCAATCCCTCCCTCGTCCCCCCTCCCCCTCCCCATGATAGGCCCCAGTGCATGATGTTCCCCTTCCAGAGTCCAAGTGATCTCTTTGTTCAGTTCCCACCTAGGAGTGAGAACATGCGGTGTTTGGTTTTCTGTTCTTGTGATAGTTTGCTAAGAATGATGGTTTCCAGCTGCATCCATGTCCCTACAAAGGACGCAAACTCATCCTTTTTTATGGCTGCATAGTATTCCATGGTGTATATGTGCCACATTTTCTTAATCCAGTCTGTCACAGATGGACATTTGGGTTGATTCCAAGTCTTTGCTATTGTGAATAGTGCCGCAATAAACATACGTGTACATGTGTCTTTGTAGTAGAGTAATTTATAATCTTTTGGGTATATACCCAGTAGTGGGATGGCTGGGTCATATGGTACATCTAGTTCTAGATCCTTGAGGAATGGCCATACTGTTTTCCATAATGGTTGAACTAGTTTACAATCCCATGAACAGTGCAAAAGTGTTCCTATTTCTCCACATCCTCTCCAACACCTGTTGTTTCCTGATTTTTTAATGATTGCCATTCTAACTGGTGTGAGATGGTATCTCATTGTGGTTTTGATTTGCATTTCTCTGATGGCGAGTGATGATGAGCAGTTTTTCATGTGTCTGTTGGCTGTATGAATGTCTTCTTTTGAGAAATGTCTGTTCATATCCTTTGCCCACTTTTTGATGGGGTTGTTTGTTTTTTTCTTGTATATTTGTTTGAGTTCTTTGTAGATTTTGGATATTAGCCCTTTGTCAGATGAGTAGGTTGCAAAAATTTTCTCCCATTCTGTAGGTTGCCTGTTCACTCTGATGGTAGTTTCTTTTGCTGTGCAAAAGCTCTTTAGTTTAATGAGATCCCATTTGTCAATTTTGGCTTTTGCTGCCGTTGCTTTTGGTGTTTTAGACATGAAGTCCTTCCCCATGCCTATGTCCTGAATGGTACTACCTAGATTTTCTTCTAGGGTTTTTATGGTATTAGGTCTAACATTTAAGTTTCTAATCCATCTTGAATTAACTTCCTATAAGGGGTAAGGAAAGGATCCAGTTTCAGCTTTCTACTTATGGCTAGCCAATTTTCCCAGCACTATTTATTAAATGGGAATCCTTTCCCCATTTCTTGTTTCTCTCAGGTTTGTCAAAGATCAGATGGCTGTAGATGTGCGGTATTATTTCTGAGGACTCTGTTCTGTTCCATTGGTCTATAGCTCTGTTTTGGTACCAGTACCATGCTGTTTTGGTTACTGTAGCCTTGTAGTATAGTTTGAAGTCAGGTAGCGTGACGCCTCCAGCTTTGTCCTTTTGACTTAGGATTGTCTTGGCAATGCGGGCTCTTTTTTGGTTCCATACAAACTTTAAAGCAGTTTTTTCCAATTCTGTGAAGAAAGTCATTGGTAGCTTGATGGGGATGGCATTGAATCTATAAATAACCTTGGGGAGTATGGCCATTTTCACGATATTGATTCTTCCTATCCATGAGCATGGTATGTTCTTCCATTTGTTTGTGTCCTCTTTGATTTCACTGAGCAGTGGTTTGTAGTTCTCCTTGAAGAGGTCCTTTACATCCCTTGTAAGTTGGATTCCTAGGTATTTTATTCTCTTTGAAGCAATTGTGAAAGGGAGATTCATTAATGATTTGGCTCTCTGTTTGTCTGTTACTGCTGTGTAAGAATGCTTGTGATTTTTGCATATTGATTTTGTATCCTGAGACTTTGCTGAAGTTGCTTATCAGCTTAAGGAGATTTTGGGCTGAGACGATGGGGTTTTCTAAATATACAATCATGTCATCTGCAAACAGGGACAATTTGACTTCTTCTTTTCCTAACTGGATACCCTTGATTTCTTTCTCTTGCCTGATTGCCCTAGCCAGAACTTCCAACACTATGTTGAATAGGAGTGGTGAGAGAGGGCATCCCTGTCTTGTGCCAGTTTTCAAAGGGAATTTTTCCAGTTTTTGCCCATTCAGTATGATATTAGCTGTGGGTTTGTCATAAATAGCTCTTATTATTTTGAGGTACGTTCCATCAATACCGAATTTATTGAGCGTTTTTAGCATGAAGGGCTGTTGAATTTTGTCAAAAGCCTTTTCTGCATCTATTGAGACAATCATGTGGTTCTTGTCTTTGGTTCTGTTTATATGCTGGATTACGTTTATTGATTTGCGAATGTTGAACCAGCCTTGCATCCCAGGGATGAAGCCCACTTGGTCATGGTGGATAAGCTTATTGATGTGCTGCTGAATCCGGTTTGCCAGTATTTTATTGAGGATTTTTGCATCAATGTTCATCAGGGATATTGGTCTAAAATTCTCTTTTTTTTTGTTGTGTCTCTGCCAGGCTTTGGTATCAGGATGATGTTGGCCTCATAAAATGAGTTAGGGAGGATTCCCTCTTTTTCTATTGATTGGAATAGTTTCAGAAGGAATGGTACCAGCTCCTCCTTGTACCTCTGGTAGACTTCAGCTGTGAATCCATCTGGTCCTGGACTTTTTTTGGTGGGTAGGCTATTAATTGTTGCCTCAATTTCAGAGCCTGCTATTGGTCTATTCAGGGATTCAATTTCTTCCTGGTTTAGCCTTGGGAGAGTGTAAGTGTCCAGGAAATTATCCATTTCTTCTAGATTTTCTAGTTGATTTGCGTAGAGGCATTTATAGTATTCTCTGATGGTAGTTTGTATTTCTGTGGGGTCAGTGGTGATATCCCCTTTATCATTTTTTATTGCATCTATTTGATTCCTCTCTCTTTCCTTCTTTATTAGCCTTGCTAGCGGTCTGTCAATTTTTTTGATCTTTTCAAAAACCAACTCCTGGATTCATTGATTTTTTGGAGGGTGTTTTGTGTCTCTATCTCCTTCAGTTCTGCTCTGATCTTAGTTATTTCTTGTCTTCTGCTAGCTTTTGAATGTGTTTGCTCTTGCCTCTCTAGTTCTTTTAATTGTGATGTTAGAGTGTCAATTTTAGATCTTTCCTGCTTTCTCTTGTGGGCATTTAGTGCTATAAATTTCCCTCTACACACTGCTTTAAATGTGTCCCAGAGATTCTGGTATGTTGTATCTTTGTTCTCATTGGTTTCAAAGAACATCTTTATTTCCGCTTTCATTTCGTTATGTAACCAGTAGTCATTCAGGAGCAGGTTGTTCAGTTTCCATGTAGTTGAGCGGTTTTGATTGAGTTTCTTCGTCCTGAGTTCTAGTTTGATTGCACTGTGGTCTGAGAGACAGTTTGTTATCATTTCTGTTCTTTTACATTTGCTGAGGAGTGCTTTACTTCCAATTATGTGGTCAATTTTGGAATAAGTGCGATGTGGTGCTGAGAAGAATGTATATTCTGTTGATTTGGGGTGGAGAGTTCTATAGATGTCTATTAGGTCCGCTTGGTGCAGAGATGAGTTCAATTCCTGGATATCCTTGTTAACTTTCTGTCTCGTTGATCTGTCTAATGTTGACAGCGGAGTGTTGAAGTCTCCCATTATTATTGTATGGGAGTCTAAGTCTCTTTGTATGTCTCTAAGGACTTGCTTTATGAATCTGGGTGCTCCTGTATTGGGTGCATATATATTTAGGAGAGTTAGCTCTTCCTGTTGAATTGATCCCTTTACCATTATGTAATGGCCTTCTTTGTCTCTTTTGATCTTTGATGGTTTAACGTCTGTTTTATCAGAGACAAGGATTGCAATGCCTGCTTTATTTGTTCTCCATTTGCTTGGTAGATCTTCCTCCATCCCTTTATTTTGAGCCTATGTATGTCTCTGCATGTGAGATGGGTCTCCTGAATACAGCAGACTGATGGGTCTTGACTCTTTATCCAGTTTGCCAGTCTGTGTCTTTTCGTTGGAGCATTTAGTCCATTAACATTTAAGGTTAATATTGTTATATGTGAACTTGATCCTGCCATTATGATATTAACTGGTTATTTTGCTCGTTAGTTGATGCAGTTTCTTCCTAGCCTCGATGGTCTTTACATTTTGGCATGTTTTTGCGATGGCTGGTACCGGTTGTTCCTTTCCATGTTTAGGGCTTCCTTCAGGGTCTCTTGTAAGGCAGGCCTGGTGGTGACAAAATCTCTAAGCGTTTGCTTATCTGTAAAGGATTTTATTTCTCCTTCACTTATGAAACTTAGTTTGGCTGGATATGAAATTCTGGGTTGAAAATTCATTTCTTTAAGAACGTTGGATATTGGCCCCCACTCTCTTCTGGCTTGTAGAGTTTCTGCCGAGAGATCTGCTGTTAATCTGATGGGCTTCCCTTTGTGGGTAACCCGACCTTTCTCTCTGGCTGCCCTTCAGATTTTTTCCTTCATTTCAACTTTGGTGAATCTGGCAATTATGTGTCTTGGAGTTGCTCTTCTGGAGGAGTATCTTTGTGGCGTTCTCTGTATTTCCTGAATTTGAATGTTGGCCTGCCCTACTAGGTTGGGGAAGTTCTCCTGGATGATATCCTGAAGAGTGTTTTCCAACTTGGTTCCATTTTCCCCCTCACTTTCAGGCACCCCAATCAGACGTAGATTTGGTCTTTTTACGTAATCCCATACTTCTTGCATGCTTTGCTCATTTCTTTTTCTTCTTTTTTCTTTTGGTTTCTCTTCTCACCTCAATTCATTCATTTGATCCTCAATCGCTGATACTCTTTCTTCCAGTTGATCGAGTCGGTTACTGAAGCTTGTGCATTTGTCACGTATTTCTCGTGTCATGGTTTTCATCTCTGTCATTTCGTTTATGATCTTCTCTGCATTAATTAGTCTAGCTGTCAATTCTTCCACTCTTTTTTCAAGATTTTTAGTTTCTTTGCACTGGGTACGTAATTCCTCCTTTAGCTCTGATAAGTTTGATGGACTGAAGCCTTCTTCTCTCCTCTCGTCCAAGTCATTCTCTGACCAGCTTTGATCCGTTGCTGGCGATGGGCTGCGCTCCTTTGCAGGGGGAGATGCGCTCTCATTTTTTGAATTACCAGCTTTTCTGCGCTGCTTCTTCCCCATCTTTGTGGTTTTATCTGTCTCTGGTCTTTGATGATGGTGACGTACTGATGGGGTTTTGGTATAGGTGTCCTTCCTGTTTGATAGTTTTCCTTCTGACAGTCAGAAGGACTGTCTGTTGGTCTGTTGGGGATTGCTTGAGGTCCACTCCAGACCCTGTTTGCCTGGGTATCAGCAGCAGAGGTTGCCGAAGATAGAATATTGCTGAACAGCGAGTGTACCTGTCTGATTCTTCCTTTGGAAGTTTCCTCTCAGGGGTGTACTCCACCCTGTGAGGTGTGGGGTGTCAGACTGCCCCTAGTGGGGGATTTCTCCCAGCTAGGCTACTCAGGTTTCAGGGACACACCTGAGCAGGCAGTCTCTCCGTTCTCAGATCTCAACCTCTGCGTTGGGAGATCCACGGCTCTCCCCAAAGCTGTCAGACAGAGTCGTTCGCGTCTGCACCGGCTCCCGCTATATCCCCTGTTGGTCTTCAGTTGTGTGCTGTCCCCAGAGGTGGAGACTACAGAGACAGGCAGGCTTCCTTGAGCTGCTGTGAGCTCCACCCAGTTCGAGCTTCCCAGCGGCTTTCTTTACCTACTTAAGCCTCAGCAATGGCGGTCGCCCCTCCCCCAGCCTCGTTGCTGCCTTGCGGATAGATCGCTGCAGACTGCTGTGTTAGCAGTGAGGGAGGCTTTGTGGGCGTGGGACCCTCCCGGCCAGGTGTGGGATATATTCTCCTGGTGTGCCTGTATGCTTACAGCGCAGTATTGAGGTGGGAGTTACCCGATTTTCCAGGTGTTGTGTGTCTCAGTTCCCCTGGCTAGGAAAACAGATCCCCTTCCCCCTTGTGCTTCCAGGTGAGGCGATGCCTCGCCCTGCTTCAGCTCTCGCTGGTCAGGCTGCAGCAGCTGACCAGCACCTATTGTCCGGCACTCCCTAGTGAGATGACCCCAGTACCTCAGTTGAAAATGCAGAAATCACCGGTCTTCTGTGTCGCTCGCGCTGGGAGTTGGAGACTGGAGCTGTTCCTATTCGGCCATTTTGCTCCACGCCCCGTCCCTGAATTCTACCAGAGGTACAAAGAGGACCTGGTACCATTCCTTCTGAAATTATTCCAATCAACAGAAAAAGAGGGAATCCTCCCTAACTCATTTTATGAGGCCAACATCATCCTGATACCAAAGCCTGGCAGAGACACAACAAAAAAAGAGAATTTTAGACCAATATCCCTGATGAACATCGATGCAAAAATCCTCAATAAAATACTGGCAAACCGGATTCAGCAGCACATCAAAAAGCTTATCCAACATGATCAAGGGGGCTTCATCACTGGGATGCAAAGCTGGTTCAACATTTGCAAATCAATAAACGTAATCCAGCATATAAACAGAACCAAAGACAAGAACCACATGATTATCTCAATAGATGCAGAAAAGGCTTTTGACAAAATTCAACAGCCCTTCATGCTAAAAACGCTCAGTAAATTCGGTATTGATGGAACGTACCTCAAAATATTAAGAGCTATTTATGACAAACCCACAGCTAATATCCTACTGAATGGGCAAAAACTGGAAAAATTCCCTTTGAAAACTGGCACAAGACAGGGATGCCCTCTCTCACCACTCCTATTCAACATAGTGTTGGAAGTTCTGGCTAGGGCAATCAGGCAAGAGAAAGAAATCAAGGGTATTCAGTTGAGAAAAGAAGAAGTCAAATTGTCCCTGTTTGCAGATGACATGATTGTATATTTAGAAAACCCCATTGTCTCAGCCCAAAATCTCCTTAAGCTCATAAGCAACTTCAGCAAAGTCTCAGGATACAAAATTAATGTGCAAAAATCACAAGCATTCTTATACATCAACAACAGACAAACAGAGAGCCAAATCATGAATGAACTTCCATTCACAATTGCTTCAAAGAAAATAAAATACCTAGGAATCCAACTTACAAGGGATGTAAAGGACCTCTTTAAGGAGAACTACAAACCACTGCTCAGTGAAATCAAAGAGGACACAAACAAATGGAAGAACATACCATGCTCATGGATAGGAAGAATCAATATCGTGAAAATGGCCATACTGCCCAAAGTTATTTATAGATTCAATGCCATCCCCAGCAAGCTACCAATGACTTTCTTCACAGAATTGGAAAAAAGTGCTTTAAAGTTCATATGGAACCAAAAAACAGCTCGCATTGCCAAGACAATCCTAAGTCAAAAGGACAAAGCTGGAGGCGTCACGCTACCTGACTTCAAACTATACTACAAGGCTACAGTAACCAAACCGCATGGTACTGGTACCATAACAGAGATATAGACCGAGTGGAACAGAACAGAGTCCTCCGAAATAATACCACACATATACAGCCATCTGATCTTTGACAAACCTGAGAGAAACAAGAAATGGGGAAAGGATTCCCATTTAATAAATAGTGCTGGGAAAATTGGCTAGCCATAAGTGGAAAGCTGAAACTGGATCCTTTCCTTACTCCTTATGCGAAGATTAATTCAAGATGGATTAGAGACTTAAATGTTAGACCTAATACCATAAAAACCCTAGAAGAAAATCTAGGTAGTACCATTCAGGACATAGCCATGTGCAAGGACTTCGTGTCTAAAACACCAAAAGCAATGGTAGCAAAAGCCAAAAATGACAAATGGGATCTAATTAAACTAAAGAGCTTCTGCACAGCAAAAGAAACTACCATCAGAGTGAGCAGGCAACCTACAGAATGGGAGAAAATTTTTGCAATCTACTCATCTGACAAAGGACTAATATCCAGAATCTACAAGGAACTCAAACAAATTTACAAGAAAAAAACAAACAACCCCATCAAAAAGTGGGCAAAGGATATGAACAGACATTTCTCAAAAGAAGACATTCATACAGCCAACAGACACATGAAAAAATGCTCATCATCACTCGCCTTCAGAGAAATGCAAATCAAAACCACAATGAGATACCATCTCACACCAGTTAGAACGGCAATCATTAAAAAGTCAGGAAACAACAGGTGTTGGAGAGGATGTGGAGAAATAGGAACACTTTTACACTGTTGGTGGGATTGTAAACTAGTTAAACCATTATGGAAAACAGTATGGCAATTCCTCAAGGATCTAGAACTAGATGTACCATATGACCCAGCCATCCCACTACTGGGTATATACCCAAGGGATTATAAATCATGCTGCTATGAAGGCACATACACACGGATGTTTATTGTGGCACTATTCACAATAGCAAAGACTTGGAATCAACCCAAATGTCCATCTGTGACAGACCGGATTAAGAAAATGTGGCACATATACACCATGGAATACTATGCAGCCATAAAAAAGGATGGGTTTGAGTCCTTTGTAGGGACATGGATGCAGCTGAAAACCATCATTCTTGGCAAACTATCACAAGAACAGAAAACCAAACCCCGCATGTTCTCATTTATAGGTGGGAACTGAACAATGAGATCACTTGGACTCGGGAAGGGGAACATCACACACTGGGGCCTATCATGGGGAGGGGGTAGGGGGCAGGGATTGCATTGGAGAGTTATACCTGATATAAATGATGAATTGATGGGTGCTGACGAGTTGATGGGTGCAGCACACCAACATGGCACAAGTATACATATGTAACAAACGTGCACGTTATGCACATGTACCCTAGAACTTAAAGCATAATAAAAAAATAAAAAAAGAAATAAAATAAAAAATTAAATGAAATATTGTTTGCCAGCTCTTCTAACATCTATTACCAACCTATCCTATTACAATTCTGTTTAAAATGTACAGTTCTAAATGTCCTTGCATGCCTCACTATGGAAAGTGTGGTGCATATAACTGCAGCATCAGTATCACCCAGAAGTTTGTAAGAAGTGCAGAGTCCTTGGCCTTACCCTGTACCTACAGAAGTCTGCTTTTGGGCAAGATCCCCAGATGATTCATATGTGTGTTAATATAGAAAAGAGTGAAACTAGTAAGGCCTACAGAAGGTAAATTTTAAGGGTTTAAGGGCTTTGTAAGGGAACTTCCAAGTGTGAAGACATTTCTGGAGATGATAAGTCAACATAGCATGGGATCTTGGCTAAACAAGGAAAGCGAGAGAACAATAAATAAACACAAGGAACCTGAAAGCAGCGACAAACCACCTATGTCGTAATTTTATCCTGGACCATCCAAAGTTTACTCTTGGTCATGCTGTCTAACGCAGCCTGCCTCCTGGCACTTGCTAGTTAGAAACAGAGAAGAGAAAACTTATATGAGTTAGGTATTATAATTTCCTCATGTCAGATAAATTTTGGTGCCATAGCTAGCAATGTTTCTTAATATCACATCAGTACAATGTGTCCATTGCTTTCTGTAACATTTTTAATGCTATCAATAATACATTGACACTGTAAAAATAAATGAATGTGGTCAATATTTTGCAAATGAGCTTCTCTTCATCAGCTATGTCTGTATACCTGCAGTGTTTAGAAAGTCTGACTACAAAAACTGGCTCTACTGCCTATGACTTGTGTACCCATGGTAGAATTATATAGTCATATTGTGTCTGGAGTTGGTTCCTCATGGTGGGTTCGTGGCCTCACTAACTTCAAGAATGGAGCTGCGAACCTTCAGGGTGTTACAGCTCTTATAGATGGCACAGACCCAAAGAGTGAGCAGCAGCAAGAGTGAAAGAACCAAGCTTCCACAGCGTGGAAGGAAACCCCAGCGGCTTGCTGCTGCCAGCTGGGGGTGGCCAGCTTTTATTCCCTTATTTGTCCCCTCCCATGTTCCATTTTTGTCCTATCACAGTGCCCTTTTTCAGTCCTCCCCGCGATTGGCTACTTTTAGACTCCTGCTGATTGGCGTGTTTTACAGAGCACTGATTAGTGCATTTCACAGAGCACAGGTTGGTGCATTTTACAATCCTCTTGCTAACTACAGAGCACTGATTTGTGTGTTTTACAATCCTAGCTACAGAGTGCTAATTGGTGCATTTTCCAAACCACTTCCTAGCTACAGAACTCTGATTGGTGCGTTTTACAATCCTAGCTACAGAATGCTGATTGGTGTGTTTTACAACCCTAGCTACAGAGTGCTGATTGGTGCATTTTACAATCCTCTTGTAAGACAGAAAATTTCTCCAAGTCCCCACTCAACCCAGGAAGTCCAGCTGGCTTCACCTCTCAATATTACACCTGCTTTCATGCCTGGAAAATGGAGATTGGAATAGTTTCTACTTTATAAGGTGGTTATGAAGATTAAATGAAATAAATTTTACAAAAAGTTTATTCCAGCTCTTGGCCCCCATTAAACATTCTAAGACCAATGAGCAGAATTTTCTAAGTCACCCCAGGCTACCTGAGCAATAACTTCTTAGGTGGGAATGACCTCTCACACCTTCCCAGTGGAAGGGACTGTGCATGCAATTCCAACTGCACAGAAGAAGCAGGCTTCCACCCACTGACATTCCTCCTAGCCCATGATCACCAGGTGTTTGGCAGCTAGTATTTCTAAATGACTTCTGTGAACAGCTGACACTCTATGTCCAGTTTTCTTGGTGCCAATTAATCTTGATGACTGATGAGGCTGGTTTTTCCTCTCTGTCCTGTAAATGGTAAAATATCAGGAGGCCAGTATCCTCAACTAGCACCTCAGCCCCACCAAGTTTCTCCATGAAAAGAGAGGGTTGTATAATGAACCTACTTCTTAACATATGTCACATGACAGTAAAATTTGTCCTGAAGCCTAATGCAAGAGAAGTTTAGGTCTAAGTAGGACATAATGTATGACATGCTGGATGTCATGCATGTCATACTATAGCATCTATGGCATGCTATATTAAACGTTATTATAATCATATCTTTTGAAAAATTAGAATCTGCAATTGAGTGCAATAGTCATCTTGTCATTTGTAAAGTTGATAATGATAAAATATAAACATGTGCGCACACACACACACACACATGCATTTGTTTACACACAGAGAGCCTTGTCTTATACATAGCTTATATAGGTAGGGACAGGTTTCTGAAAGGTGTCACATGCAGATGCTTTCCTTTTTGTTTGAGATACAGATCCCATTAAGGAGCCAAATGCCAATATGATGCCCTGAGAGAGATGGCAGCTGTGTAAATGGTCCTTAGATGTCTTTCTAAGTGTAGTCAAACTCTTCTGGCTTGCAGCAATCATCCTGCCACTAGGAATTTGACCTTTCTGCACCGTACTTTAAAATTCAGTCTCACTGCTTCATTGCTACAAAGCAAGAAGATAAGGAGGTGATGCAAGCAAGATTTTTTTTTTTTTTTTTTTTTTTAGAACTTATACTTTAAAATCTCCTACTACAATTACAGAACCACAAAAACTTTGGGCTGCTAGGCTCATCTGGACTCAGTTCTTAAAGTTTTGTTCACAGAAGGATCTGAGATCTAAACTTCTAAACTATTATTTCATGATTTGTATTTTTTTTTTAATGTAGGGAGAAAAAAAACACCCATCTCACGTCAGAGTACTTCAATGTTACTGTGATGAACATTGTTGTTAAAAAATCTGTAAACAGGTGATAAAAGTCCAAGACTGAAATAATCAAAGAACTGTGAAGTTTGAAAATTGAAGCTTCCAGCAGTTTCAGATTGGCTGCATCCAATTAATCAGCTACTTGGCCCAACAACACATGCCTTGAGCTGTTTATTTCATGCACTGTTTATTGCTAAAATAGATATTAAAGCTAAAGAGATTTAGAGGAAAACGGATGGTCTGTTGGGGAAAAGAATTACTTTAAATTTTTCCTTTATAAAAAAAGATTAAACCAGATTACATTTAGTGGCCAGTTGAAGAATAAATTTTATAGTAGTGATAAATTAAAAAGAAAAAAAGTTGTTTTTAAGGGAAACAATTCACTGCATATGTCAATTGTAACACTGTGATTTTGTTTGCCTATTTTTTGTCTTAAAAGTCCTAGTATAGGTTAAAATTTTGACTTTTTGCATGGCATGAAAGGCTAAATAGATGCAATGCTCTTAACATGTCTAACTGTCTAAGACTCTGCTCAATTATTAATACTTTATTTAACACACTTCTTTCTTCAGCTATGTGTTTCTGCTCATCGTACATATGTAAAATCTACAATTTATATTTTAGCTTTGACATGATAAAAGTGAGTTCTTCTTTGAACCCTCCAGCTACCATTTTCTTTATTATTTCATCTTTTTACACTCTTTCATTTCTTCTTCCAAGAATGAAAAAGATCTAATATCACTAAAAACTTACTGTGAGTTAATTAACTTCTGAATTATCCCAGGTATTTGTACTTTAAATAAAATGCCATAATTAAAGAAGAAACAAATATACAAAAATAAATTGACTACTAACTCTCGGACACCAGTAAGTGCTCTCACCCTGAAAAATAAGAATTTCACTAAATAATTTGTAGGATTTCTTCTAGAGCTAAGATTCTGAAACTTGAAAACTCTTGCCCTTGATGGGAGGGAGAGTTTGTGTCATCACCACAATTTGCTGGGACTTTATGTTGCTCAAATGTGCATCCACCAGCTGCAGAGTCTGCAATAAAGCAAGTTTAATAACTGTTTGTTGAGCATCCAGGTACATGAAGAAAGTAAACACTTGAAATAAATAGTAGAGCTCAAGACAAAATCAAAAAGAGTGTCACAGGGAGTCATAATTTCAATTAAATTACACAAATGAGAATTGTCACAGCAATTATTATTTGGGCAATATAGATAGAGGGAGAATGTATAGAATCATGAAGTACTAGAATGTTTGAGCTATTAATTGCCCTTAGAAATGAGCTTGTTAAAGTCTCTTGTATGATAGAAGTAAAAACAGACCTGGAGCCCCAGTATCACCAGGAATCTCATGAAGATTCAGGACTGTCATTCAACTGATCACTGATGAGGCTGACTTTCCCTATGTTTACTGTAAATGGCAAAATATCAGGAAGCCAATATCCCTCCACTCAGCAAGCTTTTCTATGAAAAGAGAGAATGGTATCATGAGCCTACCTCTCACACCTACAGAGTCTGCAATAAAACAAATTTATGATCTAAGTATATGTAGAAAGTAACCACTTGAAATAAACAGTAGCAAAATATAACAAACAGTTCAAGACAAAATCAAAACGAGTGTCACAGGAAGTAATAATTTCAATTAGAAACAAATGAGAGTTGTCATAGCAATTATCATTTGGGCAATATATAATAGAGGGAGAACGTATTTGAGTTATAAGAGTCCCTAGAAATGAGAAACTAGAGATTTAGTGTACTTTGAGGTTGTTATAATCTAGAATGATTTTATGGAATTCTAGATAGACAATCATAATTGAGAAAAATGGAAATGAAGGAAAAGTTGGAATGTTCCAGGATTTTTGCTACATACAAAACCTAAAGGCAAGAATGTAAATTCTAGATGCATATGTAAGTGCTAGATGCATATGATATCTGACTGGAGGGAGTTTTTTGTTTGTTTGTTTGTTTGTTTGTTTTGTTTTATTTTATTTTCTTTCTACAGTGGAGAGGCCCTAGATTAGGGAAAGCCTTAATTATGACCTTTAAAATGTTCATTCTTACCAAGTCAGAAGCAAGGAATCATTGACAGCTTTTGAGTAGAAAGCCAGTAAGACAAAAACAGTACTTTTAGAAAGAGTATCATTATAGATGATTAATTCGATGGCAGAAGCTGGAATCTCATGGAAAAGTTAGCAGATTAGTGCAGAGCTTGTGGCAAAAGTTTAGTTTTAGTTTGCAAACTGAACTTTAATGAGAGTGATTATTTTTGTTTTGTTTTGTTTGTGTGTGTGTGTGTTTTTTTTTTTTTTTTTTTTTTTTTGAGATGGAGTCTCGCTCTGTCACCCAGGCTGGAGTACAGTGGCACGATCTCCACTCACTGCAAACTCCGCCTCCTGGGTTCATGCCATTCTCTTGCCTCAGCCACCCGAGTAGCTGGGACTACAGGTGCCCGCCACCATGCCCCAGTTATTTTTTCTATTTTTAGTAGAGACAGGGTTTCACTGTGTTAGCCAGGATGGTCTCAATATCCTGACCTCGTGATCTGTCTGCTTCAGCCTCCCAAAGTGCTGGGATTACAAGAGTAAGCCATCGCACCTGGCCAAGAGAGTGATTATTTATACAAATGATATTTCAAAACCTGAAGCATAGTGCCAGTTACCTAGCAGGTACCCAATAAATGTTGGTTAAATAAATGAATTGAAATATAATCATCCTAAATACCCCACTAGGAGAAGATTTTTAAATCATGTGGTGTCTCTCACCATTAGGAATTGTGTTTGCTATTTCTCCTAAAATACAATTGAACTCATGCAGACAGACAGTAGAATGACGGTTACCATCGACTAGGAAGGGTATGGGGGGCTGCAGGAGGAAAGTGGGGATAGCTCATGGGTGCAAAAAAATATATTTAGAAAGAATGAATAAGATCTAGTATTTGACAGTGCAATAAAGTACTATAGTCAATAATTTAATTGTACATTTAAAAATAATTAAAAGAGCATAATTGGATTGTTTGTAACACAAAGGATAAATGCTTGAGGTGATGGATATCCCATTTACCCTGGTGTGACTATTACACACTATATGCCTGTCTCAAAACATTCCATATACCCCATAAATATATGCATAATTACTATGTACCCACAAAAATTAAAAATAAAACAATTTTAAAAAGGATAATTGGGGGAATATTGCTATTCCAGAATATTGAACATGTATCAAAACTATTTGATACATTGTATCAAAATTATTATCATCAAATCTTGTTTAGCATTTTTTACAATGTAAGTTAGATTCCAGAAAATAATTCTAGGCCTCAAAATAACTGGTAAAACTGAGGTTAAAATTTTCAAAACCAATGATGGATAAAATGATATCTTCCTATGAACCGATATTCCAAAAAATGATAATTGTTGAATCATCTCAGAGAAGAAGCATAGCATTTAAATTTTCCACCAAAAATATAAATCATTAGCCAGATAACATGACCCCCAGTTTGGCATAGTTGACTATAGATTCATATTTTTCTTCCTTTTTTAAAAACAATTTTGAGATAGTCTCAATATGCTGTCCAAGCTGGAGTGCAGTGGCTCCATCTTGGCTCAATGCAACCTCTTCAACGTGGGGTTGAGAGAAACTCATGCCTCAGCCTCCCGAGTAGGCTGGGACTACAGGCCCAGGCCACCATACCTGGCTATTTTTTTTTTTTTTGATTTTTAGTATTTTTTGTATTTTATCTTGGTTAGACTGGTCTCAAACTCCTGACCTTAAGTGATCTGCCTACCTCGGCCTCCCAAAGTGCTGGTATTACAGGCATGAGCCACCAGATCAAGACTAGATTCATATTTTTCATCCTAAATGAAGTCAACCTTCCTGTGGCTCCCGCTGTAGCAGCAATCCAGTCCTGCTCCTCACTCGATCACAATTATTCCTTAAATTTCTCCCTTAACTTCCAATATTTAATTTTCTCCTACATCATAAAATGTTTTGTTGTTATCTTGTATTCCTCTCAGACTTAATCTCTTCAGGGTTAAACTATTCTCTTTTCTTCACCCCCAAGATAAATCAATGTTCCTAGTTTAGTTAGTACCACTACATTTTTACCATTCTAGAGATTCTTTTGGCTTGGGGGTTTGGAGTCCTATGTTGTAGTCTCAGATGTCTTTACCAAATATATGGTACTTGTCAATATGAATTCAGGTATAAACACAGGGAAAGACCAATTGTAGGCCACAATACATGTGTGTGTACATATATATATGTATGTGAGTATACATACACACATATATACATACATATACATGTATATGTATATATATAAATGTGATGTATGTATAAATGTAATATATATTCATATACATATGAAATTGCAAGCTGTCTTAAATCTTAAGATTTTTTAAATTAAATAGTCTAAATTAACTGTTTAAATTAAATTTAAATCTTAAAAACTACATAATACTCTGAATATATACACATAACAGGATCATGAACTAGTCAGGGAGTAAAGGTAAGTTTTCCATGGATTGAGATCTGCTAATGGACAGGATTTGACAGATAAAGGTTATATGTGGGGATATGTGGTGTTTTATGTGTGGCATAAAAATATTCCAGGATTAAGGGACATCAAAGGCAAAGTTCCTGAGGCATTTAGGAGAATGGCACATATAAGAAGCTAAGAGAGGAGCAGAATAACTGGAGCACAGAGAGTGAAGTGAGAGGAAGCTGGCGAAGCAGAGAAAATCCAAACCATGCAAAATCTGGTAAGACATTGATCTCTATCTTAATAATTTTGTTTTTGAGCCAACATAGATGACTAGACACAGACAGAAAAAGCTTCTCCCACTGAGAGACCCAACCATCAAGAAAACCAGCACGCTCTGAGGAGATCTTCAAAAGGAAGGGATTAAGAGTTGAGGAGGGAGGACGCAGACTCTGGGTTGAAGTGGGAGGAAGCTGAGAACCCTGCACAGAGTTGCCTAGCACCAGATTCATTCATGGCCCCAATTGGCTTCTAGAGAAAGAGTGAGTTAAACAGGTATGGCGTGGCCCACGCTCACGATGTACTTCCAGAATCCTAGAAGCAGGAGACCCCAGGGTCCCCACAGACTTTTGAGCTGGTAGAGATTGTTGCCTGGAGACTTGGCACTGATAGAACTTCTGCTTATGCAGAGCCCAAAAGGTTTGGTGTGGGAATGGCTGCAGTGGAGCACAACAAGGAACACTCATCCCCCAAGGTTTGCCATACTCTTCTAGGTGACTTTGGCCTTTGTTGACTGTTGGACCTGGACAGAACAGGGTGACTGTTTCCATGGGACAGAATCTGTCTGATCTGATCACCACCCAGTCTACTGCTAGCCTCTCCCAGGTTCCATGCTTGATTGCATCTGCTTATAGCACAGCCTTAGATGCCCAACCAAGGTGCTTCTCAGCAGCCAGTGCCACTAGCTCCTTCACTAGCAGACTCTGCCTAACAGTCAGAGAGCTTCTGCAGGTGGGCTTCTGCCAGCATGCACCCACCCATAGTCTTTCCCTCTGCTTTTTGAGGTCCACCTGCTTGCACCCCCATCACTGCTTTGCCAGGGAACACTTCCCCAAAGCCCATACCCACTGTTTTGCTGGAGCACAATCAACTTAAGCCTCCCCTCACTCTTTCACCTGTGTGTGCACGCAGACCTCAACATCACTGTCCCGCCAGTGCCCGTACACATGTTCACGCACATCCCACCTCCACACTGCATGCAGACCTTGCCGTCCTGGTGCCACCAGCACATGCCTGCAATCACAGACCCACTGCCACCACCCTGATGAAATGCTCTTGCCAGCTCTCCCCTTAGGAGTATTGTTTCCAGTGCACCAGGAACACCTGAGTCCCTCTAGCACAGCAGGTGTCCAAACTCAAGGGGCCAGAGAACAAAACTATGGGTCTTGTTCCAGGTCTCCAGGGTTACAGCATGCAAACCAGGAGTGCTGAGCTTAGCCATGGTCTCCTAAAATCATCCAGAAATGAAGCAAGTTGACTGAACCTAGCTTATACCACAGTCAAACCCTCAACAGCATAAAAGAATATAAAACCAAAAAGCCCCACCCAAAGGACAGCAGCTTCAAAGATTAAAAGAATAACTGTGCGTATAAATGAGAAAGAACCAGTGCAAGAACTCTGACAACTCAAAAAGCCAGAGTGTCTTCTTACCTCTAAATGACCATACTAGTTCCCTAGCAATGGTTGTTAACCAGACTGAAGTGGCTGGAATGACAGACACAGAATTCAGAATCTGGATGGCAATGAAGATCAGGAAAGTTTAGGAGAAAATTGAAACTCAATCCAAGAAATATAATGACTTCAGTAAAATGATATAATAAGCTGAAAGATAAAATAGCCATTTTAAGAAAGAACGAAACTGATATGATACAGCTGAAAACTCACTACAAGAATTTCATAATATAATCAGAAGTATTAATAGCAGAATATACCAACCTGAGGGTGGAATCACAGAGCTTAAAGACCAGTTCTTTGAACCAACTGAGTGAGGCAAAAATAAAGAATAAAAAATAATGAAGAAAAACTCCAAGCAATATGGGATTACACAAAAAGACAAACCAATGGCTCATTGGCATCCCTGAAAGAGAGGGAGAGACAGCAACAACATGGAAAATATATTTGAGGATATTGTCCATGAAAACTTCCTCAACCTCACCAGAGAATTTGACATTCAAATTCAGGAAATTCAGAGCACCCCTATGAGATTCAAGGGGTGGACTTATTTAAGATGACAATCCCCAAGACATAGTAATCCGATTCTTTAATGTCAATGCAAAAGAAAAAACATGAAAGGTAGCTAGAAAGTAGAGGCAGGTCACATACAAAGGGAACCCACCAGGCTAATAGTGGACCTTTCAGCAGAAACCCTGCAACCTAAAAGAGATTGAGGGCCTATCATCAGCATACTTAAAGAAAAAAAATTCCAACCAAGAATTTCACATCTAGCCAGACAAAGCTTTATAAGGGAAAGAGAAATAAAATCCTTTCCAGATAGGCAAATGCTAATGGAATTTATTACCATCAGACCTTCCTTACAATAGGTCCTTAAGGGAGTGCCAAACATTGAAATTAAAGACCAACACTGGCCACCACAAAAACACACTTAAGTACATAGCCCACTGACACTAAAAAGCAACTTTACAATCAAATCTACATAACAACAACACAATGCACAATGGTAGGGTCAATATTGACCTGGTATATAAATGGTTTAAATGCCCCACTTCCAAGTCACAGAATAGCAAGTAGGATAAAGAAGCCAGATCCAGCTAGGCATGGTGGCTCACTCCTGCAATCCCAGCACTTTGGGAGGCCGAGGTAAGTGGATCATGAGGTCAGGAGTTCGAGACCAGCCTTGCCAATATGATGAAACCCCGTCTCTACTAAAAATACAAAAATTAGCCAGGCAAGGTGACACACACCTATAACCACAGCTACTTGGGAGGCTGAGGCAGGAGAATTACGTGAACCCAGAAGGCAGAGATTGCAGTGAGTCAAGATCATACCACTGCACTTCAGCCTAGGCGACACAGTGAGACTCCATCTTGGGAGAAAAAAAAAAAAAAAAAGAAGCAAGATCCAACTGCATGCTGTCTTCAGGAGACCCATCTTACATGCAATGACATCCATAGGCTCAAAGTAATGAGATGGAGAAAGACAAATCAAGCAAACAGAAAACAGAAAAGATCAGTGGTTGTTATTATGATTTCAGACAAAACAGACATTAAACAAAAAATGATCAAAAAGAACAAAGCAAGGCATTGCACAATGATAAAGGATACAATTTAATAAGAAGATTTAACTATTCTAAATATATATGGGGCCAACACTGGAGTGTCCAGATTTATAAAACAAGTTCTTAGACACCTAGTAAGAGACTTAAATAACCACACAATAATAGTGGGAGACTTCAACACTCCACTGACATTGTTAGACAGATCATTGAAAAAAACTAACAAAGATATTTGGGACCTTAACTTGACAACCAAATAAAACTAACAAACATCTATAGAATACTCCACCCAAAAACAGAATATGCATTATTCTCATCTGCACACAGCACATACTCTAAGATCAACTAAACTCTCAGATGTAAAGCAATTATCAGCAAATTAAAAAAAAAAAGAAATCATACCAACCACACCCTTGGACCAAAGCACAATAAGAATAGAAATCAATACCAAGAACATCTCTCAAAATGATATGATTGCATGGAAATTTAAAAATCTACTCCTAAATGACTTTTGAATAAACAATGGAATTAAGTCAGAAATTAAGAAATTGTTTAAAACTAATGAAAACAAAAATACAACATCTCTGAGACACAGGATCTCTGGGACACAGCTAAAGAAGGGTTAAGAGAAAAAAATTATAGCACGAAACACCAATGTTAAAAAGTTAGAAAGATCTCAAATTAACAACCTAACATCATATCTAGAGATACTAGAAAAACAAGAGCAAACCAACCCCCAAGCTAGTAGAAGAACAACAACAACAAAAATACAAAATCAGATCTAAACTTAATCAAATTGAGATTTGAAGGAAAACACAAAAGATGTGTGAAATCAAGAGTTACTTTTTTAGAAACAATGAATAAGATTGATAGACTGCTAGCTAGACTATTAAAGAAAAAAGAGAGAGAAGATCCAAATAAACAAAACCAAAAATGACAACCTCCAACCAACCTCACAGAAATACAAAATCCCTTATTCTATTATGAATACTTCTTTGAAAGCAAACTAGAAAACCTAGAAGATGGATAAATTCCTAGACACATACAGCCTCCCAAGATTGAGCCAAGAAGAAATTGAAGCCCTCAACAGACCAATAATGAGTTTGGAAATTGAATCAGTAATTAAAAAAAGAAAAAGAAAAAAGCAACTGGCAAAGTCTCTGGACCAGATAAATTTATAGCTGAATTCTCCAAGATATGTAAAGAAAAGCTGGTACCAATCCTACTGAAATTATTTCAAGGAATCAAGAAGAAAAGACTCCTCTCTGACTCATTCTATGAGGCCAAGATCATTCTGACACCAAAACCTGGCAAAGACATGATGAACAAAAACCTTCAGTCCAATATCGTTGATGAGCATAAAAGCAAAAATCCTCAACAGAGTGCTAGCAAACCAATTTCAGCAGCACACCAAAAAGCAAATCTACCATGATCAAATAAGCCTTATTCCTGGGATGCAAGGTTGGTTCAACATAGGCAAATGAATAAATGTGATTCAACACATAAATAGAAAACCACATGATCATCTCAATAGATGCAGAAGGCCTTTGATAAAATTCAACATCCTTACAGGGAGTGGTGGCTCATGCCTGTAATCCCAGCACTTTGGGAGGCCAAGATGGGCAAATCATGAGGCAGGAGTTCGAGACCAGCCTGGGCAATATGGTGAAACCCCGTCTCTACTAAAAATACAAAAATTAGCTGGACATGGTGGCGGGCACCTGTAATCCCAGTTACTTGGGAGGCTAAGGCAGAAGAATTGCTTGAACCTGGGAGGTGGAGGTTACAGTGAGCAGAGATCCCGCCACTGCACTCTAGCCTGGGTGACAGAGCGAGACTACCTCTCAAAAAAAAAAAAAAAAAAAAAAAGGAAAAAGAAAAAGAAAAATTCAACATTCCTTCATCTTAACAACCTTCAACAAACTAGGCATTGAGGGAACATACCTCAAAGTAATAAAAGTCATCTATAACAAACCCACAGGAAACATCATTCTTAACAGGCAAAATCCAGAACTATTCCCCCTGATAAGCAGAATAAGACAAGAATGTTCACTCTCACCCACTTCTATTCAACATAGTACTAGAAGTCCTTGCCAGATCAAACAGGCAAGGTAAAGAAATAAAAGGCATCCAAACAGGGAGAGAGAAAGTCAAACTATCCCTGTTTGCAGATGATTTGATTATACCTAGAAAACCCTATAGTCTCTGACCAATAGCTCTTAGATCTAATAAAAAAGCTTCAGCAAAATTTCAGGATAAAAAGTCAATGCACAAAAAATCAGTAGCATTTCTGTACACCAATGACATCCAAGCTGAGAGTCAAATCAAGAATGCAACCCCATTCACCATAGCCACAAAAAGAATAAAGTACCTAGGAATACAGCTCACTGGCAGGTTGAAAGATCTCTATAATGAGAATTATAAAACACTGCTGAAAGATATAGAGATGACACCAACAAATGAAAAAAACGTTTCATGCTCATGGATAGGAAGAATTAATATTGTTGAAATGACCATAGGGAGCTAGGCGTGTTGGCTCACACCTGTAATCCCAGCACTTACGGAGGCCGAGGCAGGTGGATCACCTGAGATCAGGAGTTCAAAACCAGCCTGACCAAGAGGGAGAAATCCTGTCTCTACTAAAAATACAAAATTAGCCAGGCATGGTGGCACATGCCTGTAATCCCAGCTACTCAGTAGGCTGAGGCAGGAGAATCACTTGAACCCAGGAAGTGGAGGTTGAAGTGAGCCAGATCACACCATTGCACTCTAGCCTGGGCAACAAGAACAAAGCTCCATCTCAAAGAAACAAACAAACAAAAAAAGCCATAGGGTCCAAAGCAATGTACAGATACATTGCTATTCCTATCAAACTACCAACAACACTTTTCACAGAATTAGAAAAAACTATCTTAAAATTTGCATGAAACAAAAAATAAGCCCTAATAGCCAAAGGTACTTTAAGTAAAAAGAACAAAGCTGGAGCCATCATACTACTTGACTTCAAACTATACTACAAAGCTGCAGGAACCAAAACTGCATGGTACTGATATGAAAACAGACACATAGACCAATGGAACACTTTAGAAAACCCAGAAATAAAGCCACGCACTTATAACAATCTGATATTTGTCAAAGTTGGCAATAACAAATAATGGGGAAAGGAAAGACTCCCTATTCAATAATTGGTGGTGGGATAACTGGCTAGCCTAGCTATATACAGAAGATTAAACCTGGACTCTTTTCTTTCACCATATACAAAAATCAATTTATGGATTAAAGACTTAAATGTAAAACCTGCAACTATAAAATCTCTAGAAGAATATATAGAAAACATTATTCTGGACAAAGATTTTCACAAACATTTCATGATGAAGACTCCAATACCAATTGCAACTAAATCAAAAATTGACAAGTGGGACCTACTTAAATTGAAGAGCATCTACACATCAGAAGAAACTATCAACAGAGTAAACAGACAACCTACAGAATGGGAGAAAATATTTGCAAGACACTATGCATCTGACGAAGTCTTAATATTCAGAATCTATAAGAAAATTAAATCAACAAGCAAAAAACAAATAATTCCCTTTAAAAATGAGCAAAGGACATGAATAGACACTTCTAAAAAGAAAACATACACATAGCCAGGAAACATATGAAAAAATATTCAAAATCACAAATTATTAGGGAAATGCAAATCAAAACCATGATGAGATCTCACATAGTCAGAATGGCTATTATTAACAAGTTAAAAAACAACTAGATGCTGGCAAGGCTGTGGAGAAAAGGGAATGCTTATACACTGCTGGTGGGAATATAAATTAATTCAGCCACTGTGGAAAGCAGTTTGGAGATTTCTCAAATAATTTAAAGCAGAAGTACCTTTTGATCCAGCAATCTCATTACTGTGTAAATGTCCAAAGGAATATGTATCTTTTCACCATAAAGACACATGCAAGTGAATGTTCATCACAGTCCTATTCACAATAGCGAAGACATGGAATCAACTTAGATGCTCATAAACCAGAGACTGGATAAAGACAATGTAGTACACATGGAATACTATGCAGTCAGAAAAATGAAACCATGCCCTTTACAGCAACATGGATGGAGCT
Source organism: Rhinopithecus roxellana (assembly GCF_007565055.1). Lineage (NCBI taxonomy): Eukaryota > Metazoa > Chordata > Mammalia > Primates > Cercopithecidae > Rhinopithecus > Rhinopithecus roxellana. Next base: position 127,451,735 of record NC_044551.1, on the reverse strand, counting down.
GGAAGCCATTATCATAAACAAACTAACTCAGAAGCAGAAAATCAAATATCACACATTCTCACTCATAAGTAGAAGCTAAATACTGACTAAACATGGACACAAATAAGAGAACAGTAGACACCAGGGCTTAGTTGAGGCTGGAAGGTGAGAGAAGGGTGAGGATGGATAAACTACTTGTTGGATACTAGGCTAAATCACTGGGTGATGAACTACTCTGTACATCAACTCCCTATGGCACACAATTTAACTATGTAACACTACTGTAATACATCTGCACATGTACCCCCAAACCTAAAACAAAAGTTGGAAAAGGAAGAAGAAAATTTGATTCTTTATTTTCAAAATAGTGGAGAGACGCAAGTTTTGCATATATAGTTTTCATACTTTCAGATACAGTCTATTGCTTGGGGTATTGGCTCTAATGCTTAGATTGACCATTGATATGGTTTGGCTGTGTCCCCACCCAAATTTCAACTTGAGTTGTACCTCCAAGAATTCCCACATGTTGTGGGAGGGACCCAGCAGGAGGTACTTGAATCGTGGGGGCTGGTCTTTCCAGTGCTATTCTCGTGATAGTGAATAAGCCTCCCGAGATCTGATGGGTTTCTCAGGGGTTCTGCTTTTGCTTCTTCCTCATTTTCCTATTGCTGCCACCATCTAAGAAGAGCCTTTCACCTCCCACCATGATTCTGAGGCCTCCCCAGCCATGTGGAACTATAAGCCCAATTAAACCTCTTTTTGTTGCCAGTTTCGGGTATGTCTTTATCACCAGCATGAAAATCAGCTAATACAGTAAATTGGTACCAGTACAGTGGGCATTGCTGAAAAGATACCTGAAAATGTGAAAGCACCTTTGGAACTGGGTAACAGGCAGATGTTGGAACAGTTTGGAGGGCTCAGAAGAAGACAGAAAAATGTGGGAAAGTTTGAAACCTCCTAGAGACTTGTTGAATGGCTCTGACAAAAATGCTGATAATGATATGAACAATGAGGTCCAGACTGAGGTGGTCTCAGATGGAGATGAGGAACTTGTTGGGAACTAGAGCAAAGCTGACTCTTGCTATGTTTTAGCAAAGAGTCTGGTGGCATTTTGCACTGGAAAGACCAGCCCCCATGATTCAATTACCTTGCCCTGGGTCCCTCCCACAACATGTGGGAATTCTGGGAGATACAATTCAAGCTGAGGTTTGGGTGGGTACACAGCCAAACCATATCAATGGTCAATCTAAGCATTAGAGCCAATACCCCAAGCAATAGACTGCATCTGAAAGTATGAAAACCATATATGTAAATCTTTGCCCTAGAGATTTGTGGAACTTTGAACTTGTGAGAGATGATTTTGCATATGTGGCAGAAGAAATTCCTAAGCAGCAAAGGATTCAAAAGTGACTTGGATGCTGTTAAAAGCATTCAGTTTTAAAAGGGAAACAGCAAAAGTTCAGAAAATATGCAGCCTGATGATGCAGTAGAAAAGAAAAACCCATTTTTTTGAGGAGAAATTCAAGTTGGCTTCAGAAATTTGTATCAGTAAGGAGAAGCCTATTGTTAATCCCCAAGACAATGAAGAAAATGCCTTCAGGCCATGTCAGAGACCTTCATGGCAGCCCCTCACATCATAGACCAGGAGGCCTAGGAGGAAAAAATGGTTTTGTGGCCCGGACCCATGGTCCTCATGCTGTCTGCAGCCTAGGGACTAATGTATGTCCCAGCTGCTCCAGCCATGGCTGAAAGGCACCAACATAGAGCTCAGGCTGTGGCTTCAGAGGGTAAAAGCCCCAAGTCTTGGCAGTTTCCACATGGTGTTGAGCCTGCGGGTGCACAGAAGTCACACATTTAGGTTTGGGAATCTTCACCTAGATTTAGAAAATGTATGGAAACACCTGGATGCCCAGGTAAAAGTTTGCTGCAGGGGTGAGGCTATCATGGAGAACCTCTTCTAGGGCAGTGTGGAAGGGAAATGCAGGGTTGGAGCCCCCACACAGAGTCCCTAATGGGGCACTGCATAGTGAAGCTGTAAGAAGAGGGCCACCATCCTCCAGACCCCAGAATGGTAGATCCACCTACAGCTTGCACCATGCACCTGGAAAAGCCACAGACTCAATGCCAGTCCGTGAAAGCAGCCAGGAGGGAGGCTGTCTCCTGCAAATCCACAGGGGCAGAGCTGCCCAAGACCATGGGAACCCATCTCTTGCATCAGTGTAACCTGGATGTGAGGCACACAGTCAAAGGAGATCATTTTGGAGCTTTAAGATTTGACTGCCCTGCTGGATTTTGGACTTGCATGGGTCCCGTATCCCTGTGTTTTGACCGATTTCTCCCATTTGGAATGACTGTATTTACCCAATGCCTGTACTCCCATTGTATCTGGGAAGTAACTAGCTTGCTTTTGATTTTACAGACTCATAAGTGGAAGGGACTTGCCTTGTCTCAGATGGGACTTTGGACTGTGGACTTCTGGCTTAATGCTGAAATGAGTTAAGACTTTGGGGGACTGTTGGGAAGGCATGATTACTGTTGAAATGTGAGGACATGAGATTTGGAAGGGTCAGGGGCAGAATGATATGATTTCGCTGTTTCTCCACCCAAATCTCAACTTGAATTTTATCTCCCAGAACTCCCACATGTGTGGAAGGGACCCAGGGGGAGGTAGTTGAATCATGAGGGCCATTCTTTCCTGTGCTATTCTCATGATCGTGAATAAGTCTCACAAGATCTGATGGTTTTATCAGGAGTTTCTGCTTTTGCTTCTTCCTCATTTTTCTCTTGCTGCTGCCATGTAAGAGGTGCCTTTCTCCTCCCAGCCTGATTCTGAGGCCTCCCAGCCATGTAGAAACTGTAAGTCCAATTAAACCTCTTTTTGTTCCCAGTTTTGGGTATGTCTTTATCAGCAACATAAAAACAAACTAATACAACCATATAATTGAATGTCCAAGTCAGAAAACATTTGAAAGTGAAAGGGGTCTCTATTAATGTTTGTCTTGGAAGAACAAGCATAAACTGGAACCGTGCCAGGCAAACTATAACTTTTCACCCTGCATGTTGCTTCTGTATCTCATCAGTGATCAACTCAAACTGAGCATAGTCTCCACCAATGCTTGTAAATTAATTAACCAATCAGTGAGAATAATTTGTAAATTAGCTTTCTCTAACAGCAGTGACCTGTGTTTTTGTGAGCCTCCTACTGAGGAATAGCCTTTGGCAAATTGATGGAGGAAAGTTAGGTTGGACATCCCTTCAGTAATTTGTTAGTGTTCTATTCAATTCAATTGGAATTGGCTGCTGCAAATGCCCAGAGTTGATGCTTTACAGTTGTTATTTCCCTATTTTCTTATCTTTGAGGAGAACAAAGTATCTGTTCTAAAAATGTTGACATAGTTGGATCTTCCTGTTCCAGTGGAACACTGGGAAAGTTGGGGAAGATAAGTCCAAAGAGATATGAAAATTTAACCATTGTCTAAATGTTAGAAGACTCCAAGCCCTCCCATATCTTTTTATTTTACCATTTCTTTGCAAATTCATATAATGACTGAAGGGAATTCTTGGGGTTTTGGGAAAATCTCACAAGAAAACACTGTGACTTTGCCATTTCTCTTCAGATTTATCTTAAAATACCTAATGGAAATCTATTGCATTCTCTGCCTCAAATAAAACCACTCCCTACAAGCTAACCCCCTTTTTTGATTATTATTCTCACAACCTCTACTCATATCATCCTCACTATATTTTTCCTCATTCCTCAAGTCAGCCCCAATCTTAACATTCTTCAAAGGCCTCTAGGACCTTCATTCTTTGGCCCTTGACACCTTCTACAGCTCCCATTTTGGGGAGTGCTATTTGGTTAAATATCTTTAGTAGCTCCATCTAATATTGTTGATTCCACCCCTTAATGCTGAAATAATTTAAAATATACACTGCACTGCATGCTTGGATAAAGTGGGTTGTACTGTTCATGGATGAGTTTATGTACTTAAATGTCTCTCTGACTAGATTAAAAAATCTTCAAGAGGAACAAGTTACGTATTTCACAATGTTAAGCACAGAGGGAAAAGTCAAAATATAAGGAAGCGGTGACTGAATAGAAAGCCATTCAGTTAGACATCTTTGGTATTTCCATTATCTTGAGGTTGTCTTAAATCCACTCCTTTTCACACTCTTTGACAATCCCTGACTGAATCTACTTATTTTATGTGAAGCAGTATGGAATAGTGATTAAGAGTTTGGACTCTGGGCCGGGTGCGGTGGCTCAAGCCTGTAATCCCAGGACTTTGGGAGGCCGAGACGGGCGGATCACGAGGTCAGGAGATCGAGACCATCCTGGCTAACACGGTGAAACCCCGTCTCTACTAAAAATACAAAAAACAAGCCGGGCGAGGTGGCGGGTGCCTGTAGTCCCAGCTACTCGGGAGGCTGAGGCAGGAGAATGGCGTAAACCCGGGAGGCGGAGCTTGCAGTGAGCTGAGATGGCACCACTGCACTCCAGCCTGGGCCACAGAGCGAGACTCTGTCTCAAAAAAAAAAAAAAAAAAAAAAAAGAGTTTGGACTCTGGAGCCAGGGTGTGTGTCTTCTTTAGAATAGTAGCTCCGCTGCTTCCTATATGGGTCATTTTAGCAAGTTATTCAACCTTTCTGAGCCTAAATTTCCTCATCTACAGAAGGGATATAATGAACACAAAGATGCAACTCCCTCATAATATTCCTGAAAGTATTAAATGACTTGCCCTCTAAGTATTAATGCTTATAACCATGAACAACACATAGCCAACAGTATCCAAGTGTTATTTGTTAATACACTTAAGACGTTCAATTCTCCACCTCCCGAAAATCTCCTCTTCTGAATTCCAGATACATCCATCTACCCACACTTTCATCATCTGGATATTTCATAATTACTTAAATATGTCCAAAACTGACCTCTATATTTTTACCTCCAAACTTATTGCTCCTTCTATGTTTTATATTTTAGTATCACCATGGCCTGTTTACCTGCCTTAGTCGTTTGGGGCTACTATAAGAAAATACCTTAAACCGGGTAATTTATAAACAACAGAAATGTAATTTCTTACAGTTCAGGAGGAGGCTGAGAAGTCCAAGACCAAGGCACCAGCAAATTCAGCATCTGTTTAGGGCTCATTGCTAATGGACAGTGCCTTCTAGTTGTTTCTCCTCATGGCAGAAGGCAAAAAGACTCCCTCCAGCCTTTTTGATAAGGGTGATAATCACATTCATGAAGGTAGAGTCCTTATGACTTAATCACTTCTCACAGATCCCACTACTTACTATAAGGGTGATAATCACATTCACAGGTCTCACTACTTACTTTGATAAGGGTGATAATCACATTCATGAGGGTAGAGCCCTTATGACTTAATCACTTCTCACAGGTCCCACTACTTACGATAATCACCTTGGGGGTTAGGTAAATTCTGGGGAGACACATACATTCAGACCACAGCAGTGCCCAAACCATAAATGTGAAAATTATGCTCACATTTCCTTTCCTTTAAACTTATGCACTCAACAATTCAACTAGTGTTACCAGCTTCACACCATCAATATTTTTTGAATCTGCTTTCTCTACTTCAAGATAAACTCTTTGAGCAAAAACCCTTTCCAAAGCTAAACCTATGTAGACAGTCTTTTGTTTCTTTTTCACCATCACAGATGATCTTTATTCTGTAATAGCAGTAAATCTCCTTTGAGGGTGAGTAAGCAGAGATGACTGAAAAAACTCAAAATTCATATCTTTCTTTTCTCCCTCTCACACAATAAAAAGTACAATGCCTTCATAAAATAATTGATTTTCTTGAGTCACCGTATTGCTTCCCATCAATCATGCCAAGTCTATTCATTCCATTGGTCACTAAGCCGTCAAAAGTAATAGGAAAGTCAAAGGAGATGGGAAAATAACATGCCAAATATTTATTGTAATATATAGTGCCACTTTACCCATCTTTTCCTGAGATTAAGTGGACAAGTCTGAGCAGAAGAATATCTTCCTCATTTCTCAGTTATGAAGTGTGAAGGGCTTGAATCAAGTTTTGATATATGTTGAAGCCACTGCTTGAACTTCAAGGCCTTTGTAAGTGAGAACAGTTTTTTTTTTTTTTTTTTTTTTGGTTTATTTTTGTTTGTTTGTTCGTTTGTTTCTTTTTGAGGGCATCAGGCCTATTTTGTCCTTTTATTAGATGTACCTAACATTCTTTGTTTCTTCTCTTTTTCACTTTGAGGAAGATGGGAGCAGTGTAGTGTTTCTGAGTGATGAATTCATGTCTTGTTAAAGTGCAAGTCAAATATGTATAAACACGTATACCATCTACAGACATTACCACATTAGTAGACATTATATTTGTCCCTCTTTATTCTCCTATCCATCGTTTACCCTTTAGCTATAGAGGAAATGAACGCCCAATGCAAAGGAGCAAGATCTTTCATGTTAAGTAAATATGTTTCAAGGAAATAAAAAAATTATTCTGTTCCCTTGTTCCTCTGAGAAAGTTCAGATTGTGTGTAGGTATGTAAAAGACATTATTGGTATAGTGATATTTTTCTTCTTCTGTGTATGTGGGAGGAAAAGAAGAATGTTCAGTAAGAACAATTTTGAAGTATTTTACTCTGGTATCAATGTGTGAAATGACTTAGCAATTCAAACCAATCCTTTTTTCATCTACTGCTGTTATTAAGGTATATTTGTATGTAAAAATTAATTTGCAGCTTAGTTAATATATTTTTTTTAATGTCTGATGGCATATGTAACTCACATTTTTCTAAAAGTCATCCATATTGCCATTGCAACAATCAAATCTTAATTCTATGGAGGTGTTATTTATAATTGTTTATATTCTGGTCATTAAAATGACTTTGCAATTACATTAATAAAAGCATCAAATCATTGACACTATACTAGACCAGGCAGGGGGATGGTTACAGAGAAACACAAAATAAATAAAATAAAATATTTCCTGTAATGTAATAACAATTAGTTGGGAAGGCCAAAGGAAATATATCCATGTGGAAAAAAAAAATGTTTGCAAATCAACATATCAACAAGTAGACATCAATTTAATGTTAGAAATTTTGTTGACTTAATAAATATTTCTGTACTGATTTTCTAAATGTAAGACCATGTTATGATTTTTGAGATGTTTCATTTAAACATTTATATGACTATTTTGAATTTTATTAATAGCAAATAGGTCTTAAAAGATCTTAATTCTAGCTCACTTTATGTCTTAGTTGAGTCCTCTGACACATTATCATAGACTTGGTAGTTTATAAACAGCAGAAACTTATTCCACAAATTTCTGGAGGCTTGAAGTCCTAAATCCAAGCGCCAGCATGATTGGGTTCTGGTGAGAGTCCTCTTCTGGGTTGCAGACTGCCAAGTTCTTGCTGTGTCCTCACAAGGCAAAAGAGAGAAAGCAAGTTCTCTTGAGCATCTTCTAACAATACTAATCCCCTCTGCGAGGGTTCCACCCTCATCTCCTCATCTAATCCTAATTACCTCCCAAGGATCCCACCTACTCATACCCCGACACTAAGAGATAGGGTTTTAACATACGAATTTTGGAGAGATAAAAGCATTCAGTCCATAGCACTTTATCAGCAACTCTATATTGAGTGTCAATTATGCATGAAACATTGTATTAGGTCCCTGCCCTCAGAAAAAGTTTATAATATGAGAAAAACTCCCTCTAACCCGAATTTTATCAGAAATTATTAGAAAATACTGGATCTCAACCTTGGCTATATGTTAGAATCACCAGGGGAGCTGATGCTAAGATCCCTCTCCCAAAGATTCTGGATCAGTTGGTCTCAGGTATGGTCTGGGCATTGAGATTTTTAAAGATATTTCCACAAGATTTCTGATGCATAGCCTAAATTAAGAACCATTGCTACAATCCTAGGGAGAAAATTTACCTTCATCTGAAGTAATCAGAAAACTTCTCAGAGGTGGGGAGTTGTCCACTGACAACCAATCAAACTGGATTTAAAGCTATAGAGGTGTCAGAGATTTTGATACATCAGAAACATGGACAATTAGTCAAAGAACAATATGAAGGCAAGAAAGTCCAACTTATGTTTGTTGATCAATGAGTAGAACTGCATAGATTACAGAAACAAAAGTAAATGTGAAGCTAAAACAATTATCCCACTGACCACATATGTGCTATAAATGTATGTGCCATAATATTTCTTCTGATAGTCACCTTTACCTCTGCAGATATAGGTAATATGTTATCCAAACTTCAGCATGGTACCTCTATGGTAGACTACATAGATGACCATAATCATTCACTTTTACCTATAACTGCTCCATTTCCCAAGTCCTACCATTAAAAATTTAGAGTCTCTTATTTCTTCTTTTTAATCTTTTGAATTTCTTTGGCCAATAAAATGCAGTGGGAGTCAGGAGAGGCAAGATATAAGCCTGGGTTTCAAAAGTCTTTGAATACTTCCACTCTCTTTTTCTATTTTGGAACCCTGTCCAGACACAATATATGGAAACCAAAAATTATCTGCTGAAAAAATAATAAAGCATATTAAGCAGAGACATGACATCCCATTTTGAGGCCTTTCTAGACCAGTTAGCTTCCAGCTGACTTGGCAGTTAATCATGACTATATAAATGAGCCCACCCAAGACTAGAAGCGGCATCCAGCTAACCCAGTTGAAACTGCCACCCTATAGAATTGTATTCTAAAGAGATGGTTTCTATTTAATCGACTAAAATTTAGGGTCATTTGTTTTACACAAATGTTACCTGATATAATCTCACTTTCCCAGCTATGATAGCTGATCCAAGGGTACACCAAGCTGGTCAGTATGACTTCTTATTCAAAACATTTTCACGGGAATGAGAGAGACACACTCTACCTTAGGCTACCACACTGGTAGTATATGAGCACAGAACTTTGTTCCTATGCCATTGAAAACCATCTGCAAGAAAAAATGAATGAAACTTAAATACAAGGAAGTATAACAAGACCCAGCAAGAGTGAGTAGGTCCTTTTTGACAGTCTAACTGTACATGATTCAAAGTTTGCTTAAGACCAGGTCCACCTTGACTCCTTAGTGGACTTTTGTTCTAAATCAAAAAATTCCTCTGTTTGATTTAAACTAGTTCTTGTTGGGGTTCTGTTACTTGCAATTGAAAATACCCTTACCCAAACTGTTTAGCCAATCAGGAGGAAACAAAAACAAAAGTGGATGAAATACTAGTCACCATTCAATACAGCTGTTCAAAGCAATACACTTTTGTTTAGGATCCAGTATGTTAGGTTAGAAAATGGGAATGTAATCTTATCCTTGAAGGTTTTGTATTCTAGTACAGAAGACAGACAGGTCTACTTATAAGTAAAGCAACTGGGGAACAAAATATGTAGGAAGGCTACCTAATCTAACAGGAACAAGGCAAGATCTTAGTGTTGTAGCTTTGAGAGGAAAACATGGCTCAATTCAAATGAAGAGACTGAAGAAAGCATTCTAGTTAAGAAATCATGACATGCTCACTCCTGTAATCCCAGTACTTTGGGTGGCTGAGGCAGGCAGATCAATTGAGGCCAAGAGTTGGAGATCAGCCTGGCCAGTATGGCGAAACCCCATGTCTACAAAAAACACATAAAAAATTAGCCAGGGGTGGTGGTACATTCCTGTAATCCCAGCTACTTAGGAGGCTGAGGCAGGAAAATAGCTTGCACCCGGGAGAAGAGGTTGCAATGAGCTGAAATCAGGCCACAGTACTCCAGCCTGGGTGACAGAGCAAGACTCTGTCACAAAAAAAAAAAAAAAAAAGAAAATAAAAAAAATAAAAAAAAAAAAACAGAAATCATTGCATCATTACATAGCTTTATCTCCATCAAAGTATATTCTTAATTGGGTTGCTAATAATCCCATACCTGCAAAGTTGTTTTTTAAAAAATAAAAATAAAAAGGTGAAGAGAGAATAAAAAATGAATCTAACATTTTAAAATATATGCTATATTTCAGAAACCGTATAAGACACTTTACATATTATCTCTTTTAAACATATATAAAGCAGTATATCGCATTGTATTTTTGCAACAATCATGTGAAATAGAGGATATTATATTACAATTTATTATATCATGTGTTATATGACAAAAATCAGCTACAGAAGAGATAATTAAGTTTGGATATTTTCTTTGGAAGAGTTCAAATGTATTTCCAAAGACACAATTCTGGTATGTAATGTATACTATTCTGAAAAATAATTGAGAGATATTTTTCTGGCATTAACATTATTAACTGAAATTGACCAATTTGTAATGTATTTGTACTTTTATAGATATACAAGTTATTATTGCCTTAAGATTTCAGTAAAAGTTTGTGTTACATTTATGATTATAGCTTAAGAGTCTTGTCACTGTTTCCTGCAATATAACTGCAGAGAAGTATTTTCCAGGCATTAATAATACCACAATGAGATAAGATGAAATTGTAATGCATAAATTATTCCTTAGATTGAATGTTCAAGTTTTCTGACTCTCAGTGGGATTTCCTGAGTTTATCTTTATAATTTATTTTATTTTAAATTTGTAAACTTTACTTTCTTCACCATTTGATTATGAAATTTTCAAAAGAACAGTATAACCTGTTCTTTTAACCATTATATATAATGTCTTACAATATTTTAGTAGATTGTCATATTGCTTGCTACAATCAACTCAGGAAAGATTGATAGTGCAGAAGAATAGAGATAACTAAGAAGAAAAATAGTCTTTCAAAAAGTGAAGGGAGATGGAAACATGAGGGCCAGTGGAACCAATTTATGATAGGTGATGTTTTTCATTGTAATAGATGAAAAAATAAAAAAAAGAATGATAGATGCAGATACTGTTGTTAGTGACACAGTTGCTGTTGTTAATCTTGTAGTGATGATGATGATGATGATGGTGATGATTGATGTTGCTGAGGGTGACCTGGAAATATAAAAGTTACATACAGGATTTAGTAAAGCAAAGGATGTTCATATGCAGACATAATGAGGCGAGTACACACACACAAAATAGACTAGACACTATGCCCTCTGTCTTTCTAGTTTCAAAATGTACTACCTTGGCTGGGCACGGTGGCTCATGCCTGTAATCCCAGCACTTTGGGAGGCCGAGACGGGCGGATCACAAGGTCAGGAGATCTAGACCATCTTGGCTAACACGGTGAAACCCCATCTCTGCTAAAAATACAAAAAAAAAAAAAAAAAAAAAAAAAAAAAAAAAAAAAAAAAATTAGCCAGGCGTGGTGGCAGGCGCCTCTAGTCCCAGCTACAAGGGAAGTTGAGGCAGGAAAATGGCGTGAACCTGGGGGACAGAGCTTGCAGTGAGCCGAGATGACACCACTGCACTCCAGCCTGGGCTACAGAGCGAGACTCCATTTCAAAAAAAAAAAAAAGTACTACCTTATGAAAATTTTGATCTGTAAGACAGAGCATCATCCCTCTAATAAATTCACCTTTAATTTCCTAAGCTGCAATGAGTGGGTTCTGTATTTGAAATCAAATGATATGTGCCTGAGACACTTTGGAAACCACTCAATTCAGAGTATACTGTACTCTCTTTTAGCATGTATTACTTGGCCAATACCCATAGTCATTATTTTTATTCTTCTTAGTGGGAAAGTCTAGTCCCCAGCCTATATTAGCCGTCTCTATCCTGGTATAAGTTACCATTAAAGACACTCTTATTTTTAAACCTAGACACACTCAGAAGTTTTTTTTTGTTTTGTTTTTTTTATTTTATTTTTTTTATTTATTTTTATTATTTTTATACTTTAAGTTCTAGGGTACATGTGCATAACGTGCAGGTTTGTTACATATGTATACTTATGCCATGTTGGTGTGCTGCACCCATCAACTCGTCAGCACCCATCAATTCATCATTTATAACATGTATAACTCCCCAATGCAATCCCTCCCTCCTCCCCCCTCCACCCTCCCCATGATAGGCCCCAGTGCGTGATGTTCCCCTTCCCGAGTCCAAGTGATCTCATTGTTCAGTTCCCACCTATGAGTGAGAACATGCGGTGTTTGGTTTTCTGTTCTTGTGGTAGTTTGCTACGAATGATGGTTTCCAGCTGCATCCATCTCCCTACAAAGGATGCAAACTCATCCTTTTTCATGGCTGCATAGTATTCCATGGTGTATATGTGCTACATTTTCTTAATCCAGTCTGTCACTGATGGACATTTGGGTTGATTCCAAGTCTTTGCTATTGTGAATAGTGCCGCAATAAACATGCGTGGGCATGTGTCTTTATAGCAGCATGATTTATAATCCTTTGGGTATATACCCAGTAGTGGGATGGCTGGGTCATATGGTACATCTAGTTCTAGATCCTTGAGGAATTGCCATACTGTTTTCCATAATGGTTGAACTAGTTTACAATCCCACCAATAGTGTAAAAGTGTTCCTATTTCTCCACATCCTCTCCAGCACCTGTTTTTTCCTGAATTTTTAATGATTGCCATTCTAACTGGTGTGAGATGGTATCTCATTGTGGTTTTGATTTGCATCTCTTTGATGGCGAGTGATGATGAGCATTTTTTCATGTGTTTGTTGGCTGTATGAATGTCTTCTTTTGAGAAATGTCTGTTCATATACTTTGCCCACTTTTTGATGGGGTTGTTTGTTTTTTTCTTGTATATTTGTTTGAGTTCTTTGTAGATTCTGGATATTAGTCCTTTGTCAGATAAGTAGATTGCAAAACTTTTCTCCCATTCTGTAGGCTGCCTGTTCAATCTGATGGTAGTTTCTTTTGCTGTGCAGAAGCTCTTTAGTTTAATTAGATCCCATTTGTCAATTTTGGCTTTTGTTGCCGTTGCTTTTGGTGTTTTAGACCTGAAGTCCTTGCCCATGCCTATGTCCTGGATGGTACTACCTAGGTTTTCTTCTAGGGTTTTTATGGTATTAGGTCTAACATTTAAGTCTCTAATCCATCTTGAATTAATTTTCGTATACGGAGTAAGGAAAGGATCCAGTTTCAGCTTTCTACTTATGGCTAGCCAATTTTCCCAGCACTATTTATTAAATAGGGAATCATTTCCCCATTTCTTGTTTCTCTCAGGTTTGTCAAAGATCAGATGGCTGTAGATGTGTGGAATTATTTCTGAAGACTCTGTTCTGTTCCATTGGTCTATATCTCTGTTTTGGTACCAGTACCATGCTGTTTTGGTTACTGTAGCCTTGTAGTATAGTTTGAAGTCAGGTAGTGTGATGCCTCCAGCTTTGTTCTTGTGACTTAGGATTGTCTTGGCAATGCGGGCTCTTTTTTGATTCCATATGAACTTTAACGCCGTTTTTTCCAATTCTGTGAAGAAACTCATTGGTAGCTTGATGGGGATGCATTGAATCTATAAATAACCTGGGGCAGTATGGCCATTTTCACGATATTGATTCTTCCTATCCATGAGCATGGTATGTTCTTCCATTTGTTTGTGTCCTCTTTGATTTCACTGAGCAGTGGTTTGTAGTTCTCCTGGTCCTTTACATCCCTTGTAAGTTGGATTCCTAGGTATTTTATTCTCTTTGAAGCAATTGTGAATGGAAGTTCATTCCTGATTTGGCTCTCTGCTTGTCTGTTACTGGTGTATAAGAATGCTTGTGATTTTTGCACATTAATTTTGTAACCTGAGACTTTGCTGAAGTTGCTTATGAGCTTAAGGAGATTTTGGGCTGAGACAATGGGGTTTTCTAAATATACAATCATGTCATCTGCAAACAGGGATAATTTGAATTCTTCTTTTCCTTACTGGACACCCTTTATTTCTTTCTCTTGTCTGATTGCCCTAGCCAGAACTTCCAACACTATGTCGAATAGGAGTGGTGAGAGGGCATCCCTGTCTTGTGGCAGTTTTCAAAGGGAATTTCCCTCTACACACTGCTTTAAATGTGTCCCAGAGATTCTGGTATGTTGTATCTTTGTTCTCATTGGTTTCAAAGAACATCTTTATTTCTGCCTTCATTTTGTTATGTACCCAGTAGTCATTCAGGAGCAGATTGTTCAGTTTCCATGTAGTTGAGCGGTTTTGATTGAGATTCTTAGTCCTGAGTTCTCGTTTGATTGCACTGTGGTCTGAGAGACAGTTTGTTACAATTTCTGTTCTTTTACATTTGCTGAGGAGTGCTTTACTTCCAATTATGTGGTCAATTTTGGAATAAGTGCGATGTGGTGCTGAGAATAATGTATATTCTGTTGATTTGCGGTGGAGAGTTCTATACATGTCTATTAGGTCTGCTTGGTGCAGAGATGAGTTTAGTTCCTGGATATCCTTGTTAACTTTCTGTCTTGTTGATCTGTCTAATGTTGACAGTGGAGTGTTGAAATCTCCCATTATTATTTTATGGGAGTCTAAGTCTCTTTGTAAGTCTCTAAGGACTTGCTTTATGAATTTGGGTGCTCCTGTATTGGGTGCATACAGATTTAGGATAGTTAGCTCTTCCTGTTGAATTGATCACTTTACCATTATGTAATGGCCTTCTTTGTCTCTTTTGATCTTTGATGGTTTAAAGTCTGTTTTATCAGAGACTAGGATTGCAACCCCTGCTTTTTTTTGTTCTCCATTTGCTTGGTAGATCTTCCTCCATCCCTTTATTTTGAGCCTAGGTATGTCTCTACATGTGAGATGGATCTCCTGAATGCAGCAGACTGATGGGTCTTGACTCTTTATCCAGTATGCCAGTCTGTGTCTTTTCATTGGAGCATTTCGTCCATTTACATTTAAGATTAATATTGTTATATGTGAACTTGATCCTGCCATTATGATATTAACTGGTTATTTTGCTCCTTAGTTGATGCAGTTTCTTCCTAGCCTCGATGGTCTTTACATTTTGGCATGTTTTTGCAATGGCTGGTACTGGATGTTCCTTTCCATGTTGAGGGCTTCCTTCAGGGTCTCTTGTAAGGCAGGCCTGGTGGTGACAAAATCTCTAAGCATTTGCTTATCTGTAAAGGATTTTATTTCTCCTTCACTGATGAAACTTAGTTTGGCTGGATATGAAATTCTGGGTTTAAAATTCTTTTCTTTACGAATGTTGAATATTGGCCCCCACTCTCTTCTGGCTTGTAGAATTTCTGCTGAGAGGTCTGCTGTTAGTCTGATGGGCTTCCCTTTGTGGGTAACCCGACCTTTCTCTCTGGCTGCCCTTCAGATTTTTTCCTTCATTTCAACTTTGGTGAATCTGGCAATTATGTGTCTTGGAGTTGCTCTTCTCGAGGAGTATCTTTGTGGCATTCTCTGTATTTCCTGAATTTGAATGTTGGCCTGCCCTACTAGGTTGGGGAAGTTCTCCTGGATGATATCCTGAAGAGTGTTTTCCAACTTGGTTCCATTTTCCCCCTCACTTTCAGGCACCCCAATCAGACGCAGATTTGGTCTTTTTACATGATCCCATACTTCTTGCAGGCTTTGTTCATTTCTTTTTCTTCTTTTTTCTTTTGGTTTCTCTTCTCACTTCATTTCATTCATTTGATCCTCATTCGCTGATACTCTTTCTTCCAGTTGATCGAGTCGGTTACTGAAGCTTGTGGATTTGTCACATATTTCTCGTGTCATGGTTTTCATTTCTCTCATTTCATTTATGACCTTCTCTACATTAATTATTCTAGCTGTCAATTGTTCCACTCTTTTTTCAAGATTTTTAGGTTCTTTGCGCTGGGTATGTAATTCCTCCTTTAGCTCTGAGAAGTTTGATGGACTGAAGCCTTCTTCTCTCATTTTGTCAAAGTCATTCTCTGACCAGCTTTGATCCGTTGTTGGTGATGAGCTGCGCTCCTTTGCAGGGGGAGATGCGCTCTTATTTCTTGAATTTCCAGATTTTCTGCCTTGCTTCTTCCCTATCTTCGTGGTTTTATCTGCCTCTGGTCTTTGATGATGGTGATGTACTGATGGGGTTTTGGTATAGGTGTTCTTCCTGTTTGATAATTTTCCTTCTAACAGTCAGGACCCTCAGCTGTAGGTCTGTTGGAGATTGCTTGAGGTCCACTCCAGACCCTGTTTGCCTGGGTATCAGCAGCAGAAGTTGCAGAAGATAGAATATTGCTGAACAGCGAGTGTACCTGTCTGATTCTTACTTTGGAAGCTTCCTCTCAGGGGTGTACTCCACCGTGTGAGGTGTGAGGTGTCAGATTGCCCCTAGTGAGGGATGTCTCCCAGTTAGGCTACTCAGGGGTTAGGGACTCACTTCAGCAGGCAGTCTGTGCGTTCTCAGATCTCAACCTCCGTGTTGGGAGATCCACTGCTCTCTTCAAAGCTGTCAGACAAGAGTCGTTCGCGTCTGCACAGGCCTCTGCTGCTTCCCCTTTTCTTGTTTAGCTCTGCCCTGTCCCCAAAGGTGGAGTCTACAGAGACAGGCAGGTTTCCTTGAGCTGCTGTGAGCTCCACCCAGTTCAAGCTTCCCAGCAGCTTTGTTTACCTACTTAAGCCTCAGCAATGGCGGGCGTCCCTCCATGGCCCCAGCAGCCTTGCTGCTGCCATTTCAGTTAGATCGCAGACTGCTGTGCTAGCCATGAGGGAGGCTCCATGGCCGTGGGACCCTCTCAGCCAGGTGTGGGTATAATCTCCTGGTGTGCCCATTTGCTTAAAGCACAGTATTGGGGTGGGAATTACCTGATTTTCCAGGTGTTGTGTGTCTCAGTTCCCCTGGCTAGGAAAAGGGATTCCCTTCCCCCTTGCGCTTCCCAGGTGAGGCAATGCCTCGCCCTGCTTCAGCTCTAGCTGGTCGGGCTGCAGCAGCTGACCAGCACCAATTGTCCAGCACTCCCCAGTGAGATGACCCCAGTACCTCAGTTGAACATGTAGAAATCAGCGATCTTCTGTGTTACTTGTGCTGGGAGTTGGAGACTGGAGCTGTTCCTATTCGGCCATCTTTCTCCGCCCCCTCCGACACTCAGAAGTTTTACTTCATTGTAGAATTAATGGGAACCAGAAGGTTGGCATGGCTTCCAGCAACAATAACAACCTAATAATTAATAGAAATATATATCCAGAATAAGGGAAGTGTTATCATTAGCATATTGCTTTCCAATTGGACTACAACAGTGGAGCAACCAGAAAAGGTGTGTCTGTACTGTTTTCTCTTGTTCTCTACTGCCCAGAGCACTGGTGCTCAATAAATATTCATTGACTGACTGAAAGCCATGTTGTAAGAAAAAACTTGTCATGACTGGGACTGTCTCACTTGGAAATTTGGACAAGAACGGTAAAGAAGAGATATCTGTCTTTAAATATCAGAAAAGGAAGCTTACTCCCATTAGCCCAAAAGGGAAGAGTTATAAACTACAGTACTCAATTTTTAATTTCCTATAATCTTCCCACACTAGAATATCTAATAATGTTCTTTGTCTCATTAGGAACCTGAATATTTACACTAAGCCTATATAACTACATCCAAATATAGGCTGCCACTCTATGCCTATGAAGTGTCATTTTGAAATAAAACTAATGAGAAAAATAAGTAGATCTTCCTCAAAAAAATATTGCTCTAATAGTCCATTGTATCCTGTAGCATTGCTTCCGCAATAATGAAGGCTGGAAGTTTTAAACTTAATTATTTTCATCCTACCTATCTGAACCCAAGATGGATATTTAGTCAAGGTGATTATCTGGTGCACCAGTGCTAACATAATTATGGCTAGAATAAGAGGTTTTGCTCATTCTCTAAACTAAAAGTAGCTAAACCAAGTGTAGCATTCTTGTTTCAATAGGCAATCTGAGGTCTTTAGGGGTGCTTTGAAAGTAATACTCATTAAGTCAAGCACGACCTTAATTTAAGAATCTTTTTTTTTTCCTTAGGTCTTAGGTCAAGCAGTGTGTAGAGGGAAATTTATAGCACTAAATGCCCACTAGAGAAAGCAGGAAAGATCTAAAATTGACACCCTAACAACACAATTAATAGAACTAGAGAAGCAAGAGCAAACACATTCAAAAGCTAGCAGAAGGCAAGAAATAACTAAGATCAGAGCAGAACTGAAGGAGATAGAGACACACACACACACAAAAAAAAAAACCCTCCAAAAAATCAGTGAATCCAGGAGCTGGTTTCTTGAAAAGATCAACAAAATTGATAGACCGCTAGCAAGACTAATAAAGAAGAAAAGAGATAAGAATCAAATAGACACAATAAAAAATGATAAAGGGGATATCACCACCAACCCCACAGAAATACAAACTACCACCAGATAATACTATAAACACCTCTACACAAATAAACTAGAAAACCTAGAAGAAATGGATAATTTCCTGGACACTTACACTCTCCTAGGACTAAACCAGGAAAAAGTTGAATCCTTGAATAGACCAATAGCAGGCTCTGAAATTGAGGCAATAATTATAGCCTACCAACCAAAAAAAGTCCAGGACCAGACGGATTCACAGCCGAATTCTACCAGAGGTACAAGGAGGAGTTGGTACCATTCCTTCTGAAACTATTCCAAATCAATAGAAAAAGAGGGAATCCTCCCTACCTCATTTTATGAGACCAACATCATCCTGATACCAAAGCCTGACAGAGATGCAACAAGAAAAGATAATTTTAGGCCAATATCCTTGATGAACATTGATGCAAAAATCCTCAATAAAATACTGGCAAACCGAATCCAGCAGCACATCCATCAGAAAGCTTATCCAGCATGACCAAGTGGGCTTTATCCCTGGGATGCAAGGCTGGTTCAACATACCCAGATCCATAAACGTAATCCAGCATATAAACAGAACCAAAGACAAAAACCACATGATTATCTCAATAGATGCAGAAAAGGTCTTCAACAAAATTCAACATCCCTTCATGCTAAAAACTCAATAAATTCGGTATTGATAGAACGTATCTCAAAATAATAAGAGCTATTTATGACAAACCCACAGCCAATATCATACTGAATGGGCAAACACTGGAAGCATTCCCTTTGAAAACTGGCACAAGACAGGGATGCCCTCTCTCACCACTCCTATTCAACATAGTGTTGGAAGTTCTGGCTAGGGCAATCAGACAAGAGAAAGAAATAAAGGGTATTCAATTGGGAAAAGGAGAAGTCAAATTGTCCCTGTTTGCAGATGACATGATTGTATATTTAGAAAACCCCATTGTCTCAGCCCAAAATCTCCTTAAGCTAATAAGCAGCTTCAGCAAAGTCTCAGGATACAAAATTAATGTGCAAAAATCACAAACATTCTTATACACCAATAACAGACAACCAGAGAACCAAATCATGAATGAACTCCCATTCACAATAGCTTCAAAGAGAATAAAGCACCCAGGAATCCAAGTGACAAGAGATGCGAAGGACTTCTTCAAGGAGAACTACAAACCACTACTCAGTGAAATAAAAGAGGACACAAACAAATGGAAGAACATACCATGCTCATGGATAGGAAGAATCAATATGAAAATGTCCACACTGCCCAAGGTAATTGATGGATTCAATGCCATCTCTATTAGGGTACCAATGACCTTTTTTCACAGAATTGGAAAAAGCTGCTTTAAAGTTCATATTTAACCAAAAAAGACCCTGCATTGCCAAGACAATCCTAAGCCAAAGGAACAAAGCTGGAGGCATCACACTACCTGACTTCAAACTATACTACAAGGATACAGTAATCAAAACAGCATGGTACTAGTACCAAAACAGAGATACTGACCAATGGAACAGAACAGAGTCCTCGGAAATAATACCACACATCTACAGCCATCTGATCGTTGACAAACCTGACAAAAAAAAGAAATGGGGAAAGGATTCGCCATTTAATAAATGATGCTGGGAAAATTGGCTAGCCATAAGTAGAAAGCTGAAACTGGATCCTTTCCTTACTCCTTATATGAAAATTAATTCAAGATGGATTAGAGACTTAAATGTTAGACCTAAAACCCTAGAAGAAAACCTAGGTAATACCATTCAGGACATACACATGGGCAAGAACTTCATATCTAAAACACCAAAAGCAATGATAACAAAAGCCAAAATTGACAAATGGGATGTATTTAAAGTAAAGAGCTTCTGCACAGCAAAAGAAACTACCATCAGAGTGAACAGGCAACCTACAGAATGGGAGAAAATTTTTGCAATCTACTCATCTGACAAAGGGCTAATATCCAGAACCTACAAAGAACTCAAACAAAATTAACAAGAAAAAACCAAACAACACCATCAAAAAGTGGGCAAAGGATATGAACAGACACATCTCAAAAGAAGACATTTATACAGCCAATAGACACATGAAAAAATGCTCATCATCACTCGCCATCAGAGAAATGCAAATCAAAACCACAATGAGATACCATCTCACACCAGTTAGAATGGCAATTATTAAAAAGTCAGGAAACAACAGGTGCTGGAGAGGATGTGGAGAAATAGGAACACTTTTACACTGTTGGTGGGACTGTAGACTGGTTCAACCATTGTGGAAAACAGTGCGGCGATTCCTCAAGGATATAGAACTAGAAATACCATTTGACCCAGCCATCACATTACTGGGTATATACCCAAAGGATTATAAATCATGCTGCTATAAAGACACATGCACACGTATGGTTATTGAGGCACTCTTCATAATAACAAAGACTTGGAATCAACCCAAATGACCATCAGTGACAGACTGTATTAAGAAAATGTGGCACATGGAATACTATGCAGCCATAAAAATGGATGAGTTTGTGTCCTTTTTAGGGACATGGATGCAGCTGGAAACCATCATTCTCAGCAATCTATCACAAGAACAGAAGACCGGATGCTGCATGTTCTCACTCATAGGTGGGAATTGAACAATGAGAGCACTTGGACACAGGAAGGGGAACATCACACACCAGGGCCTATTGTGGGGAGGGAGTAGAGGGGAGAGATAGCATTAGGAGATATACGTATGTAAATGATGAGTTAATGGGTGCAGCACACCAACATGGCACATGTATACATATGTAACAAACCTGCATGTTGTGCACACGTACTCTAGAACTTAAAGTATAATAATAATTTAAAAAATGAGTGATTCCCTTTGTCATTCTCTAATTACCTTAAACTGCAAAATATGTGCTTATAAATGAATGTACATTCCATTCTGAAGAACTGAAAAGAGCTATTTCATAAGTCTACAATGAAGCAAAACAACTACATAGAGAGAAAAGTTGGATCCAGGTGCAAAGTAAAAAGACTTGACAAATTGTAAGATCAAGATCAGGCTGAGGTGCAATTGGTTTCTCAAGTCGCCCACTTGGCCCTCTTCCAAGTTGTACTTTCCTTCTCTTTCCTTTCCTTTTCGTCCTTACTGCTCTAAAACTTTTTAATAAACTTCCACTCCTACTCTGAAACTTGCCTCAGTCATTCCTTCTGTCTTATGCTCATCATTCGAATTATTTCTTCTGAGGAGGCAAAAAAGGAAAAAAAAAAAAAAAGATCAGGCTGAGTTAGAAGACAGAAGAAGGCAGTGCACTAAAGGAGTCACTGGAATTAATTATTAGGTTACATTTACTGGAAACCATACGAGCCTTCTGGTTCCTATTAATTCTCTACTGAAGTAAAACTTCTGAGTGTCTAAGTTTAAAAATAAGAGTGTCCTTAATGGTAACTTATACCAGGACAGGAAGGGAGCCACTGGAAAATATATGGAAAGCTGTGACATTCGAAGAAACCTGAAGAGTACAGTAGGCCTATCAGCTCAAGAGAGAAACTGATAAGATGTTGTCTTAGTAGCTCAAGAGAATGAGGATAAAGATTTCTTTTTCCCCATCTCATGGACCACAGAAGATAATGAAAAAAAAAAAAAAAAAAAAAAAGAGGAAATACTGAGAAATATCTGTAAAGGAAACATGATTGTTGTTTTTTCCATGGTTGCCATGGCATTTAAGCAAATGATCCTCTTCTACTCTTCCAACTTCTGGACAATTATTGTGGTCTCTACAGTGAGGAAACTGTGACTCAGGAGAAGTTAGCCAATTCATCCATGATCACATAGCTACCACATTAAATTTCAATATCTTAGTCCAAAATGCATGTGTATTTCTTTTTGCCAAAGGGAGAACTAGAATCACAAATTCATAGGACTCGAAGAAAGAAACTGCATATTGAGAAATATATAAACTACATTATCTCAAATTCATTGATCATTCAATATTACTTGAACAGGGCTAACCACTCTCAGTGGTACCACAGGTTCTAAGGAAATAGCAGTGGATTAGGCAGATAAATAATTGCCAATGAATACAATGTGTCTGTAATTTGCTTACCCAAATCTGATGGCATTTTTATTTGCTTATACCCCAGTAAAGTAGCTGGAGTCAAATGTACATGCTTGAGGAAGAAAATAAGAGAGAATATAAAAGGAAATAAGAAGACTTGGAAATACAGCCAAAAATCAAGCTTCCCTTTGTCTGTGATGATTGATGGCAACAAAAGGAAATACTGACAATAAGGAGACTTGGGATATCATAAAGAAAATAAACGTACCTTCATTGCTCCATTACACCAAGATCAGAAATGCCTTTTTATTTTTCTTATTTTTTTTCCAGACTTTATTTGGACCAGTTCAAGGTTCACGGTAATACTGAGCAGAAGGTACAGAAATTTCCTAGTCCCACCACCCACACACAGACATAGCCTCCCACATCATCAACATCCCCCACAGAGTGGTATATTTGTTATGACAGAACCTATACTAACACATCATTATCAACCAGAGTCCATAGGTTACATTAAGGTTCACTCGTGGTATTGTACCTTCTATGGGTTTGGACAAATTTTAATGACATGTCACCAATGTTATGGTATCAATATAGTTTGGCTCTGTGTCCCCACCCAAATCCCATGCCAAATTGCTATCTCTAGTGTTGGAGGAGGGTCCTGGTGGGAGGTGACTGATTCATGGGAGTGGACTTTCCCCTTACTGTTCTCATAATAGCATAGTCTCACGAGATCTGGTTGTTTGAAAGTTCATAGCACTTCCCCCTTCTCTCTCTTTCCCTCTTCCTCCTACTCCCACCATGTAAGACTTGATGGCTTCCCCTTCACCTTCCAGCATGATTGTAAGTTTCTTGAGGCCTCCCCAGCCATGCCTCCTGTACTGTCTGTGGAACTGTGAGACAATTAAACCTCTTTTCTTTATAAATTGCGCAGTCTCAGGTAGTTCATTACAGCCTTGTGAGAACAGACTAATACAGGTATTATTCAGAGCAATTTCACTGCCCTAAAAATCCTCTGAGTTCTGCCCATTCATCCTTCCCTCTTCCTGCCCCAAACCTCAGGAAACTACTGATGTTTTTACTGTCTTTATGGTTTTGCCTTCTCCAGAATGTCATATATTTGGAAAAATACAATTTGTAGCCCTTTCAGATTGGCTTCTTTCACTTAGTAATAAGAATTTGTTTCTGCCATGTCTTTTCATGACTTCATAGCTCATTTATTTTTAGCTCTGAGTAATACTGAATTACCTGGATGTAGCACAGTTTATCCAGTCACCTACTGAAGTATATTTTGGTTGTTTCCAAGTTTGGTCAATTATAAATAAAGCTAATATAAACATTTGTATGCAAGTTTTTGTGTGGACATAAGTTGTGAGCTGCTTTGGATCAATACTAAAGAACATAATTTTTGGCTTGTATGGTAAGTATGTTTTTTTTGTTAAGAAGCTGACAAACTGCTGTATAGTTTTGCATTCCCACCAGCAATGTATGAGAGTCGTGTTGCTACACATTCTGTTCAGCATTTGGTGTTTTCAGTGTTCTGGATTTTGGCCATAGGTGTGTAGTAGTATCTCATTTGCTAATAGGTATGTAATGATATTTCATTATTGCATTTGTTCACATTTCTCTGATGACATCCATAACGATGTGGAGCATCTTTTCATGTGCTCATTAACCATCCGCATATCTTTTTGATGAAGTGTCTATTAAGGTCTTTGGCCAATTTTAAAAATTGGGTTGCTCTTTTCTTGTTGTTAAATTTTAACAGTTTTTTTATATATTTTGAAAAATATACAAAAGATTATTCCTTGATCTATGTGTTATTTATAAGCATGTTGTTTAATCTCAAATATTTTGGTATTTTAAGGTATCTTTTTATTATTGATTTCTAGTTTAATTTCATTGTTGTCTGAGAGCAGAGACTATACTTTCTATTCTATTAAATTTGTTAAATGTATTTTATGGCCTGGAATGTGGTCTATCTTGGTGAATGTTCCATGTGGGCTTGAGAATAACATATATTCTGCTGTTATTGGATTGAGTAGTCAACAGATGCCCATTATATACAGTTAATTGATGATGATGATTTCAGCTATGCCCTTCATCATTTCTTGGATCTGTCCATTTCTGAGATAGAGGCATTGAAGTCTCTAACTATAATAGTGGGTTAATTTATTCCTGCAGTTCTACCAATTTTTGCCTCATGTATTTTGATGCTCTTGCTAGGTGCATACACATTGAGGATGTTTATGTCTTTTGTAGAATTGACTTCTTTATGACTATGTAAGGCTCTTCTTTATCTCTAATAACTAATATTGCTCCTCTTGTTCTCTTTTTATTAACATTGTCATGGTATACATTTCTCCATTCCTGTGCTTTTAATCTATATGTGCATTTACATTTGAAGTGGGTTTCTTATAAACAGCATATAGTTACTGATTTGTGGATTTTGTTCCACTTTGACAATTTCTGTCTTTTAATTGGTGCATTTAGTCCACTGTTGTTTAAAATTATTGATATAGTTGGATTAATATCCATTATATTAGTTACTCTTTTCTTCTTGTTGCACTTGTTCTTCCTATTTCTGTCTTCCAATTTTTTTGCCTTTTTCTATAAAGAAATAAAAAATAAAAAGCACTTGAGGCAAATTAAATTTAGCAGAGTTCATTTGAGTAAAGAACAAGAAGAATTCCAGCAAGCTCCACCCAGCAATGTGGACAGGCAGTATTTATGGACAGATAAAAGAAAAAAGTACAGAAACAGTTTGATTGGCTCCAGCTGGGCATTTGGCTTATTTGGGCATGATGCAATTGGTTGGCAGCCTGTGGTTGGCTGAAGGTTGGATGCTATGATAGGCTGAGACATAGCTACTTGTACAAAAATATACACCTGGTTAGGTTGTAGTTTGTTTCCATACTAAGTTAGGTTGCAATTCACCACAAAGGAATTCAAATTCAAGGTATGGAGGCAACCTCAGGCCAAATTTAATATGATTTAACAATTTCTCCATTTTGTTCCACCTTTCAACCTTAAGAGAGTGACCAAATATTTGTGCATTAATGACACTCTCTGTTATTGTATTGGACTTCTTTGGTCTCAGCATTAAATTAGAAATTCATAACATTAGGTCAGTTGAATGATTTTTATAATCTCTTTATGTTTTCATTATTCTAACTGTAGTAATACAATTTGATGTATAATAGATGACTGCATTAGAGCATTTAATACTTTTGAGAGAAAGCAATGTAACTGGGAGACTATTATGAGGGCTATCAAAAGGATAATATGAAGATACTAAAGTATATTTCTTCATAGGAGCCTACAGAAATTGAACCTATCAAAATCAAATACATAAAAAATGATCCAGAAGAGGAATCTACTTGCTTTAACCAGGTAGTTTGCTGATTTCTTGCAACTGAGTTTCTATTATATCAGACAAGTTTTTCCAAATAAAAATAAGAATTAGGTGTCACACACAATACCCCCTGTTAAGCCAACAGATAGTCCAAAGGAATCTTGTTACCTGAAACAACTCTAGCCAGAGAAGTTTAAGACTGTTTGCTGGGCAACTATAGCATTTTCAGTAGAGTCAGTGCTATAACTAAAGTTTGTGCCAAGCCATAGAAAAAGCATTCTGACAAAAGATACCCATTTAGAGAAATTTCTGCCTGTTGGCAAAACATCTTTATTTCATAGTGCGTATTAAGAAGTGTTTCTTTTCCAAGTTGTTTTGGTGTGACAAAGGCACTTTTAGAAACCCTGATCTATACTGATCCTTGTTTTCCATTTATTAAGACAGAGCTGCCCACACATATGGTTCATCATTAAATCCTTCACAGATAAAATATATCTTGAAGGGGCACAGCAGACTATTCCCTGTGGGATGCCTTGTGCATTTGGGGTTATCAGTAGGGAAGCGCTAGTAATATTTATCTAAGGCTCCATTATTGAATCATTGTATGGTTTCAGGCTATGCACAATCAAAGGATTTGGGTTATACATGTTTTTTTTTTTACAAACAATCAAATTATCTTTCTTTTGGTTTTCTTACTTAATTTCTGGCAAAATTTAACTGTAAAATCCTCACTATATGTTTTGCCTACCGCTGCTTTTAAACAAGGAATCTGAATATGTGCATATGAAAGCTTAACTGTACAGAAAGGACCAGATATTGCACTTGAAAGATCAATGAACTTTGTTAAAGAGTGAGCCAGAAAGTCTCTAAGATCTTGTGAGGATTTATATTTAACATGACATATCCAACATTTAGTTAAGTTCCCCCTGGAACCTACTAATCATAAAATCTTAATTATTACATTAACTTCCCATATATAAACAGAAAAGAAACACAGGAAAGAGAGGAAAAGGGACCAATATTTCACGATGACAGAGGGGAAAAGTCTTAATCCATAATCTTGAGAAAGCTGTCCATGTCTAGGATGTCATCCCCTTCTGAGGAGAAACTTCCTGGGCAATTTTACCTTTAGATCTGTGGTGAGTGTATAGTCCCAAGAGTCTGGAGGGGCCCTGCTGGGCTGAAAGGAGTGGATCCAATCCCTGAAGTTTTACTGCTCTATGGGTGGTAAGAAGAAGTTGGTATAGTGCCTTCCAAACTTGTTCAAGGGCAGTCTCTTGACTTTGTTTTTGAGTTGCTTTCGTAAACCCATTGTCTGGGTTCTGGATCATGAAAGGTCTGGTTGTAAATTGATGAGTCATGAAGATCTTCTTATACCTGGTGAAAATATGCTTTGACATAATGCATTAAAACCTGAAATATTGAATCATGTTAGAGCTTACGTATGAAATACATGAGTTTCTATTATTAGGGGCATATGCCTAACTGCAATTCTTTTATAAGGAAATAAGTCTATGTTTTCCAGTGGAAGTGGATCTGATTGCCATAAATCAGTAATACCTTTGGAGCAATCCAATTGATTCAGTAAGCTTTGTCTAATACTATTGGGTTTGTAATACCTTATCTAACTCTTTTACAACTTGTCCAGTGAAATGAGTACCTCCATTGCCAGAGATTCCTCCAGCAACTCCCCATAAACAAAATGCATTTTCTAATAACCTGTTAACTGCTGTTGTAGCATCACCCTTTCTTCATGGGGATGCTTATACAAATGAATAACATGCACTGAAGGTGGCAGTTGAATAAAACCCATTTGTAAATATTCAAATGATCGAATAGATGCTGGAAATGTGCCATCTGAGGTTTTTACTGTCTTACAGAAATTATTAGTTTGATGAATGAAATATTGGCTATAAATGATTTTAGTCATTTTAGAACAGCCATCCATCAATATTTTTTCATAATTTCTATAATTTTTACCTCTTCCATTATGAGTCAGAGAGTGCAGAACTTTTAATAATGGAAGTTTTTAGGACACAAGAAGGACCAAGTGGCTGTCTAGGCTTTTCATGGGTCAATGCTTACCATTGCATTTATATCCTCTTAAATACCAGCTTTGCTTCTCCAATTTAGGCACATAGTACTTCTCATTAAATACGTTATCATAGGTTATTTGGCTTGGATTAATCTTATAAAGTTCATTCAAATTTCATATCTTAACAATTTTAGTACTGGCTGACTTAGCATGAAAATTCTGGCATTTCCTTAGTATTCAATTCATTCTTTTTCTTATTGATGTTGGGTTAGTAGTTTCACGGAACAAATCAGTCTCTTCTTTAGACTTCTTGGAATTCTTATCCAATTCACTGGTATGATTTTAAAGATATCAGAAATGTGTACTTGTTAGAGTCCTTTCTATTAATATCCTCAGTGATTAAACACTTTAGGCTTATAGAGCTTACCTACAATAGCTTTCAGTAAAGTACCAGAGTAAACAATTATTTATCTGTGAATGGCAAAACTTTAAATGGTCATGATAAAAAGATCTGATGAGAGTTCATTACAATAATGATGTAATTGACTAGGAAATTTGTATATTTCTCTTGCATACAATATTTTAAGATAATTAGAATTATGACTGATAACATTATACCAGAACTGTAAGATATATATTAATTTCATATAATATCTGGAACACATATTTTAATATAACTATGCAAATATAACTCACAGTAGGTTTAGTATTACTTACTATTTGATGATACTCCCTACAGAATTTAATGTATCAAAAAAACCTGATTGGTTTATATTTCTATTTTTAATAGAAGAGATATCATTTTGAGTGTTCTAAGGATGCACCTGAAATATATCAAAGTTAATTTTAGGTTAAGGAAAAATACTTAATTTAGAGTTTTATATTGAAAAGTTTGTCAAAATATAAAAACTTTAAAACACTTGATCAAAATAAGATAACAGGTCACAGTGAAATAATTGTCATTCACCTAACCAGTGGTAATTTAAAGGCTTCAAAAGCAAATACAGAAAGTTATATAGTTGCATAAGAAACCTTACCTCATCAATGGAAAGAACACAGTTTTCTTAAGAAATCAAAAATGTAATAAAGACAACTGAAAGCAAAGGAAATTATTTTGGTAAAGCAAAGAATCTTTTTTTCTAGGCTAATTACCTAAAAAAGGTAAAGAAAACCTTTCACAGTTTCCTATTAAGAGCAGGCCAATACTCTTTAAAAACCTTGTTGTTTTAACAGAGAAAAAAATTCTAGTTTTGCATCATTGTGCTTTTAATAGTAATGCCCCGTGTCTAGGGAAAACTTAAAAATAATTTCTTTCTAATCTTTGCCAGCTTGATCACATCTAAATTTCCTTTAATAAGATTTACCTTCCATAAAACTTTAAACCTTCTTTTGTTCCTTCAGTTATTTGTTCTACACTTTTTTTCTTTCCTACTGTTAATCAATCAGTCATACTATTATAGGACAAAAGTTACTTTTTTTTTCCTTTAGCAAAATCACATATTTTATGTAAGCACTCCTTACTAAAAACATGTCGGCTGGGCACGGTGGCTTACGCCTGTAATCCCAGCACTTTGGGAGGCCGAGGTGGGCGGATCACGAGGTCAGGAGATCGAGACCATCCTGCCTAACACAGTGAAACCCCGTCTCTGCTAAAAATACAGAAAATTAGCCTGGCGTGGTGGCGGGCACCTGTAGTCTCATCTACTGGGGAGGCTGAGACAGGAGAATGGAGTGAACCCGGGAGGCGGAGCTTGCAGTGAGCCGAGATCATGCCACTGCACTCCAGCCTGGGCGATGAGCAAGACTCCATCTCAAAAAAAAAAAAAAAAAAAAAAAAAAAAAAAAAAGTCATATTTTCCCCTCATAAGGAGTTGTCTCTCTTATTATTTCTAGTTTTAATTTTAATATATTAATTAGAATCTGAATCTTAGCAATTGTGAATCGGCATACTGTGGATAAACACCATTTCATGACTTCCAGAAATATATGGCTACCTTAAAGTATAATTATTAATATTTATTAATAGATGCACATATATTTAGCTTCTCTATGCCATATTGAAAATAAGATACCAAAACTATATAAACTTATACTTATATTCAGCAATTAATGTTTCAGTATTTTGCTTTTTTTGGAAATGACCCAGATATTCAATAAATATCCTTATTTTAACTTAATTTAGCAAAACTCTAAGAGTATATGTTTCCAAATGTGTTTGGGAAGCTATTTTTAAGTAGGCACTCTGATACGAAACAAAGTTAGCTAGCATCAGATTATTTCCTTGTTAACTATTTTTACTACATATGTATGTTAGGCTGTCATCATGAAAACAAGATCAAAAAGTTAAATACTTTTTAAAAATTTTATGCTGTGCTTGATACACATGGAGTAATAGACACTGCACTTCTACTTGCACGTTTGTTCTTAGATTGAACTTACAGTTTTATGGTCTTAAACATCGAATAGAGACAAAGTTGTGTGTCTGGATTATAGTTAATGCTAACAACTCTAAGACTAGCCTGTTTTAATTACACCAGCAATATTTAACAATGATAATTCAATTCACATGAACTTGAAAAGCATTTGAGTTAGTTCTTATTTTGCTGAGAGAATACTTGATTTATATAAGCATTTATTTTTCTTAAAGTCAATTAAATAGAGTTCATTTATAAACTAATTTGGCAACATCATCAGGAGATGGAAAAAAGCACCACACATATATATTAAACACACAGGCATGCATAAACATATAAACAGAAACAAATCTTATAGACTTCACTTTCAAAATTTAGCCATGTGCCAGACACTATAATACAAATTCACCATTTTACTAAATAATATCTGGATCCAAATTGTTTTTCTGATCAATGGAACAAGATTTTATGCCCAGATGGCTAACACTTTTGACTAGTATTTCATTTGCCTTCTCTAAGGATCATTTTAAAGTGGCAACCTTTGATTCATTGAATCTTTTTGATGCCTGTGTTATACTAAGGCATTGAAAATTACATCCTATTACTTTTGTGGCATTTTTGACCCTTAATTTTCAAATGCACCTCACAAGTGAATAATTTTAATCTAGGTTAAAATTTTCCTACTGTGGTCACTGTAATTCTAAGTAAGTTGTCCTTAGTAAGGTTGACCCATTTTTTCCCAAAGTACACAGGTACTGAGACCCACATTTTTTGTATATAAAATTAGTTGGTATTCCAGAAAGTCGAGTCCCACACTTCTAGAGTCCCATATTTTTTAGATTTGGAACAATCCATTTTCAAAGTTACCTCCCTGAGGCCTCTAACTAAATCCAATCCAGCTAATTATCTAATCCAATTTGATCGTGGAAGCAGTTCAATAAAACATTGCACAAATAAAGTTTGATTGCTCAAAGCACAAATTTATGGAGCTTGAATCCAAGCAAAAACTCACCTATGATCCCAGTTGCTAAGAGACTTAATTGTCCCCAGTGGGCCCTGGTGGATATATTTGTTTGGTCACTCAGTGCTCCTGGAAGTCACTGGAGGTCTACTTTAGATCCCACCTCTGAAGCCAGCCCATTAAAAGAAAAAAAAATAGACAAATTATATTTAGCATAGTTTATTTGAGCAAAGAACAATTCGTGAATCGGGCAGCACTCAGAACCAGGAAACATTCGGAGATCTCCACTCAGTGATGTTGGAGAACAGTATTTAGAGACAGAAAAAAGAAGTGAGGTATAGAAACAGCTTTATTGGTTCCATGTTGGTATTTGCTTATTTGGGAATAATGTGATTGGTTGGTAACCTACAGTGGCTGAAGCTTGACTGCTACAATTGGCTGAGACTTAGTTACTTGTTACAAGAATATAATTCTAAATTAGGTGGCAGTTTGTTTGCATACTATGTTGGATTGTAATTTGTCACATAGAAACTCAAAGGATAAAGGCAGTTCCAGGTTAAATTTAGTTTAATTTAACACTATTGTAGTTTAAATAGAGCATTTTATATGATTTCAACTCCTCTCCTTTCTTAGCATGCCAGTTATACTTATTTTTAAACTTTTTTTAAAGTGATTACCATAGAGTTTGCAATATTAAAATTGCAATTAATTCTAGTTAACTTTCAAATAACACTATACTGCTTCACAAGTAGTAACAATATTTTATAATAACAAAATAATTCTAATTACTCCTTCCTGTCCCTTTAATCATTGCCATCATTCATTTCACTTTTATGTAAGCACACCTAAGCAAATGTATCTACACACACGTAAGTCATACAGATAAGCATATACAATACAATGTATGGTTGCTTATTATTTTGAACAAACTAATATTATTTAGAGTTAGTAACAATAAAAATAAAAGGTTTTATTACACCTTCATTATTCATTATTTAAAGTTCTTTCTTTATGTAGATTTGCATTTGTGACGTAAATTACATTTTTTCTCTCTAAAGAATGAATTTTAAAATGTCTTGAAAGGCTATTCTACTGGCAACACATTTTTTCAATTTCTGTTTATCCAAGAAAGAATTTTTCCTTCACTTTTGAAGGATAATTTCAGTGGGTACAGAATTCTGGGTTGGTGGGCTTTTTTTGTTGTTGTTTCTCTCTCTCAGCATTCAAATATTTCACAGCACTCTCTTTTTGCTTGCATGAGATATGAGAAGTTCGATGTAATTCTTATGCTTACTTCTCTATAGGTGTTCTTTTCCTCCGGCCTGTATCAGGATTTTTTCTTTATCTTTGCTTTTGGTAATTTGAATATGATATACCTATGTATAGACTTTTTAGGATTTATCATGCTGGCTGCTCTCCAAGATTCCTGGATCTGTGGTTTGGTTTCTGACCAGAATTTGAGGAAATTCTCAGTCATTATTACTTCAAGTATTTTTTCTGTTCCTTTTTCTCTTTCTTCTCCTGGTGTATACCTTTTATAGTGGTCTCTCAGCCCTTGGATATTCAGTCCTGTTTTTATTTTTCAGTCTTTTTTCTCTTTGCTTTTCAGGTGTGGAGGTTTCTATTGAGATATCCTCAAGCTCAGCAATTCTCTCATCAGCTGGGTCCAATCTACCAATAAACTCATCCAAGTTTTCATTCTGTTAAAGTGGTTTTGATCTGTAGCATTTTATTTTTATTGTTTCTTACAATTTCCATCTCTATGCCTACATAGCCCATCTATCCCTGCATACTGTCTACTTTTGCCATTAGATCTCTTAGTATATTAATTATAGCTGTTTTAAATAATTAGCTGATAATTCCAACATGTCTAGCATATCAGTGTCTGTCTGTGTCTGGTTCTGATGATGCATGCTCAGTCTTTTCAGACTGCTGGTTTTTGTTTTTGTTTTTGTTTTTTCTGTCTTCTGGCATGTTTCTTATTTTTTTTTTTTGATACTTGAACATAATATACGGGATAAAAGGAAGTGCTGTAAATAGGACTTTAGTTATGTGGTGGTAAATTGTGGGGGGTGGTGGCAGGAGAGGTGAAGGGAGGCATTCTATAATCCTATGATCAGGTCTTAGTGAACTGTGTTCCTGAAATGTGAACTTCCCAAGCACTTCTCAGTTTCTCCCCTCACTATTAGGTGGGACAGGGAGGCTAGCATGGCATGGAGTTGGATATTTTTCTTCTCCCACATGAAGTCTACAGAGAGCTAGAATGGAATATTCCCCTTTCTTCACATGGAAGGCTAGAGCTGGTTGGGTATTTCCTGTCCCCCAGATTTGTTAGGCTCTGATAAAACCTCAATAAGTTAAGCTCTGGTTAATACATTCTCCTGAGGGCAGACCTCATTAAGAAAAACAGAGAAATATGCTCTGGCATATTTCAAGATAGGGCCTCCCTTCCGCCAACAGAATCTTGAGAGAATTGTCTTCTACTGTTCACCAAGACAACCTGGTAGAATTCCAGGAGGTAAAACTCTCAAAGGTGGGAGGAATACTGACTGGATTCCCCTAGAGTTTTTAACTATTAGACTTGCTTACACTAAGCCTCTAGTAATTTGTTCATTATAGTTCACATTTTTCTACCAAGGCACTCTTTCCCATAGAAGTTTTTGCTTGTAGGTTTTGGATTTGGTAAGTTGCAATTCTCTGTATTCACCTGTTGGTCTCTTCAATTTTGGGGGCAATGGTTTTCCCTGTAAACTCACTAATAAAGTTGTTGATTTTTCAGTTTGTTCTTTTTTTTTTTTTTATTAAGCACCTTACCTGGTGGACTGCAAACTGGAAATTCTAGAAAAGCTCTTTAAGAAGCTATAAATAGTAAACAGTGTAATTGATGTATAAATTTGCATTGAGCCTGCTCACTCTGAATCTTTTGTACTTGTAGACAAAAAGAACATAAACATTTACAGCAGAAACATATTACAAGAAAATGGAAACAAAAGCAAGAGTTTGCCATATGATATTTAATTTAATCTATTGTTCTTTTTCTTTCTTTTCTTTTTTCTTTTAGATTGAGTCATTTTCTGACTGTCTTGTATCTCTGTTGACTTACTAGCTATACCTCTTTATTGCCTTTCTTAAGTGTTTGCTTTAGGGCTTATGTGACATATATGTCTTTATCTGACCATTCTTTACCTTCAAATTATATTATAGTACTTCACATAGAGTAGGAGAGGCCTACAATTGTATACTTTCATTTCTCCCTTCCAGGCCTCTTGTGTCAGGTTTGAATAGGCCTAGTTGTGCTAACTCCCACCTGGGCCAGGAAT
This sequence comes from Rhinopithecus roxellana, assembly GCF_007565055.1. Lineage (NCBI taxonomy): Eukaryota > Metazoa > Chordata > Mammalia > Primates > Cercopithecidae > Rhinopithecus > Rhinopithecus roxellana. Next base: position 127,417,473 of record NC_044551.1, on the reverse strand, counting down.
TTTCATGATGACTCAGTGACCAATTAAATGCTTACAAATTCATGGTTTATTGTGAAGTTTTCACACACCAACAATCATGTAAGTATATTCAACACACAAAAGCAGTAATAAGAGAGAGGGGAAAGAAACCACAGGGAGTAGCTCAGGAGACCAGCATGCTGAATGAAGAACCAGCAGGTCTGGTTTATCTTTGAACACCAAACAACCGGGGTCTCTGAGCTCAGCCCAGCAGGGTTTCTGACAACTGTAAATGGATGCTGTTTTTATTTTAAACAGCAGATTATGCAGATGGTTAATGCACATTAACCACATGGAAAGCAAGAGAAGGAATGCAGATGCCACTAAGAGCAAAGACCAGTCTCAAGTAAACAGACAGTAAGCAAACGGGAACCTCAAACCCACAACCTCAAGAAACTGAACTCGAGTCAATAATCTGAATGAGCTTGGAAGCAGATTCTTCTCCAGAGTCTCCAGAAAGGAAGGCTGTGCTGCCAACGCTTTTATTTCAGCATTGTGAAACTCTAAGGAGAGGCCCAGCTGAGCCACACTGTACCAGTGGTTCTGACCTACAGAATTATGAGATAATACACGAATGTTGCTTTAAGTTGCTAAATTTTTGTCAATTTCTCATGGCAGTCACAGAATACTAATACACTTACCATGTTTCTGAAGATTTGCATCTGAAACTACTACTGATTCCAATTATTTTGTCAATCAGAATTCATAATATATTGAACAAAAACTGACTCAGGTTGACTTCAGTAGATTATAAATAGGGATTTATAAAAGAGATATTAAGTAGCTATTAAGATCAAGAGAAAGGAAAAAGAAGCAGGCTCAGAAAATAGTAAGGAACAAAAGAGGGTTAGTTAAATATCCGTTCCTTGATCAAAAATATGCCTGAGAACTTGTGTGATGGCATTGTTGTCTTTGCCACAGAACAATATGGTTTATTCCACCAATTCCATCATCTCTAGACACTGTCTTTTTAAAATTATTATTATTATTATTATTATTATTTTATTTTATTTTTGAGACGGAGTCTGGCTCTGTCGCCCAGGCTGGAGTGCAGTGGCCGGATCTCAGCTCACTGCAAGCTCCGCCTCCCAGGTTTATGCCATTCTCCTGCCTCAGCCTCCCGAGTAGCTGGGACTACAGGCACCCGCCACCTTGCCCGGCTAGTCTTTTTTTTTTTTTTTTTTTTTTTTTGTATTTTTTAGTAGAGACGGGGTTTCACCGTGTTAGCCAGGATGGTCTTGATCTCCTGACCTTGTGATCCACCCGTCTCGGCCTCCCAAAGTGCTGAGATTACAGGCTTGAGCCACCGCGCCCAGCCTGACACTGTCTTAAGCACAGAAGACAACACTTAAGTACACTCTTAACTATAATACTTAAGTATACTCTTAACTATTGCACCCTAGCAACTGCTTGCAAATGCCACTACCACCATCACTAGAAATTAGTCTCTATAACCATTTGTTTACATCATTATTGGTTCAATATCTGGATTTCAACATCTGAAATGGATGCACTTGATTAGCTATACCCAGCTTATGTGCCACACTTGAGCTGCCCTTGCAACTGGAAAATGACTATTGCTATTTCAGGCAATATAAAAAGAGATGAGCTCTGCCAACTACTATGTAGTTGGAACTACTCCAAAAGTAGAATGAAGTTTTCAAAGGATGGGCAGAAAAATGTTGAATACATTCTGGTTATTCAGTTCACATATCTAAACCTTTTGAAGGTTCTATCTCAGGTTCCTAAGAACGTGTTTCAGAGTTTCTTTACCCAACTTCTTAAATTGTCTGAGGCCTCAGTTATCATAGATCATATGCTAAGAATGTTTGGTTAAATTCTGAATTTTAACTCTTTCTCAGTAAGGTCATTGTATATTTAAAACAGAGAATATAGAAGCATACCAATGGAACAAATATAAAAGGTTCTCTTTTAGTTTCAAGTGAGGTGACCTTGGTTATGTCTCTACTTGACCTTTTTACATTTGTTTCCTCAAGTGTAGATGATGGTAATGAGCCTACCTCAAATGGGTATTGATTAGTTGATATGATCTTATAAAGCTATTTAGAGAAACCCCTGAAGAGCTAAATATGAATGTAAGACAAATTGTGAGTGGGTAGTGGACAAGGAGAGTGTGTATGAATCGTGAGTGTAAAATTAGGTCTTATGTCCCAGAGACTGCTTTTTGAAGCACTATATGTCAACTCATTTTAAATATAAAGGTCATGGCAAAACAAAGTAAAAGTAGGTTGGTGTCACATTATTTAAGTCCTCTTGAATTTTAAATATATATACACATATATACATAAATATAAAACACATATAATTACATAAATATATACATATAATTATACATATATGTGTGTATATATTATATATAAAATATAATATATATATAAAATTTCTCCCTCTGTGCTGGTTGTTCCCTTGCTGACTAATGCTGTTTCAGGTGAACTGTCCTCTTGCCCGCTACTATTTCCCAATCTCCTCAATTCTTGATTTTCTTAGAAGGTGGTATAATTTGTTGCTCCTGTGATGCTGCTTTTCTTAAATAGCTTATATATTTGTATATAAGGAGCTGATTATTTAACTTAAAGGAGGCAGTGAAGCAAATTAGAACATTCTTATTTTAATTGCAATCCATACCTTACAAAATTAATAGGATGACATAAAAATAGTAAGATGGAAACATGTATAAATAGAATAGATAGACACATATGTGTGTGTTTGTGTATGTGTATCGTTACAAGGGTGTATGTGTGTATAGGTACAGGTTTGTATATGTGTGTATGTGTATGCATATATATATATGCATGTACATATATACACACACACACACACATAAAATACATGATGAAACAAACATTGTCAGTATTCATTAAAGATTCTAGGTGGCTCATGCCTGTAATTCCAGCACTTTGGGAGGCCGAGGAGGGCAGATCACTTGAGGTCAGAAGTTCAAAACCAGCCTAGCCAACATGACGAAATCCTGTCTCTACTAAGAATACAAAACTTAGCTGGGTGTAGTGGTGGATGTTTGAAATCCCAGCTACTCAGGAGGCTGAGGCAGGAGAATCACTTGAACCTGGGAAGGGGAAGCTGCAGTGAGCTGATATTACACCACTGCACTCCAGCCTGGGCAGCAGAGAGAGACTCTATCTCAAAAAAAAAAAAAAAAAAAAAAAAAAAAAAAAAAAAAAAAAAAAAAAAAATCTAGGTCGTAGTTATATCATGGTTCACCAAGCAATTCTTTCAACATGAGAATGTTGGAGCTAGAAAAAGCTTTGGAGTTTATACAGCACAAATCCATCATTATGTGGCAGATTATTGTACTCAATAGATTTTTGGGGGATGAGTGAATAGAATGAATTTGACAACTAAAATCAAGACATAAGGAGGGTATAGGGACTGCTAAATCACATAGCTAGTCAGTGACAAATCACAGCTTAATTAAGCTTTCCTGACTCTCAATCAGGTGATCTTTCTTTTTTATAGTATGTAGTCCAGTATACGTTTAGATAACTCATCCTAGTCTCAGATACTGTGAAGGAATTCCAGCTGGAGATACACATTTTCAACTGCTTGGGATATAGCATAGTACCTAGCATATAGTAAGCATTTTTTTTCCATTCCTTTTAAGAAACATTAGGAAAGTTCTACTGGATTTCAAAATTTGATCTCATCATCCTCAAACCGGTGATCAATTCTAACAATTACTCACTCTCAATCTTACATTTACCATTTATTTGTCAAGATTTCCCTTTGGTGTGTATGGATGTGTGTTTGTAGGGGTGTGTGTTGGGTAAAGTGTGGGAGAGTGGTCAGTGTGGAGGAAGGGAGGGCACCGTGCTGCCTCCTGCCCTGCACAGCTCAAAAGTGTAAAGTAATTTCTACTTCAGCTCCCTTTCCTGCATCAACAAGTCACATCTTAATGTTCAAAAAGTTTGGAACTGGATTTTGTTTTAGAATTCAGAATATTTCAGACTTCAAAAAGAGATATAATGTGCATTTGCTTTAACTAATGTTGTATCCCTAATGGGTCATAGGTAGTACACTACAATCAAATATATATACAAAGGGGAATATATGGACATTTACAACAGATGGGATAAACAAAGTCTATAAATAGCCTCACATCAGTTCCGGTCAGCTTAAGTTTTTTGCTCTTCACTGAGTAAGCAAAAGCATTTCTTTCAGTTCTTTTTGAATTTCAGACTGTAGGTGAGAGATTATTGGCCTAATATTGAATTCTAGGTATCTCAAAGCTTTGATGTTTAAGAAAATGAGGAGTGCTTAACAAATATTTTGTGTTCTCTACAGGACTCAGAAGTTTTCCATTTGTACTGAGGAAAGAACAAGAGGAGACTGACTTAGATGTAAAAGAATTGAGATTAAAAGAATGTGATTTTTTTTTTCCTCTGGTTGCTAGCAGTGGACTATGGACACTGTAGTGTCAAGCAATGTGCTTGGTTCATAATACATACAAAAATAAATTGACATAAAAATGGCATGAATGATTTACCTGAGGAAACTGGAATATAAAAATGACATTGTAAACTATAGGGTGATATATAAATGTTTATCATTGCTCTTTTGAACTAGAGAAAATCATTGGCAAATGATTTTTCTGGGAGTAGTTTCTGGGTGGAGGACTCTAGCATATGATTATGATTAATAGAGTACATTTTGTACTCACATATGCAGAGTCATCAAACTTATTCATAAAGAAAAAGGTAAATATTTTCCACTTTGTGGGTCAAACATTCTCTGCCGCAACTTACTCAACTCACACCATTGTACTACAAAAACAGCCACAGGTAACAAATGAATGGGTGTGCGTATGTTAAAATAAAGCTTTATTTACAAAAACAGAATGGGTCAGATTTGCCCCTCCTGTCATAATGTGCTCACCCGCTGCTATGTTTCTATCTTGTCCTCTATATATTATACAGTCATTCCCTCAGGTCTCCGTGTATAGAATAATTTGTAAGGTCATCAGGTTAAACGTCATGCCTTACGCATTTTGGTAGAATTAAAGATTGTAGTTTAATAAAGTATGCACTCAACCATGGCTTAAAAGTTGACAACAGGAGGGGTGGAGCAAGATGGCCGAATAGGAACAGCTCCAGTCTCCAACTCCCAGCGCGAGTGACACAGAAGACCAGTGATTTCTGCATTTTCAACTGAGGTACTGGGGTCATCTCACTAGGGAGTGCCGGACAATCGGTGCTGGTCAGCTGCTGCAGCCTGACCAGCGAGAGCTGAAGGAGGGCGAGGCATTGCCTCACCTGGAAAGCACAAGGGGGAAGGGAATCCCTTTTCCTAGCCAGGGAAACTGAGACACACAACACCTGGAAAATCGGGTAACTCCCACCCCAACACCGCGCTTTGGGCAAACAGGCACACCAGAAGAGTATATCCCTCACCTGGCTGGGAGGGTCCCACGCCCACGGAGCCTCCTTCATTGTTAACACAGCAGTCTGCGGAGATCTAGCTGTAAGGCAGCAGCGAGGCTGGGGGAGGGGCACCCGCCATTGCTGAGGCTTAAGTAGGTAAACAAAGCCGCTGGGAAGCTCGAAATGGGTGGAGCTCGCAGCAGCTCAGGGAACCCTGCCTGTCTCTGTGGACTCCACCTCTGGGGTCAGGGCTCAGCTAAGAAACCAACAGGGGAAGCGGCAAAGGCCTGAGCAGACGCGAACGACACTGTCTGACAGCTTTGGAGAGAGCGGTGGATCTCCCAACACTGAGGTTGAGATCTGAGAACGGACAGACTGCCTGCTCAAGTGGGTCCCTGACCCCTGAGTAGCCTAATTGGGAGACATCCCCCACTAGGGGCAGTCTGACACCCCACACCTCACAGGGTGGAGTACACCCCTGAGAGGAAGCTTCCAAAGTAAGAATCAGACAGGTACACTCGCTGTTCAGCAATATTCTATCTTCTACAACCTCCGCTGGTGATACCCAGGCAAACAGGGTCTGGAGTGGACCTCAAGCAATCTCCAACAGACCTATAGCTGAGGGTCCTGACTGTCAGAAGGAAAACTATCAAACAGGAAGGACACCTATCCCAAAACCCCATCAGTACGTCACCATCATCAAAAACCAGAGACAGATAAAACCACAAAGATGGGGAAGAAGCGGGGCAGAAAAGCTGGAAATTCAAGAAATAAGAGCGCATCTCCCCCTGCAAAGGAGCCCAGTTCATCGCCAGCAACGGATCGAAGCTGGTCAGAGAATGACTTTGACGAGATGAGAGAAGAAGGCTTCAGTCCATCAAACTTCTCAGAGCTAAAGGAGGAATTACGTACCCAGCACAAATAAACTAAAAATCTTGAAAAAAGAGTGGAAGAACTGACAGCTAGACTAATTAATACAGAGAAGGTCATAAACTGAAATGACAGAGATGAAAACCATGACACGAGAAATACGTGACAAATGCACAAGCTTCAGTAACCAACTCCATCAACTGGAAGAAAGAGTATCAGTGATTGAGGATCAAATGAAAGAAATGAAGCAAGAAGAGAAACCAAAAGAAAAAGAAGAAAAAGAAATGAACAAAGCCTGCAAGAAGTATGGGATTATGTAAAAAGACCAAATCTACGTCTGATTGGGGTGCCTGAAAGTGAGGGGGAAAATGGAACCAAGTTGGAAAACACTCTTCAGGATATCATCCAGGAGAACATCCCCAACCTAGTAGGGCAGGCCAACATTCAAATACAGGAAATACAGAGAACACCACAAAGATACTCCTCCAGAAGAGCAACTCCAAGACACATAATTGCCAGATTCACCAAAGTTGAAATGAAGGAAAAAATCTGAAGGGCAGCCAGAGAGAAAGGTCGGGTTACCCACAAAGGGAAGCCCATCAGACAGCAGCAGATCTCTCGGCAGAAACTCTACAAGCCAGAAGAGAGTGGGGGCCAATATTCAACATTCTTAAAGAAAATAATTTTCAACCCAGAATTTCATACCCAGCCAAACTAAGTTTCATCAGTGAAGGAGAAATAAAATCCTTTACAGATAAGCAAATGGTTAGAGATTTTGTCATCACCAGGCCTGCCTTACAAGAGACCCTGAAGGAAGCCCTAAACATGGAAAGGAACAACCGGTACCAGCCATTGCAAAAACATGCCAAAATGTAAAGATCATCAAGGCTAGGAAAACATTGCATCAACTAACGAGCAAAATAACCAGTTAATATCATAATGGCAGGATCAAGTTCACACATAACAATATTAACCTTAAATGTTAATGGACTAAATGATCCAACTAAAAGACACAGACTGGCAAACTGGATAAAGAGTCAAGACCCATCAGTCTGCTGTATTCAGGAGACCCATCTCACATGCAGAGACATACATAGGCTCAAAATAAAGGGATGGAGGAAGATCTATCAAGCAAATGGAGAACAAAAAAAAGCAGGGGTTTCAATCCTAGTCTCTGATAAAACAGACTTTAAACCACCAAAGATCAAAAGAGACAAAGAAGGCCATTACATAATGGTAAAGGGATCAATTCAACAGGAAGAGCTAACTCTCCTAAATATATATGCATCCAACACAGGAGCACCCAGATTCATAAAGCAAGTCCTTAGAGACTTACAAAGAGACTTAGACTCCCATACAATAATAATGGGAGACTTCAACACTCCACTGTCAACATTAGACAGATAAACGAGACAGAAAGTTAACAAGGATATCTAGGAATTGAACTCATCTCTGCACCAAGCGGACCTAATAGACATCTATAGAACTCTCCACCCCAAATCAACAGAATATACATTCTTCTCAGCACCACATCGCACTTATTCCAAAATTGACCACATAATTGGAAGTAAAGCACTCCTCAGCAAATGTATAAGAACAGAAATTATAACAAACTGTCTCTCAGACCACAGTGCAATCAAACTAGAACTCAGGACGAAGAAACTCAATCAAAACCGCTCAACTACATGGAAACTGAACAACCTGCTCCTGAATGACTACTGGGTACAGAACGAAATGAAAGCGGAAATAAAGATGTTCTTTGAAACCAATGAGAACAAAGATACAACATACCATAATCTCTGGAACACATTTAAAGCAGTGTGTAGAGGGAAATTTATAGCACTAAATGCCCACAAGAGAAAGCTGGAAAGATCCAAAATTGACACTCTAACACCACAATTAAAAGAACTAGAGAGGCAAGAACAAACACAATCAAAAGCTAGCAGAAGGCAAGAAATAATTAAGATCAGAGCAGAACTGAAGGAGATAGAGACACAAAAAACCCTCCAAAAAATCAATGAATCCAGGAGTTGGTTTTTTGAAAAGATCAACAAAATTGACAGACCGCTAGCAAGACTAACAAAGAAGAACAGAGAGAGGAATCTAATAGATGCAATAAAAAATCATAAAGGAGATATCACCACCGACCCCACAGAAATACAAACTACCATCAGAGAATACTATAAACGCCTCTACGCAAATCAACTAGAAAATCTAGAAGAAATGGATAATTTCCTGGACACTTACACTCTCCCAAGGCTAAACCAGGAAGAAGTTGAATCCCTGAATAGACCAATAGCAGGCTCTGAAATTGAGGCAACAATTAATAGCCTACCCACCAAAAAAAGTCCAGGACCAGATGGATTCACAGCTGAATTCTACCAGCGGTACAAGGAGGAGCTGGTTCCATTCCTTCTGAAACTATTCCAATCAATAGAAAAAGAGGGAATCCTCCCTAACTCATTTTATGAGGCCAACATCATCCTGATAACAGAGCCTGGCAGGGACACAACAAAAAAAGAGAATTTTAGACCAATATCCCTGATGAACATCGATGCAAAAATCCTCAATAAAATACTGGCAAACCAGATTCAGCAGCACATCAAAAAGCTTATCCACCATGATCAAGTGGGCTTCATCCCTGGGATGCAAGGCTGGTTCAACATTCACAAATCAATAAACATCATTCAGCATACAAAGAGAACCAAAGTCAAGAACCACATGATTATCTCAATAGATGCAGAAAAGGCCTTAGACAAAATTCAACAGCCCTTCATGCTAAAAACGCTCAATAAATTCGGTATTGATGGAACGTACCTCAAAATAATAAGAGCTATTTATGACAAACCCACAGCTAATATCATTCTGAATGGGCAAAAACTGGAAAAATTCCCTTTGAAAACTGGCTCAAGACAGGGATGCCCTCTCTCACCACTCCTATTCAACATAGTGTTGGAAGTTCTGGCTAGGGCAATCAGGCAAGAGAAAGAAATCAAGCGTATTCAGTTAGGAAAAGAAGAAATCAAATTGTCCCTGTTTGCAGATGACATGATTGTATATTTAGAAAACCCCATAGTCTCAGCCCAAAATCTCCTTAAGCTGCATAAGCAACTTCAGCAAAGTCTCAGGATACAAAATTAATGTGCAAAAATCACAAGCATTCTTATACACCAGTAACAGACAGGCAGAGAGCCAAAAAATGAATGAACTTCCATTCACAATTGCTTCAAAGAGAATAAAATACCTAGGAATCCAACTTACAAGGGATGTAAAGGACCAGGAGAACTACAAACCACTGCTCAGTGAAATCAAAGAGGACACAAACAAATGGAAGAACATACCATGCTCATGGATAGGAAGAATCAATATCATGAAAATGGCCATACTGCCCAAGGTTATTTACAGATTCAATGCCATCCCCATCAAGCTACCAATGACTTTCTTCACAGAATTAGAAGAAACTGCTTTAAAGTTCATATGGAACCAAAAAAGAGCCCGCATTGCCAAGACAATCCTAAGTCAAAAGGACAAAGCTGGAGGAGTCACGCTACCTGACTTCAAACTATACTACAAGGCTACAGTAACCAAAACAGCATGGTACTGGTACCAAAACAGAGCTATAGACCAATGGAACAGAACAGAGTCCTCAGAAATAATACCACACATCTACAGCCATCTGATCTTTGACAAACCTGAGAGAAACAAGAAATGGGGAAAGGATTCCCTATTTAATAAATGGTGCTGGGAAAATTGGCTAGCCATAAGTAGAAAGCTGAAACTGGATCCTTTCCTTCCTCCTTATACGAAGATTAATTCAAGATGGATTAGAGACTTAAATGTTAGACCTAATACCATAAAAACCCTAGAAGAAAATCTAGGTAGTACCATTCAGGACATAGGCATGGGCAAGGACTTCATGTCTAAAACACCAAAAGCAACAGCAGCAAAAGCAAAAATTGACAAATGGGATCTAATTAAACTAAAGAGCTTCTGCACAGCAAAAGAAACTACCATCAGAGTGAACAGGCAACCTACAGAATGGGAGAAAATTTTTGCAATCTACTCATCTGACAAGGGGCTAATATCCAGAATCTACAAAGAACTCAAACAAATATACAAGAAAAAAACAAACAACCCCATCAAAAAGTGGGCAAAGGATATGAACAGACATTTCTCAAAAGAAGACATTCATGCAGCCAACAGACACATGAAAAAATGCTCATCATCACTCGCCATCAGATAAATGCAAATCAAAACCACAATGAGATACCATCTCACACCAGTTAGAATGGCAATCATTTAAAAATCAGGAAACGACAGTTGTTGGAGATGGATGTGGAGAAATAGGAACACTTTTACACTGTTGGTGGGATTGTAAACTAGTTCAACCATTATGGAAAACAGTATGGCAATTCCTCAAGGATCTAGAACTAGATGTACCATATGACCCAGCCATCCCACTACTGGGTATATACCCAACGGATTATAAATTATTCTACTACAAAGACACATGCACACGTATG